>NC_091470.1:109312214-109673464 GCF_036971445.1 Narcine bancroftii | reverse complement strand
AGTGAAAAGGGGATGGCTTGGATGGTGGGGGTCATTGAGGATAGAGGCTAATTCCTTGAGACACCGCCTCTTGTAGATGTCCTCGATGGAGTGGTGACTGATGCCCTTTGGTCGAGTTAACAACCCTCGAGAATTTTTTCCTGCCCTGTGCATTGGCACCTCTATACCAGACAGTGATGCAACCAGTCAGAATGCTCTCCATGGTACACACCTGTACAAGGCAAACATGCATTTGAAAGGAAGTGAGGTAAAAAAGAGGTGCGAAGGATAGTCTTGTGTTTCCCAGGATAGGGATACTTAATCCATTTCTGTCCATTTTAACCTCCCTCCTCTCTCTGATACACCACCGAGAAACCAGCGGACACTAGGTGGTAGCCATAAGCTCCATTTCAGTGGACAAAATGATGTGTCTAAAGTGAACACAGTCTGGCTGCTCATGAACTCTTGAGGTTTTGGAGTCTACAGAGACCTCTGATTAAATCAACTGATGGATGTGCAAAAAAATTAACCACAAAAAAAACATGGAATATAGTTTGAATGAAAAAAAAACTGTCTTATTATTGAAATGCCATTTTTACTTGCACAATTTGTGAATATTTATCTTTTATATGTATTTTCGCTTGCATACAGGCCCTTCTATCCTGCTAGCCTGCTCTGCCCAAGTATACCCATGTGACAAATTAACCTACTAAAAGCACAAGTGCCACAGGAACTCAGCCGGTCTCACAGCATCCATAGGAGGTAAAGATATATTACAAACGTTTTGGGCTTGAGCCCGTCAAGGTATGAGAGGGAACGCTGCAAGACTGGCTGAGTTCCTCCAACATTTCTGTGTTCTATCCACCTGCAGACTTTAGTGATTCACTTCAAGTCAAGTTTATTGTCATCTAATTGTACAAGTACAACCAATCAAACCAGCTTACTCCGGTCCTCGGTGCAAAACACGCAGACACACAACCAGGCATCACATACATACAGGCAGACAATAAATATGCAGTACAGGTATTCGTATATACAAATAAATATTGTTTTGTGAATATGAGAGTCTCGGATAGTTAATGAGAGCAGTTCCTTTAGTCGTTCCGCATTCTCACTGCCATATTGTTCCATTGTGAAATCTCCCCTTAAGAAGTTCTCCTCAAATGGACATCGAGTCCAACTGAGTTCCTCCAGCACCTTGGTTTGCTTTCACTACATTACAGTGTCTGCAGACTTTGTGTTTCACTCAATTATCCTATTAATCCTGTCCACCTTTGGAACGTAAAGCACCCTTGCGAAGCCCACACAGACACGGGGAGAACAGACAAACTCCTTAAAGACAGTGCCGGATTTGAACCTGGGTTGCTGGAGCTATAATAGTGTGGTACTAACTGCTACACCAAATACAACCCCTGTACTCTTTTTTGAAGGGCAGGAGGAAACCAGAGCACCCAGAGGAAACCCCCACACAGTCTCGTGGAGAATGAACAAACTCCTCACGGACAGTGCCAGTGTGATAGTGTTGAGCTAACCACGACATTTTGGGAATATGTACATAGTGCTTCTGGGCATGACAATAAACTTGTATACATTATCATTCATTTGAGCAGCAAGCTGGCTGGAAGTGGTGGTTTCTGATCTGTTTATTTTCCTCACCACAATAATTACCAGACCCACTGTTCAGGAGGATGGGGGTGACGTGATTTACAAGGGGTTTGAAGATGGTATTGTGAAGCTGATGTTGCAGGGTTCCTGCACGAGCTGCCCCAGCTCGATCATTACGTTGAAGAGTGGAATTGAAAACATGCTGCAGTTCTATATTCCGGAGGTGGAAGGTGTTGAACAGGTAAATGGGGGATTTGTGGCTGAATTGGATTATTTTGTAAGTTAGCTTAAAGATGGATGAAAGCAATTAAATGTGTAAAGAGCTTGTGGGTAGAAATAGAACACATATTTACAAGCAATTTATATGCAGTACCTATTTAAAAATAAATAAATATTGTTAAATAATAGTAGATTCTTGGAGGGATTGTCTGAGCAGTTCATCAGTAGTCTCTCCACCCGTGGGAAGAAGCTGTTCCTCAGCCTGGTGGTTATGGCTCTGATACTTCTGTATCTCTTTCCTGACACAAGGAGCTGGAAGATGCAGTGTGCAGGGTGGAAGGGGGTCCTTAACAATTTTGCACACCCTCTTCAGACAATGATCCTGGTAGATCACATTGATAGGTGGGGGGGGAGACTCCAGTGAAATGCTCCACCATTTGAATAGATCGCACTGAATTTCCACCTTGAGACCTTGATCCAGTGCTACTTAGCAACTTTTGGTTCTATTTGTTCTGAAAATCTATCGGTCTTATTCTTGAATATATCCTGAGCTTCCACAGCCCCTGGAGTAAGAATTCCAAAGTTTAATTGTCAAACCTCAGTCTTAAATAGCAAAAGTCCCTAGTTTTCAACCTCAGACAGGAGAGAGGCTTTCTCAGTACCAACCCCTTTCAAGCCACTGAAAATTAACTTTGATCTTATCTAATAAATGTTAATGATCTAGTATCCTGTGATAATTTCCCTATCTTCAGAATTGATTCTGCATTGTTCTTGATCTGAGATCCACATAATTGGATAAGGACTAAAACAATCAAGAAAGAAGAAACTAATGTGCATCTTCAGCTAAAAAGTTGGGTTTTCACTGCTTTGTCCTGGAGAAAGTAGATAGCATGAGTGAACATGTAAAGGAGAAATGTTTGTCAACAAAAAAAAAAGAAATGTTTTATAATGTGTGTGTTATTTGGCCCCTTGTTTCCTCTTTTCACTTCTTTACAAATCCGGATGGATGTTTCACAAAGGGTTGAAAGAAATTCTTTTCATGACCTTTCAGTCTTTTTCAGATGCCAACGTTTCAATGCAGGTTGTCTGGTTTTCTCGTGTTGAAATTAACTATGTAAAGAATTACAGTTGTACTTTGAGCATGGAGTTGAGCTTGTAAATTGGAGTGTTAGAATTGGTTTTCAATACAGTAAAACCCCCCCCCCCCCTCCGGTATTCCATGCCTATGGGGATTGGTAGATGCTGGATAAGAGAATTTGCCGGTTGCTTGAGACTGCGCGAAGCGTGGATTGGCAAAGTGGCCACTAGCAAGCCCCAATTTTAAACTTTAAAATTTTTAAATCTATTTATTTCTGCATTTTGTTTGCTGGTTGCTTGAATTCTGGATAACGAGAATTTTACTGTATTTTAAATTCATTATTTGTCACACTATCAGGAGTCTAATCCTTTGCTCAGTGGCTTGCTCTCCCATCTGGAACTTGAGCACAAAAATGTCGACTGACAGTGCTGTGAATTGCTGAGTGAACACACCACTCTTGGAGGTGCCATAATCAGAATCAGAATTTGTTGTCATGTACATGCCAAGAAATTATTGTTTTATGGCAGCGTCACTGAGCAAATATTGCTGTAAATTACATTCCTAAATAAAAATGCAAAAAAATGGAGCAAGTGAGGTAGTGTCTGTGGTGGTTGTGTTTTTACTTCAACCACAGTGTCTACAGATTTTTGTGTTTTACTTCTTTCTACTGCTCAACTCTGTGAAATAGCTTCTCAGGATGCTAACCTGAAGAAGTTCTCCTTTGCTCTCCAAAGAGAGTTCTGTGGGATTCTCTCTCACTGCTCCCCATCTGTATCTCCTGCTGACCACACCTTCCCCCCCCCCCCCCCCCCCCTTTAATCTTTTGCCCGGACATCTGCCAACATTTTTCCACACCTTGTTGAAGGGCTCAAGACCGAAATGTCAGTTATGTATTTTTACCTTTGCTATATAAAGGACCCTGTATGACCTGCTGAGTTTCTCCAATATTGTGTTTTTACTTCAACCACAGTGTCTACGGATTTTCATGTTTTATAAGTGTCTGTGGTTCATTGTCCATTCTGAGAGGAAGAAGCCTTTTGTGTCACTGGGTGCTCATCTTCAGGCTCCTTTGTCTCCTCCTGTGTTAAGAGGTCATGGGTGGTTGGGGTCCTTGAGGTTAGAGGTTGCTCTCTTAAGACACCACCTCTCAGAGTGAAGACTGGTGCCTATGATGTCGCTGGCTGAGTTAACAACTCTCTGGAGCTTTTTCCTGTCCCGTGTATTGGCACCTCCATGCCAGACAGCGATGCAACCAGTCAGTATGCTGTCCACGGTACACCTGTAGAAATTTGCCAAATCTCCCCAAACTCCTCACTATGTATTGCAGCTGGCAAACCCTCTTTGTGTTTGCATTGACCTGGAGGCCCCAGGACAGATCCTCACAGATGCTGACACCCAGGAGTTTGGCCCTTTCCACTGCTGACCCCACGACGAGGACTGGTTTGTCTTCTCTTGATTTCCTCCTGAAGATCACATCATCTGAGTGAAGTTCTAAATTGTTTTAATTCATGTTTTTGTTCAGAGATGCCACTGCGTTAGTTGCAAATAAGAGTCACTGTCTCTGAAATCAATGTTATTGCTTGTTACCTGCTGTTTGTGGGTCCAGTTTGGTGAAAATATGTGGCCCTACTTCACTTTTGCTTTTTTTTTATTTTGAAAAACATTTTGGGACTTTAAGAGTGTAAAAAAGAGATGGGAGATTTCAAAATACTGTAAAATCCCTTTTGTCCAGAATTCAAGCAGCCAGCAGCTTCAAAGAACCAACAAAAAAAATGGGTAAAAAAATGCGGAAGTTTAAAATTGCCCCGCCTCACTGCTAATTCTTCATTCTCGCAACACGCAGTCTCAAGCAGCCGGGAATCTGGCATCTAACAATCCCCATAGGTGCTGGATACCAGGGATTTTACTGCAGTAAAATTTAAGGGAAGTGTTTTAAGGGAAATCATAATCGTGTAGTCAGAAATTGTGTCGTTATTGTTTCAGATAAAATCATCTTTGATCAGAATTGCAAGCTCCTTAACCTGGGAAAGAGGCATATGTGTGTGGGACGGAAAATCAGCATTTCATATAGAATCGGAATTTATTGTCATGAACACATCACGGAAATTTATTGTTTTGCTGCACCATCACGGTGCTTATGTCTTGTTGAATGCCTAGGCAAATACAACTTGTCCTCAATATCACTTACCAAATTTTATAAATGTGCCCTAGAGAGTATCCTGTGCAGGGTCGGCACCAAGGTGGGGGGCATTCGCCGGCACTGCTCCCCCAAACGAGGTGCTGTGCCCCTCTCGTATGCTGACGGCCATTGCTCGCCGTCAGACCCATGCCTCAGGAAAGCAGCCGTCAAACTGAAACGTGCACCACTAAATTCAAGTTTCATTCCCACTGCTGTCAGACTCCGGATGGCCCTCTCATGAGAAAAACCTTGCTATCTTTGAATGATTGTAATAGCTTTATTTTCCTGTAACACGATACACTCCAGGCAGGTCAACACTCCAGGCAGGTCAACCTATATGGGACTGTACTTGTTTGAATTTAGAAGAATGAGAGGCGATCTTATAGAAATGTGTAAAATTATGAAAGGCATAGATAAGATGGAGGTAGGTAATTTGTTCCCATTGGAGGGGGCTAGAACTGGGAGACATAGCCTCAAGATCCATGGTAGTTGATGTAGGACAGAGTTGAGGAATCGTTTTCCCAAAATGGCAGTGAATCTGTAGAATTCACTGCCCATTAAGCAGTGGGGCCAACATCAGTAAATGTATTTAAGACAAGGTTGGATAGAATTTTAAACAGGAGGATTAAATTGTAGCAACACATCAACCAAGTAGAGCGTGAGATTGAAGTGGAACTTTAATCAACCAAGAAACCTAACACAGCCTTGCCTCTAGCTGGGAAGGTCAGAAGTATTCAGTTGGCAATTGGCTCACCTTTATATAGTGAGTGACCCCCCCTGTGGCCAAGTGATGAAATGGCAGGTATTCATATCATCACCTAAGGGATATGGGGAAAAGGTAGGTAGGTGGGGTTGAGCCTATCATCAGATCAGCCATGATCTCATTGCAGGTTTGACAGGTCGGATGGCCTACACCTGCTCCTATTTCTTAAGTTCTGTACTTGTCACTACCCCTTGCAACATGTGATCATAAACAATTCAATCCCCCTTGAGATGGTTCTGACAAGCCACAACCTTCAGCAGCTGCAGTACTGCCACAGTATTGTTTGCCCAGGAATTTCAGGTTTTAGACCACAGCTAATAAATGCAAATCGCTACGATGCTGTTATTGAATAAATGGAGATGCAGTCCACAGCATTTGATGGTCGAAGAATGTAATACTTAGTTTGGTAGATGTATAATGGAACTCTCCCAGTTCCAGACCTTTTATCCTTCATTTTGATCATTGATAATTCCCGCACAGTATTCATGATAAATGTATTTGTTTTAAATTAAAAAGGAATGCATTTAATTACTGATTTTTTTTAAACAGGTAGTAGACGAGGAAAAAGAAACTGAACATTTGTGAATTGTTTCTGGCTACATCTGATAATCTGAATTTAATATTCCAAGCAAGAGGCTGCCTATTATCCTGCTTGTGCATCTCAGCAAGTGATGAGACCACTGTATGACAAAAGTATAATATGTTTTCCAATAAAGAACATTCAGCTCCCCCCCTCTCTGATGGGGTTTGAACCTGATCCTGTGATTGTGTTCTAACTGATAGGATGCAGAATCTATTATGACACAGTTTCCAGTCATCATTTGATGCTTTTCACTCCTGCCTTTCTGGAGTAAGTCAAGTGGACCATCTGGCCTGTTCCGCTGTTCAATAAGATTACAACCGATACTAGACAACTTCCCTCTACTCCTTGATTCTCAGTGTTCCAAAATCTGTTGTTGCTATGGCATGTCCTTCTTCAAAGGATTGCTGGGGAATAATATATCTTAGAGGATCCATGCAATGATTTGCATTATGCAAAGATCCTCTTGCAAAAGAGTAAGAAAATATTGAACAGCAGAAATTGATCTTTCCTTCAAAATCAATCGCATACAGATTCTCCTCTTCTTACGATAGTCTGACATTTTTGAAATTACAGTGGTCGTTATTGCTATATTTTATGATTTTTTTTAAAATTTTTTTTATTTTTCACACCATAAATCACGTTAGCCATGATATACACTTTTTCTTTTTCACACATATACAGTGACTTTTTCTCCCCCCCCCCCCCTCCCTCCTCCCAAGCCACCCCCCCACCCTCCCCTCTTATTTTATGATTGTTTTTCAGTGTGGATTGAAAGGTATTCAACTTTTAATTATAAAATAGGCTTTGCTTTAGATAAATTTGCCCAACTGTAAGCTATGGTAAGTGTTCTGACCATGTTTAAGGCAGACTATGCCATGATGTTTGTTAGGTGTGATGCAGATTACGATGGGCTCATCGTAAGTCGAGGAGCACCTGTAGTCAGACACAGAGGCTTTTAAACAACAGGAGAATATATTACTAAAACTATCATTATTGAAGCATGATGTTGAAGTGTTGATATCAGAATTTCAACTTTTATATCAATGTTGACTGATCATTTCTGTCTAAGATGCCCCACTGAGTTCCAGCATCTCGTAGTTTACTCAAGATTCCCACATTTCCATTTTCTTGTTTCATTTGTGATTCCTTGCTATATTGTGTATTTATTCTCTTGTTAATTAATAAGAAACAAGAGAGCAATGGCACAAGGTAGTTAAAGGGTGAATGAAAATGAAAGTGTGCCAGGAAGTGACAGAGGTCTTGGACAAAACTGCATTGGAAATGTAGAATGAATCAATTTGAGGCTCTTTATCAGGTTGCTTAGAAACTTGTAACAAAGGGGTAAGTTGACAGCACAAATAAAAATAATTCAGGTTGGTTCTTTAAAAAATGGCTTATGAGAAGAGATTGAGTTACCTGGGACTGTGCTCGCTGGAATTTAGAAGAATGAGAGGGGATATTACAGAAAATTATGAAAAGCATAGATAAAATAGAGGTAGGGAAGTTTTTTTCCATTGGTGGGGGGAGTCCAGAACTAGGGGACATAACCTCAGATTTAGGACAGAGAAGAGGAGGATCTGCTCTTCCCAAAGGTTGGTAAACCTACAGAATTCACTGCCTATTGAGCAGTGGAGGTGACCTCAGTAAATATATTTAAGACAAGGTTGGATAGATTTTTACATAGTAGGGGAATTAAGGGATATGGAGAAAAATGAGGTAGGTGGAGATAAGCCTCACCACAGTCCCGGGCCCCAACAAGGCCTTTAATGTAAAGCAACACTTCACCTGTATATCCAGAAAACTTATTTACTGCATCTTTGTGGCATTTTCTACATTGCAGTCGCAGGTTTGGAAACCACTTGGCTCAGCACCTTCTCTCTGTTTGCAACCACAGTGACCTCCCACTAGCCAACCATTTCAATTTTGAGTCACTCCCAGACTCACATGTCTGTCCATGGCCTTGTGTACTACCCCACCTAGACCACCCACAAATTAGAGGATCAACGCCTTATTTTCCATTTGGGCCCTCTCCAGCCAGATGACATTAACATTGACTTTACTGCTTTCCACTAAACATAAAGGATGTTTAGTACATAAAGGATACTGTATGACCTCCTGAGCTTCTCCAACACTTTGTACTTCAACCACAGTGTCTACAGAATTTTGTGATTTACTTCAACTTTTTGCAATTTACATCAATACCTTGGATGAGGGAGGCAGTGTGGACACTAAATTTGCTGGCAATACAGATGAATGGAAAAGTAATCTTTGGAGTAGATGTAAAGACACTGTCAAACGATAGAGATAAAGGAGTGAACAAATAATTCTGATGAAGGATCTATGACCTGAAATGCCAGCTGTTTCAATAAATATGACCTGGTACACTGAATATTTCCAGAATTTTCTCTTTTTATTTAATCATTGTTTTAGAGCTCAAGGTGGTCTTGATTGAGTGGATGTGGAGAAGATACTGCCTCACTAACTGCTTTAAAAATAATGTGTCACCATTCAAAATTAGAATAAGGTGAATGCTTTGTTTCAGTATTCAAGATTCTGTTACAGGTAGACCTCGACTAACAATGGGGGTATATTACAAATCGAAAATATTGTACCTACCATATTTATTATTAAATGTTGAATGTTCAATACGGGGGTGCGAGCGTGGTTGAGTCAGCATCATGAGAAAGTCTGCTCTACTCTCACGTGATGCTGCCATTGCCCAGAATTGCATGAGAACAGCGTGCCGTATATCGGAACTCGAACTGGAAAGTACGAATTGGAGCCATCGTAACTTTGAAATTCTTGAGTCGAGCCATCGTAAATCGGGGACCACCTGTATTGTCATGTCATCTTCTTTGGCTTGGCTTCGCGGACGAAGATTTATGGAGGGGGTAAATGTCCACGTCAGCTGCAGGCTCGTTTGTGGCTGACAAGTCCGATGCGGGACAGGCAGACACGGTTGCAGCGGTTGCAGGGGAAAATTGGTTGGTTGGGGTTGGGTGTTGGGTTTTTCCTCCTTTGCCTTTTGTCAGTGAGGTGGGCTCTGCGGTCTTCTTCAAAGGAGGTTGGTGCCCGCCAAACTGTGAGGCGCCAAGATGCACGGTTTGAGGCGATGTCAGCCCACTGGCAGTGGTCAATGTAGCAGGCACCAAGAGATCATAAAACGGATGTAATAGTGCACAAACTTGCCATATGGCAGACCAAGGTTCATCAATAGAGAAAGAGAAAAGAGAGCCCCCCCCCCACCCCCCCCAGATTCACTGAGTGTCCACGGATTGAATTTCTGCAGCCGCACAGTCTTGTCCAAGCCATCGGCAACTCGAGCTCCTGCTCCGGACCCCTCGCCACTCTGGCGACCCGGTCTCCGCTAACTGGTAACCCTCCCCTCCTGCAGACAGCCCTCATCCTGGTGCGAGTCCCTTGACCGCAGTCGCCCGCTGCTTGCAACAAAATCAATGCACATTTGCCTTAGTTTGCATCACCTGTGCATTTAAAGGCGAGGTCTGGAAAAATTTTCCATTTTGTCTGAAGTACACAATAAGAATAATGCAGCCCTCTGCAAAAGTAAAGTATGTGCAATTATGCTATTTTTACGGATTGCTTATATTTTTTAATGCATTTAATTCTTTCAGTGAAGGCATTAGATGCTGGTGCATCTCATGTTCCCCCAATGATCCCACCGCGTCTTCTCGGACATCCTGGGATGCCACGTCTCCAACGGACGCGTCACTCCCGACTGACAGCGGCGCGGGCCAATCTGAGCCCGGGCATCGGCGAGCCCCTCCTCCGCCGCCAGCCGGCCAATGAGGGCGGGCGGACCGGTCGGCGCCGTGGCTCAGTCTGTGGCGTGCGTCGGCAGGGACGGGAGCGGTGAGGATGTGTGGTGAGTGGGCCGGGCTCGGGAGGGGGGGGGGGGTGCGGGGGAAACAGGACAGACGGACGGCCCGCCCGAACGATCTCCGGGTGCGGACGCGTCACCTGGGCCAGGAGGCGAGGGTCTCTCCCCACCCCGGCCGTCCCCCCTCCTCTCCAGGGGTGCGGGAGGAGGTTGCTGGGCCCCAACACACCCCCTCGCAGCCTCCACCTCTATCGCTCTGGGCTTCTTCCCATCTAGAGCAGCATTTGCCTTTCCATTCAATGTGCATTTCATTTAGAACCACCTTCCACTCTGAGACCACTCCTTGCCCACCAGGACAAGGAGTGGGGGGAGATGGGACTGGGGGGGGGAGGGGGGGGGATTGACTAACTTCCACTTGAAGGTTCAGATCTGGGCAAGGGGTCGATCAGGAACGTGGGCAGAGATTTACTAGGATGCAGCCGGGTCTTGAGTTTAAGGGAAAGGTGAGCCTGGTGAACCTTGATCTTGGAGCAATGGTTTACGAGATTATGAGAGGTGGATGCGAATGGGCTCTTTCCACTTAGATTGGGGGATGACATCGTTTTAAGCTGAAGGTGGGGGGGAAGGTTTAGGGGGAACAGACCACTCAGTGAGCTACCATCTGAATGCGGGCTCGATTGCATGTGAAGAATACATTGGGTGGGTGGGTCCTGGAGGGTTATGGAATGGGAGCAGGTCAGTGGGACTCGGGAGATGACAGTTGGCACAGACTAGAGGGGCTGAATGGCCTGTTTTTGGTGCTGTTGCATGCTATATAGAACCTCTTTGCCTCTTATTCAAGTACCTTTGGCTATACAGCTGATGTTCCACTGTGTTCTGCCCATTATGAGAGATCGAGATTCAATTTAATTCATGTGATTTTTTAAAATGTGTCACGTTGCACAAAATTGCCTTTTGTCTGCTGTAAGGCAGAAAGATTTGCCCCCCCCACCGAGTCACGGAATGTCTCTGGATATGGCTCCAGCTCTCCTGCATCCATGCAGAGTCCAGTCCCAACCATCGGCAACCTGAGCTCCAGAACCGCACCTTCGATACGATTAGCAACCTATCGGCACCCTCTCACGTCTCAGTTCTGAAACCTGGTGTCCCTTAAGCCAGTTTCAAGCCAGTCTCCAGCAGTGCACAGCCTGCGTGAGTTCCTCACCTCGAATCACCAACAGCCTGCAGCCAATGTGAGTCCATCACCCGCAGAACCCCTCCACTGGTCTGCTGCCATGATCTCTGTTCCATGGGTTGTCTCCTTCTCAGACAGGAGGTGGGTGGTCTCCTTATTTTCTGTGCCCTACGCCTGTCCTCCACTTGGACCCCACGGGAGTGCTGTGCCTCCACTCCCTGTGGGTCCACACCAGCCCGCTACAATTTTTCAGACTTGAACGTCTCTCCCAGAAGACATCAGGGTCTGACAGTAAAACTATCAGCAGATACTTGGCTGAAACTGATAAAAAATACAATGCTGGAGAAACATGGTTGGGGAGTCTAGGACAAGATGGCACAACTTCAGGATAAAAAGGATGCCAATTTAAGACAGATGCGGAAAATTTTCTTTAGCTGGAGGGTCATGAGTCTGTGGAACTCGTTGCCGTGGGCAGCTGTGGAAATGAGGTTGTTGGGTATATTTAAATAAAAATACCGAAATGCTGGAGGAACTCAGCCAGTCTTTTCAGTGCCCAAAGGAGACACGATATTTTCCTAACGTTTCGGGCCTGAGCCGTTCTTCTTCAAGGAATAAGCAGAATAAAATTTTAAGGCAGAGATTGACAGGTATTTGATTAGTCAGGGCATCAAGGGAAAAGGGGAGAAATCCAGGGATGATGGATCAGCTCACGATTAGAATGGCGGGGCAGACTTGATGGGGCTTCTTCTGCTCCTGTATCTTGTGAAACTTTGGTCAAACAGTGTACTTTATATAGCAAAGATAAAAGATTCATTATCAACGTTTCATGCTTGAACCCTTCAGCAAGGTATCACTTTATATAGCAAAAACAAAGGTACATAACCAACATTTTGGGCTTGATCCCTTCATCAGTAATGTACACTGTTTGACCTGCTAAGTTTCTCCAGTGTTGCGTTTTTACTTCAATCACAGTGTCTACAGACTTTGGTGTTTGACTATATGCTGTGATGAAAGGTTAACATTGTTTTTCCTGTGGCTGAATGCCTTGCTCTCTCTCTCTCTCTCTCTCTCTCTCTCTCTCCCCGACAGTCCCCCTTCCCCACCTCTCCTTCCATTGGATCTTGTAGTATTGCTGATTCTGTGGACACCAATCAACAGATGGTGCGCTTGGCTCTGAGTGGTTTACTTGATTTAGTGACTTGATTTACAGAAATCTACAGGCTGACATGCCTACTTCGTCTGAAAATAATATCGCATGAATAAAAAAGCTGCTTTTTGAATGAGACATTGAATAGCATTCTCTCAAGTGATAATAAAAGATACATGACACCCTATCAAATAGGAGCAGGAAAGTTGTCCATGATGTCCTGACTAACAATTATACTTAATTTTTAAAAAGAAAAATAATTTGTCTTGATTGCTACTGCACTGATATTAATGGGAGCTACCTGTGAGCAAATTGTCTGCTTTATTCCCTGTACTGTAAAGATTTTAAGGCACGGTTGGCATGGCAGTTAAGTTAGCGCAACGCCTTTACAGCACCAGTAATTAGGGCTTGGGTTCAAATCCCGAGCTGTCTGTAAGGAGTTTTTACGTTCTGGGTGCATTTTCTCTGGGGGGGGGGTTCTGGTTTCCCCCCACTGTTCGAAGGGATCAAGCACTGGGGGTGTAGGTTAATTGGGCGGCATTGGCTCATAACCAAAATGGCCTGTTACCGTGCTATCTGTCTAAATTTTAACAATTAAAAGCTGATAAATTTTAAAGCATTTTTAAAATTAAATAAAAGTAAGAAATATTAAATGCTTCAAACCAACTTATATTGTATAAAAAATATACATTAATTAACTCAATAATTTCAAACCTTACCTGTCTCACTTTGAAGTTAATGAAATTCAAAGATTCCTTTTATTTTGTGTAATAATACTTTTAAATGTAATATACATGATGTACCAGTCTTCAACTTATGCTGTAAGCATTACCTGGTGCCACTGACAATAGGAGAGGTTCCCTTCAGAGTCAAATAATGTCCGTGGATTCGCCTCCAGTGCTCCTGCAGACACTGCAGCCGCGCATACTAAAGTTTAAAGCGTTGGCAGCCTGAAGTCTTGATACAATCAGGAAACTTTCAACACCTGAGGCCTTTCGAATCAGCACCCTCTCGAATCTCAGTTCTGTTACCTGGTTCCCATGAGCTAGGCACCAGCAGCCTGTGTGGGACCTTTGACGGCAAGTCGCCAGAAACCCGCAGTCTTTGCGGGTTCTTCCTGGTGCATTTCTCACATTACTCAATATAATAGCAGAAAAACTGTGGTAAATTAGTTCTCAGCCATAGATTATGTATCCATAACATAGATTGTGTCCATCAGAGGATAACTGAAAGCATCGAGGACCTTCTCAAGAAGGTTCAAAACTAACATGTTCGTGTGAACAACCCTGAGAAGTGATTTGTGACATCATTTTGATTCAACCTTCAAAACATTCCATTCCATTTTCCATGAATTGTTGCACCTAATTATTATGTCTTTAAGGTACATATTTTAACACACATTATTTTATTCTTACTCTAAACTCATTTGTATGTCCATTTGTTTCTACAATAACTACTTGAGGGAAGTTTATGTGTTCTTTAGAGCCCTGAATGTGGAAATCAGTGTTCCCATTTTATCATCATTGATTGACAGAAACAATTTTTCATTGTTCTCAAATTGCCATTCAGTAGAAGTATTGTCTCTGAAGTTTGGGATCCAGACTTGAAATGGGTGCCAATCTGGCATTCATGAAATGTGTTTCATCAATTAAAGTTACAAAACCTTCTTGGAATTAAATTGAAAGTTGCAAAGAATTCCGTGTTCTTCACTTTTATCTCACCCAGGACTAATGAAAATGAATTAAGAGCCCTCCTGGTCCACAAGCTCCCAACACCCGATTGTCCTACTATCCCCATATGTCTTTGGAATGTGGGAGGAAAACGGAGCTCCCGGAGGAAACCTACAGGGACAGAGAGAGAACATACACATTCCTTACGGATAGCGCAGGATTTGAACTTGATCTGGGTCATGGAAGTTGGTCCTTCATGCCAACCACGTTCCCGCTCTAAGCTTGTCCCATTTGTCAGTGTTTGACCCATATCTGTTATACATGTTATTGTTCTAGATCAAGGGAGTATCAAAAGCAATCCCATTTCTTTTTTTTTAATTTTCAACACGGCAGAAGCTATTTCCAGCCTTTGAAATCCATGCCGCCCAATTAACCTGCAAACCCATGTGTCTTGGAGGGTGGAAGGAAACTGGAAAACCCATGCAGAAACAGGAGTACGTACAACCTCCTTGCAGGTCGTTGCTGGATTCGAACCAGAGTTCTTGGTGCTGTAATAGCGTTGTGCTCACCGTGCCATCATTAAAATACTGTGACTGAAAGTCACAACGCAGCCTCGTATTAATCTGCATGAATAATTTAATTCACTTAAATCCTGTACTCTCTTCAGTTTAGATGATGAGTTGTACTTATCACTGAATCATCATTTGGGAATTGAAATATTTTTACAAGTTGCTTTAAAGTTGAAGTACTGGAGCCCAAGTGCTTTGTGGCCAGAATCCAGTGTTAGTAAACGGTAGTCCCACCAAACTAGCATTTCACCTCTTTCCTATATTTAATAAAAGAGAACGCTTTGAATCAGGGGTGGCCAATCTTTTAATTTTTAAATTTTTAATATAGACATACAGCCATAATATAGACATTTCGGCCCACGATTCCATGTCCACCCAATTACTCGTCGGCCAAAATTTTGAAAAAAAGGTTAGCCACCCCTGCTTTAGATACTCAGCGGATCAGACAGCATCTGTGAAGAGGGGTGCATTTAAAATTTCAGGTTGAAGACCCATCAGAATTGAAAATTACAAAGGAACTAAGCTTTACCATCAGAATTTATTGTCATAAACACATCACAAACTTTGTTGTTTCGCAACAGCATCTCTGTGCAAACATTCATATAAACCACCTTACAAAATAAATAAAAATAATGCAAGAAAAAGAAAGTGTCAAAATGAGGCAATATCTGTGGTTCAATATCCATTCAGGAATCTGATGGTGAAGTGGAAGAAACTGTCCTTTGTGCCGCTGAGTGCTCATCTTCAGACTCCTGTACCTTTTTCCTGATGGTAGCAGAGTGAAGAGGGCATGGCCTGGGTGGTGGGGGTCCTTGAGGGTAGAGGCTGTTTTCTTAAAACACTCTCTCCTACAGATGTCCTCAATGGAGGGAAGACTGATGCCCATGATGTCGCGGGCTGAGTTAACAGCCCTCCGAACTTTTTTTTCTTGTCCTGAGTGTTGGCAGCTCCACACCAGGCAGTGATGCAACCAGGCAGAATGCTCTCCAAAAGTCTTTGGTGACATATCGAATCTCCTCAAATTTGATGAGAGGCAGAAAAAAGGGAAACAGTAGTGAACTTGTTTAATTTCTAACTTTTCCCAGTTCTGACCCAAAATATTAACTTCATAGATTCTGAATTTTGAGTTTTTCCAACATTTTGTATTTTGTTATTTTTTCCTGATTTCTGGCGTCAGCAATATTTTAATTTTGCATTACCCTTCTGCAGAATGGCTCCTTCAAATATGAACATTTTTTTGGCATCAATTTCAGTGACAAATTCAAGTCAATTCTGCACAGTTGGCCCACAACCGCTAGAAAATTTGATCAAGATTGTCCAGTCAGAGAAAACCTTTGTCTTATTTGTGTGGCTTGCATTCAGCTCTTGGTCCCAGAGGTGGAAACATAGTGTGCTAATCCACCACATGATGCAACCCTTTTCAGTTTAAATTCAATTCTAATAAACCACTTGATTGTCCTTGTCTCCTGCTATTTCTCTCAACTTTAGATAAGTCAGGTTCAGCATATTTTTGCATTATGAAGTTTCATTATAACCACAAACCTGTTTTCACATTTACTTGTGGAAAATGGCCGTTCTGCCTATTGCGTTCATGTCAGCTATTCATCCACTAGTTTCCATCAGTTCTTACTCGAGATTCTTCCAACTATCTGCAGATGCCATTTGATCAGTGATTTGGGAGAAAATGGAGAACCATACTCATGAAGAATGTGCAAGCTCATTGAGGAGAATGAAGAGGGAATCTCACTGAAACATTTCATATGTTTAAAGGCATGGACAGAGGAGGTGTAGAAAGATTGTTTCCCATGGTAGGAGAGTCGAGGACAGTGGTTCTCAACCTTTTTCTTCATTCACGTACCACCTTAAATAATCCCTCTCTAACCACAGAGCACATGGCATCCTATGCCTTGGGTGCTCTGTGGTTAGTAAAGGATTATTTCAGGTGGTATGTGAATGAAACAAAAAAGGTTGAGAACCACTGTCCTAGACTCTCCTACCATGGGAAACAACCTTTCTACATCGATGTTTAGTTTGTTCTTTGCACCTATTTTGATCTCCATGCTTTAATACTATCTTTAACCCTTTTGGGTATTCTGTTGGGAAATTTGTGTTCATGTTAGATAGTAACTGTATATTTTGAAAGATCTCCAGAAGCATCTGCCACTGCATCTCATTGGACCAATAAGAACCTTAGAACAATCCAGCACAGACCCAGGCCTTTTGGCCCTTTAAGTCCACGCTGAACTATTATTCTCCCTAGTCCCACTGACCTGCACCCTTACCATAGCTCTCCATACCCTTCCAATCCATGTTTCTGATCAAATTATTCTTAAAAATTAAAATTGAACCTGCATTCACCACTAAAGCTGGCAGCTCGTTCCACACTCCTACCACTCTGTGTGAAAAGCTTCCTCCTAATGTTCCCTCTAAATCTTTCCCTCTTAATATTCACTGCCCAAATATCTCCCAATTCATCATAAAGCCCTATTTCTCCTTTTAACTTTTTATTCTTGTGTCGCATTCCTTTGTAGAATGTCGACGCAAAGGGACATTTTCAACATATTTCTCGCTATAATTCATATTATTTGAAGTTGTGCCTTTTAGGATAAGATTGTGAATTGATTTAATGGTGATATTTAAAGTTTGTGTGAGCTGATGCGTGGAAGGCCGAGCAGGGAAACCATCAATGTCAAACATTTGCCAAGAAGCCGGTAAACCATTCAAGTTTAGTTGGTTTGTTCCATACTTCTCTCCTACCAACTACATAAAAAACATTTTAGGGGAGGATTGAGCTCGTGGATTTGTTCTAGTGAACCGGTGCGGACTCGAAAGGCTGACATGGCCTGTTTCCGCTCTGGAAATGGTTATATGGTTAAGCCACATAAATCAGACACAACTTGACCCAGAGTGTTGGGTTCATTTCAGAGTAGCTAATGTGATTAGCATTCTCAGAAAAGCTCGAACAACTGAGGGGAAGGATTGGAAGATTACGCTGATCAGATGAGGGAAGATGGGAGGGGCCTTGATTGAACTGATTGATAAGTTGAGGCAAAATCATATTTCATTGCTATTTATTACTGGGTAATAAATTTTTCATAATGTTTGCTTCCTGAAAAAAATTGGGGATTATGATGGACAACTTCAAGCTGAACACAAATATAATTTCAGATTGTCTGTATTGCATAGGAAGATGGAGAAACATTAAATTAACTTTGATTGAATTTAGCCTGTTTAATCGCATAATGATGCTGACACGTTGCGTTAGTTCAACTGACCCAAAAATGCTTTGCTGCTGATTTTCATTTGTACTCAGCATCTGATGCCTCTCATGTCAGTGTGCAACAATAGTCAGCCAGCATTGATGGCTTTCAGTTGCCCTGATCCTGCTTTGCCATGGTTGCACTGTCCTGGTGAAACCTTTAATCCTGTTTGTCACTAACTTCACCAAGATCAGCAGGGAAGACGTCAAGTGTGGATACAGAAAATGAATTTTCAATGATATGCTGCACTTTGTGGTTTTGTAGCTTGAAGCATGTTAAAAATATGACAGGAAATCACAAAAATAGGTTTTATCTTTTTGAAAAAAGGTACATGATAGGAAAAGTTTCAGGTGACTTTTATGATCGGCAGTCCAAAATCCATAAAATACACCCGAAAGTGTTCAGGAAGCAAAATCTTTGTTGTCCAGTGTTATTTTAATTGTGTTCTTGGTTTTAATGAAGCTCATGGTGACAGTGGGATGAAGAAAACTACCATATGAAGGGCTTTTCAAGTTAAGGCTGGGTACATGAAAAGACCCAGGTTCTTTCTGCAGTTTAGTTTGGCCAATTTTAGTGTTATTTTGCAAGTTGAGGATTGTGATCTAATGATTATGCTTCTGGTACTCGTGTAGTTCTGCATTCAGTTGAAGCTTTCCTTTATGCTTTTTACCCAGCCGCTGCATTCTGGGAAATTATCTCCAAATTTCCGGAATGCAGTCTGTGTAAGAAGATCGGAAGAGAAATTACTGACTCATTCCCATTCCAAAATTTTTACCTGTGGCAGCCCTGGACATCATTGAGGACTGCCTGCAGTCTAAACTGAACTGCAGATGGTCCGCAACAATGGGCTAATGAATACAACGTAAAGGGCAAAGTCAACCCACGTGCAGCCGACATAAGTATAATGTACATATGCACTGAAATTCTTTGGAGTTGAACCCAGTGAAATCACTACAACTCTGAAAAAGTCCTAAAATCTGGGGGTTTGGGTATTTTTCCAAATTCAAATTTAAGGAGAATAAAGAAGAGATGAACAGGTAAATTTTGATAGTTTATTAATGAAACACTTCTTTCAAATAAAATACGAAGTGCAAAAAGAAAATTATTGATGCCGTGGCTTCTGTGCCTTGGTGGCACTTGTGGACACAAAAGCCCACTAAATTTAAAATGTTTGAGGGTTTTGAAGTCCAGATCTTCAGGTGGTCTGGTTTTTTGGAGTTTTACTGTAGTATACATTACGCCTGTACGCAAAGAGATAGAAGTATAAGAGATACCATATATGCCAGCATATAGGATGACACTTGGAATTTGTACCTAAAATGTAGATTTTGGGTCATACCCTTTGTATCAGACAACACCAATATCTGGCACTTTATCGTTGACCAGTATAATCAGTTAAAAGCAAATCACAATATTTTTCTTTCTTTCCTTTTCAATCTTTTTATTATTATTATAATTTATAAACACATACAGTTCAAAGAGATATAAAAAATACATAGTAAGTAATGAATTAATACAGAGATATTAAACAATAATATTACAGAATAAAAATATATCATAAAAAAATTTTTTAGATTAGTTTAGGGTGTGAACTATCTCTAAAAAAAAAGATATAATTAATAACAATATATGAAAAAAGAGGAAAAAAAACCCCAAAAAAGAAGAAAAAACAAATCTGAATGAAAAAACTTAAAAAAAACCCTACAGATATAGCTAAACCACGCCGATCACTCCGATCTCATCTTACAGCCCAAATCACAATATTTTAATAACAAATTATAATGTAAAGGTTTTAATTTTGATACTCCTGCACCTCCTTTCTGATGGTAGTCGATAAAGACACTGCGCGATGGATGGGTTGGAGCCCTATTTACTTGCCACAAAGCCTCCCCACTTTTAAACTTGTACCTATTTGTAATGTTTTCCTTCTTAACAACTTGTAGGACTTGACTGCTTTTTGTGATTCATGAACTGGAACACCTCTATTCCTCTGCATTTCATTCACTTGCAGTATTTCTCCATTTATAGGTCCTTTTATAAAAATGTGACTGTAAAGGTGGAGATACTGCGCTTTCACGACTCAAGTCATTTATGAATAGTCATTCATAAATGCTTACAAGCGGCTCCATTGCACCAACTCCAATCCCTCTGCAGGCTTGTGTCAATGGTGGAGCGGAGTGCTATATTTCGGTTCATTAATGTACTGCTGCTGCAAGCGGTTGGCTAGGGCGGGCCGATGACCTTGCGATGTCGCCGCAGTCTCATTTCCTGGCAACTGCTACATACCGATTGAATTTTACAATAGTCCTCCGCTCAGTTTGGACCAAGAGCCAGCAACCTGAGAATACCCCCGACTCAACATCAAACGCAGATCTGACAAGGCTGTGATGAGCGATGTCGCCAAGCCCCTTCGAAACTAAAGAACGCAGAGGAACAAAGGGACCTGGGGGTTATGGTACAGAGTTCACTGAAGGTGGATTCCCATGTAGACAGGGTAGTTAAGAAGGCATATGGTATGCTGGCCTTCATAAATCATAGTCTAGAGTATAGGAGCTGAGAGGTGATGCTGCAGCTGCTTAAGGCATTGGTGAGGCCAGGTTTGGAGTGCTGTGCTCATTTCTGGTGTCCAAATTATAGAAAGGATATAGATAAGATGGAGAGGGTGCAGAGAAGGTTTTACAAGGATGTTGCCTGGCTTACAGCATCTGGATTTCAGGGAGAGATTAAGGAGACTGGGACTTTATTCATTAGAATGTAGACGACTGAGAGGGGACTTGATCGAGGTATTTAAAATTATGAAAGGAATAGATAGACTTGACATAAACAGGCTATTTCCCCTGAGGGCAGGGGAGGTTGGAACAAGAGGCCATGAGTTGAGGGTAAGGGGGAACACTTTAGGAGAAATATTAGAAGTGGCTTTTTCACTCAGCAAGTGGTGGCAGAATGGAATGATCTTCCGAATGAGATTGTTGCGGCAGGTTCCCTTCTGTCATTTAAGAGAAGGTTGTAAGTGTACATGGAGGTGAGGGGGTTGGAGGGTTATTGGCGGAGAGCGGGAGGTTTGAGCTTGAGGAGTCATTCTAGTGAACCGGTGTGGACTCGAAAGGCCGACATGGCCTGTTTCTGCTCCGTAAATGATTATATGGTTATAAACAAAATAAAGGAGAGAGGCTGGTATGAGGGGGAAGAATTGGGGCTACAGGCAATGAGGAGAGGAGGCAGAAGTTGAATGGGACAGGTGCCAGGGGAAGATAGAATCGAGTAAAAGAACCAGAACATGAACTGGCGCATTGTTATCAAATTCTTGAGCATCTTATGCTGTCCGCACACATTCTTTAACCTCCTTTCCCCCCCTCTTCACGGTTCTTCCTCCATACTCCCCCTCCCCCCACATGTTCTCTCCCATTCCCATATATCTCTCTCTCCCCTCTTTCCCTCCCTCCATCTCTCTCAAATCCTCTCCCATTCCCATCTTTCCACACCCCTTCTCTTCCCCCCCCCCTCCCCCATCCTCTCTCTTTGCCCCACTTTCCATTTGCTGTGCACACTGCTCTCTGGTCGAGAGAAAAGGGCGGATAAAGCGTACCGAAACAAAGGGAAGGGAAAGGTATCCTGTCTTCCTCCTGAATTGAACAAGGGAGTCATTTTGGCTAATTAGGCATTTGTAAAATCTGCATGTTATTTGAAATTAACCCTACTGATATCTTATATGGTGAAGATGAATACAAAAAATTGTACACAAAATATTTGAAATTTCTTTATTTTCTGTCATTAATTCATCAGCCTCATTCTCTAGAGGCTCCTTAGAGGATATTGTTTGAGGTAGTGTGAGTCCTACCACCTGCTGGGTCAGTATTGTCAAAAGAAGTTGTATCTTGCAATAGCCTCCATGACTCAAGGAGGGGTGTGGAGCAACAATCTGTGGTTGCCACCCACAGCATAGATTAAAATTGATTAGTGTTGGCACAAAAGAGTGAAGAAAGATTGAGTCACCAATAATTGTACATTTACTCAAATTACTAACTCCTGCCTGTCATTTTTACGTCTAGCTAAGAGCAAATAGTTCCATCAGAAAAAGCAGGAAGTTGAACAGGTTTCAAGAGGACATACATGACATCACATACCACCCTGAGTTTCTTTCTTCTGCGGAGGCAGAATTCCCACCTATTGACTGTGCAAAATAAAAACTGAACTCCACTATGCCACACAGAGAGAATAATAAAAAATCAGTAAAGTGGAAAAGTCAAGAGTCTTTCATCGAGTCCCCGAGTGAGTTTGTTGTTGAGTCTGACGGTGGAGGGGGAGCAGCTGTTCCGGAACCAGATGGGTGGTGTGAGCCTTGTGGCACCTCTATAGGTATACCCCACTTTACGAAACTAGAGCATTCAGATGAAACAATTCATGAGCCGAAATGGAGTAAAGTGAAGACCCTTTCACTACTATTGAAGGCTATTTTTGAAAAGTCAAAACCCATTCAAATCCTTTCATAAAAGCAAATTTTTGTAAAATGAGTATTTGTAAAACGGGGCATACCTGTACCTCTTTCTAATGGCAGCGGCGAGAACAGAGTGTGTGCTGAGTGAAGTGGATCCTTGATGATTGCTGCTGCTCTCTGTGATAGCAGCGTTCCCTGTAGATGTTCTTGATGAAGGGGAGGGTTTCCCCTGTGATGTCCTGGGCTCTGCCTACTACCTTTTGCAGGGCTTTCTGCTCAGGGGTATTGGAGTTCCTATACCAGACTGTGATATAGTCGGTCCGCATACTTTCCACCACATATTTGGAGAAATTTGCTAGGGTTTCTGATGTCATGCCAAACCTCCACAAGCTCCTCAGGAAGTTCAGGTACTGATTTCATTTGGTTTAATGGTAAAATGGAGTTGAGAATCAAGCAAAGCTTTTAATGTTAGTTGTGACCAAGACAAGTGACATCTGCATTTTTTGAATGAGTGCCAAATGCCCCTCATCGATATAGCCTTTTGGTTCAAGCATCATTACATTTGATGAGTTGTCTGCAACTCTTATTTTTTTATGAGGCAGTTTTCTAGATATTTGTCTCCACAGTCACAGTGACGGATTTTAGGCGAGTCTGTCAAAAGACGACATTGGAAGATGATGTGCGGTACCTTTACAAACCTCCGAATGTTAGAAAGAGTTGTGCCATAAATTATGTTGCTTTGCAATGTTTTCCTCGGAAGGACGTGGTTAATTTCTTCACAGGAACGTCCTAAAATAAGATAAGCACAAGGGGCAGCAGGGACATAGTGGACCGAAAATTTTGTTTCCCCGACTCTTGATTATGCACCTGCATCTGGTCAACTCCTATGGCCTTGATAATTAACTTCCTGGTATCCAGTATCTCATGCTGACCAAAGACCTAACACCTTTACTTTGGTGCAAAAGCTATTTCTTTTTTTTTCAAAAGCATCTTTGTGCAGGAAATGCATAAAAGTGTCATTCCGTTCTGTACTGTAAAGTATTCTATAAATAAATCTGATCACTTGAGCCTTACTCAGCACAATTCAGGTCATTGTGGTCAACCAATAAAAAATGCTTTTTGAGAAATTTGGCACGTGGAATAAGTAGACTGATGACAGTTCATTCAAACAGAATCCTTATGTCTGAAATTTTTTCAGTTCCTCAACTTCCTCCAGTTACAATTTGCTCTGTCTATCTCTCTACCATACCTGGAAAGCTGCTTGTGAATATCATGTGTATATTCTCAGAAGTGACGCCTTGTTTGGGTCACTAGCGAATGACTTTGGCTGAATTGCTGTTGTATGACCCAAGCTTTCAGGTTGCACTGCCAACCTGTTGCATTAATTTGAACGTGTTTGTGTGTAATTGCTTGTACTAATGTTAGATTTGTAATATAATGCAGGTATCAGGACCAAATGTGTCTCTTCAGAAAGCAAGATCATCTTTCATTGCTTCATTCTGACTTCACATTAGGAGTTGATGTTTTTAACTAGTTTGAAGTGAAATGGCTTAACAACACTGCCACAGTTACTTTATGCTCTTTGCAATGAGAAGCACAGTCAGTGAAATGAAATGGCAGTAGTGAGCAGAAGTTAAAGATGAAAATAATTATTCAAACGACCTGATAACTTAGCTTTCTTTTGGTTTTATTTGGAAGTAAGAGAAAAAGACTGACACCTTATTCATTAATGGTTATGTTTATATTGTCAACTGATACCCGCCCCTCCAATGACATTCTGAACATCTTTCAAATATAGTATTGACATATTTGTACAATGCAAGGTATTGCTTAAATGCAACGCCCAGTTTCCTCATACTGGAAATATTGAGAATTTGTTGTCCTACTTTGTGGTCACTGCAATGAGTTGTAATTGTGTGTTATTTTTCCTCCTGACCTGCCTGTTTGATTGACATGCTGTTTTTAAACTTTAGATTCACATGAACTTGGTTATTAAAATAGTTGCATCTGTCAAAGGAAACTTGAGACAGAGTTTTGAAATATTTCCTTGTGTTTTTTTGTTAAAGGAATCTTTGCTTACCTGAACTATCATGTACCTCGCACAAGAAGAGAGATCTTGGAAACTCTCATTAAGGGACTTCAGCGCCTTGAATACAGAGGATACGACTCTGCTGGTAAGCACAAATTTTGTGATCTTGGTCAGGAACCCTCTTTCATTTACCTTTTTGATAATGGGAGCAGTGTACAACTGCTGCTGGGTTTTGGCTTGGCCCATGTTCACCCTGGCAATTACATCATTTTAATGAATGGAGCATTCATATACTGGACAAATTTTTTCAGAAGGTTTGCTTCCTAAAAAAAATTGGGGATTATGGTAGACGAATTCAAACTGAACACAAAAGATAATTTCAGATTTGCGATACCACGTAGCAAGTTGGTGAAACGTTGAATTAACTAGTTGAATTTAGCATGTTTAATCGTATAATGATACTGACACATGATGTTAATTCAACTGACCAAAAAATGTTTTGCTGTTGATTTTAATTTGTGCAGGTAGTCCCCAAAATCACCCATGTAATTTTTGTCCATCCGCATATACAACCAAATCATTTTTCAAAATAAAGAAAAAAAGTAAAATTTACGCACTTGATGTTGTATTGGACAAACTATAACAGGGATACAGCCTCACCCAGGCCCCAAGAAGCTTTTGTGGATAGTAGACCCTGCAGGGCAATTCTGTCATACATCCATTCCAAGACTGGTCGAACAGAAGGGAACATGGACGTAATCAGGCAGAACCTGTACTCACCATCTGATACCTCTCATGTCATTGTCCCAAAGATAGTTATCCAGCATTGATGGATTCCAGTTGCCCTGATCCTGCTTTTCGAGGGTCTCAATGTCCTGGTGAAACCTTTTATCATGTTCGTCACTGAGTGCACCAAGATCAGCAGGGAAGAGGTGTAAGTGCGAACACGGAAAATGAATTTTCAGTGATATGTTGCACTGCGTTGTTTTGCATGCTTGAAGTAGACTTAAAATATGACAGGAATTCACAAAAATAGCTTTTATCTTTTAAAAAAAAACGTACGAGATAGAAAATTTTTTAAGGTGATTTTTGTGATCAGCTCAAAATCCATAAAATATACCCAAAAGTGATCAGGAAGAAAAGTCTTCATTGTCCAGTGCAATGGGAGCAATGTTCGACTGTGCCCAACTGTTGCTGGGTTTTGAATTGGCCCTTGTTCACTCTGGCAGTACCATCATTTTTATGAATGGAGCATTCAAATTAGCAGAAGAGTGAATGGAGATAAAGTTGAAAATGACTTGTTCAAGGAAAATGGTATGTTTGTCCAGAAGGTTTGGGCTTTGCTATTTTTATATCTGTCATTTTGTTGAAGGAAATATTACAAGGGTTTGATCCTTTGCTTGTAAAGGTTCATTCCAATATTATACTGACATTGATCAAGATTGATAGGAACCTTGGTGAGGGAGCATAGTGGAAGGATGGTGATGCATCCAGTTGGGAAGTTATGAACTCCTGATCAGTAGATTTCAGATTTATGGTCAGAGTACATACATTGCATCACATATGACCCTGAGATTCTTTCTCCTATGGACGAGGCTGCATTACCACTTACTGGTAGTGCAAAAAAACTACACAATGTACACAAGTAGCAAAATCTAAACAAACTGACTGAAATACAGAGACAAAAAAAAAGAATAGTTCAAAAGCAAAAGTCCTTAAATGAGTCCCTGATTGAGTCTGATAGTGAAGGGGGAGCAACTGTTCCTGAACCTAGTGGTGCGAGTCTTGTGCCACTTACACCTCTTTCCTTTTGGGAGCAGAGTGTGTGGATCCTTGATGATTGCCGCTGCTCTCCAATGGCAGCGTTCCATGTCGATGTTCTTGATGGTGGGGACAGTTTTGCCTGTGATCTCCTAGGCTGTGTCCAATACCTTTTCAGGGATATTGGTGTTCAATACCAGACTGTAATGCAGCCAGTCAGCATGTATTTCCACCACACATCTGTAGAATTTTGCCATGGTTTCCAATATCATTACCAAACCTCCGAAAACTCCTAGGGAAGTAGAGATGCTGATATGCTTTCTTTACACTAACACTGTACAATGGAGAAAATGCAAAGACCGGGGATAGGGTTGCTCCTCTAATTATACAGGTGTATTCATCATCTGCCTGTTGATGGCTGGCTCTGGAGATTTTGTCACATTCTGCTTGAAACATCTTATTTATCCTAGGTGTTGGAATCGATGGTGGTAATGACAAGAACTGGGAAAATAACGCGCATCAAATCCAGTTGATTAAGAAGAGTGGGAAGGTCAAAGTGCTGGAAGACGAAATTAACAGTAGGTATTTTTGTCTTGCCAAGTGCGTCTGATTGCCTAAGGGTGCAGAGGTTTGATTACAGGAAATGGTCAATGGCAGTGAATACGTTCTGTCTATTCAGCCACAAATAATTCAAATACTTCACATGACAAACACAGATGAAGTTGTGTTAAAGACATTCTAAGTTGCTTTACTTCAGTGTCATTGGCCCTGATGAGAGGCAGGAGCTCTGCAAAAATAGTAACTGGATTTCTTCATTCGGGAAATCGTTCTTTCCCTCAAATGCAACCGATTTGTGGACTGATTTGAACCGAAGAAATTGAATGGGTATGAATTTCAACAACCAAAATATTACACCATTCAGTCTGGTATGTAACTTTTCCTGTAGTATTGTTTCTAAGTTGTTATCAATTGGCTGTATAAACACAATGGAGTTTCCTGAAACTATGAAATGTGCAGAAGAAATGGAATATTTTTGGTCACCTCCTCTTTTCCAAATGGCCTCCTATAATGGCTGTTGGCCCGTTATTTCCAAGAGTCTCATTGGGGTGTTCTGTTGGACGTGCCATGTGCTGAGTTCAATAGCTTTTCGGTTCTACTTGGAAAAAGAGAAGGGAAATTTTGCAATGCCTTCTTCTCCGGTAGGGCAACTTTTCGTAGTAAAACTCATGCTCTTCTAACTCCAGCCATCTTGGTTTGTGACTTTCCAATACCAATAATCCTGATTTATTTTTAATTTATCAAATGAAAGTTAAGAATAGGCCATGGTAGGTGATGAGAATAAAATAAAAACTCAATGCTGGAGAAACTCAGCAGGTCAAACAGCGTACTTTATATGGCAAAGATAAAGGTACATTGCCAACGTTTCAGGCTTGAGCCCTTCGCCAAGGTATGAGAGATGAGGAAGGGGGAGCACAGGCTGGAGGTAATAGGTGGATAAGGGAGGGAGGGCATACCAGCAAATGGGGTGGGGGGGGGATTGGGAAATGGCTGAATGGAGAAAGAAGGAATTGAGAGCTGGAAGAGAGGGAGAACGGGCAGAAACCAGAGAATTCAATGTTAAATCTATCTGTTTGGAGTGTGCCAGACAGAAAATTAGAATAAAGGTTGCATATCCAAAAATCTGACTTTTAAATGGTAATAGCATGGAATTGTAAATGATCCTCTGTTGAGAAGCAATACGAAGTCTGAGGCACTGAATTCCTGTGAAAGTAACATAGTTCCTCTGTGCTTTGAAGTAGACAAGGGTAGGATGTAACACAATCTAACTACTCGATAGAAAACATTGAATGCTTTGGAAGTATTAATACACACTGGCCACATTTTCTACCAACCGCAGAGGAGAATGAGTTGGATTATTGCCCAGAGGTTGGATTCACTGAGGCCCATAATCCCTTGCCCTCTTCTGTGAAATTGATTTGTTTTAAAGTGTTGGGCAAAATTTTTTGTTTGTCAGTTGATTCTTGAGTTTCTTGTGTGCTCATATTAATTCCAAACTTGTGTGCTCAGCCCTTGTATCAGCCAGAATAGAAACTTTTAAAGCTGTCACTCAGTTTGTTCTTGCAAATGGAACTACTCAGATTTTTTATTGTCATAATGACTGTTTGTTTTCAGAGCAAGACTCCATAGATTTGGACATTGATTTTGAAGTACATCTTGGAATTGCACACACGCGTTGGGCAACTCATGGTGTTCCCAGCTCAGTCAACAGTCATCCACAACGCTCTGACAAGAACAACGGTAAGTTTAGACTTGAATTGATCAATCAACTCCTTGAGGATGCTGTAGCTGTGTCTTTGCAAGGTTACTTGCGTCTGCATGTTTTATCCCTACCCTTATAACTTTTTCTGTCAGAAGACCACATCTTTTACAATATGTGGAGTCATTAAGTCATTTAGACCAAATAAAGCAGGTATGTTTTCCCCGTGTCTACCTGGATTTCCTCTAAGTGTTTTGGTTTCCTCCCACCCTTCAAAATATACAGGGGTGTGGATTAATTGGGGTATTTGGGTGACATAGGCTCGTGGGCCGGAAGGGCCTGTTACCATGCTGTATGTCTATACAGGTGCCGAACCTTTTATTTGGGACCAGACACCTGCTGTTGTTTGGAATCTTCCAGATTCATTTTGATTTCCATCCCCGAGTCATGCTGCCTTCTCTCTTCCACATCCCCCCCCACCACAAGTCGCGCTGCTGTCTCTTCCCCCCCCCAACGTTGCACTGCTGCCTCTCCAAAATTACACCCAATTAACCTACAACTCCATAGGTTTTTGAAAGGAAACTGCAGCAAACTGGATGAAACCCCCACATGTGGAACCTCCTTACAGACAGCATTGGATTTGAACCTGGGTCACTGGCACTGTAATAGGGTCACGCTAACTGTACCACCCATTACCTTGTTCGTTAACTTGAAATTATTTATTTCTAATTGAATTTCATATGCTTGCTGTTTTGGGCCATAAAAACATCCACTTTGGACCAGTTGGATAGAAATTGTCTTGCTTCTGAAGTTTACTTGATTCCATGAGCTTTAATTTTGACTATCATTCTGTGATGTCAAACCTTGTCAGATGCTTTCTATTACTTCAATTACATGAAAACGAATTAGGTTGGTTTCTTTCATGGCTTACGCTTTACTTAGCTTCCCTGGGTGTTCAAAATTCTCAAAAGTGATCGGTCGGTCACTCTTTCATTCAGTAGTTGTCATCTTTCTTAGATTTACAAGAGTTGCTTAAATAATGATGTCGAGATAAATAACTATGTACTTTGTCCTTTTTCAGAGTTCATTGTTATTCACAATGGCATCATTACGAACTACAAAGACCTGAAGAAGTTTCTGGTGAGTACATAAAGAGTAGTTAAAGCTTTTTTTTTTGTGGATTCATAGTTTCGTATTATGAGGGAAAGAGAGTGACAGAGAATCAAGTTTATTGCCATCTGATTGTACAAGTACAACCTGACGAAACAATGTTCTTCAGTCTTCAGTACAAAACATGCAGACCCACAACAGGAAATAACACACATACAAAGAGACAATATATGTGCAGGACAAATATTTTATCTGAACAAATAAATACTGTTTTGTACAAATGGGTATCTCGGATGGTTAGTGTGAGTAGTTTTTTTAAATGTTGAATAAACATTTGAATGATTCCATACCATTTCAACCACCCCAGTTTATTTGCTGCCTTTAACAGTCAAACAGTGTGAATGTTTGCATTACTGTTGCTTCATTGACATAGAGGCATGGTTAACTCTATTAGGCATATCGGATGCATTTAATAGTTCAAATAGCCATTCATCTTTTGTTAAAAAGTGCTGATGTTTGCCCCAAAACTGAACTCTTTCGATTTCAAGCCTTTCACTCAAGTAGATTTTAAGAAGAGTTTTCTTTGTCCAATAAGCTGGTGAAAATATGAGAAATGTGGTCATTGAAACTTCAAAGCCTGCAAATATGTCATTGTTTGACCAAGGCAGAGAATGAACTTGTGAAGAATTACATATTCTAACAATTTCAAGTAGAAAATAATTTTGAGAAAAGGGCATGAAATACTCTTTACTGCCCCAAAAAGACAGATAACCCACTGCAGTTTCACTGTCATCATCCAGAGATCTGTCCCAACAGCAGCTATCAAAAGTTCATTTAATTGCGTAGTATTTGTCTTCTAATTCTGGCAACTGCAGCACAGTTCAAAATTCCTATCTTCCTGCCTTTGGGATGATAAGCTGACGCTGCACAACATCACACAGCTCATGAGGCTTGTTTCCCCTGTTTTCTATTTGTAAGCATTTATATCAGTTTCTCCAAGATATAAAATTATGAGGGCCACAGACAGGCTTTTTCTATTGAGGTTGGGTAAGGCGAAAACTAAAGGACATGGGTGAAAGGTGAAATATTGAAGTGGAACTTTAGGGGGTCCTTTTCAGTCAGAGGGTGATGAAAGTGTGGAACAAGCTGCCAGTGAAAGTGGTGGATGGGGGTTTGATTTCAACATTGAAGAGAAATTTGGATAGGAGGGGTTTGGAAGGCTGCAGTTAGATTGGGACGGCGGGAAAAATAGTTTGGCTTGGACAAGATGGGCTGAAAGGGCCTGTTTCTCTGCTCTCGTGTTCTATGGTATCTCTTTCATTGCAGGAAAGCAAAGGTTATGAATTTGAATCTGACACTGACACGGAATCTATTGCAAAGCTGGTCAAGTACATGTATGACAACCGTGAGAACGACAACATCAGCTTTGCCACCCTGGTGGAGAGGGTCATACAACAACTGGTAACATTTTCAATCAATTTTTTTTACCCAGGTTTTGCATGTAACTTAAAACGAGTAACATTCAAAGGGTATTAGATCACTATTAATCTATCCTTTCAAACTTACAAACAGGCACTTTAAATTTTGTAGAATTAATAACCCTTATTGTTTTGCAAACAGAAATTAATTTTTGACTTGTTGTAATTTTCTTCATCATCAATCGTTTTTTTTCCTTTTAAGTTAACAAATTCGACATTGGATTATGTTGTTTCAAAATATCCCTCATGGCATTGTTGAAACAGGCATCATTTTATCTTGAATTCTGTTTTCCCTTTTTCTTGTTGGTCTTTTCCTATTTTGTTTTTATTCTCCTGTTTTCACTAGCTTTTTTGACAACTTTTTACTCCTGCAATTATTTTCTGATGATCTGGAAGATAATTATTCAATGATGGTTAAGATTCTGTTCTTGCTTCTGTGGTTCTGATAAATTCTACTTACCCATTAATTTTTTAATTAAATTTTTAAAATTTAAACATACAGCACAGTAACAGGCCATTTCAGCCCACGAGTCCGTGCCCTTTACACCCAATTAACCTACACCCCCAGTACATTTGAAAGGTGAGCCCCTGGTGAAAACCCACACAGACACGGGGAGAATTTACAAATTCCTTACAGTCAGTGCAGCGACACCAACCATGCCACTCAATTACATTTTTCTGTGTTTTGTCATTTCTAAGATGCAAATGTACAAAGTATGACTACATTCTATCAGCACAATTTTGTTTGCTCACTGAACCTTGGATTTGTCCAGCGCTGGATTCTGTTTGACCTGTTATAATATATTGCTACTAGTTTTTCTGGTCCTGTTAGAGAGTGAATTCTCAACCCATCTTTAGTAAAGTTTTTGGTTTTGGTACCTGTCTACATCTTCCTCAAACCTTGATGAAGGGCTCAAGCCCAAAATGTTGGATAGGTATCTTTTTCTTTGCTTTTTAAATACTCTGTTTGACCTCCTGAGTTTTCCAGTATTGTGCTTTTACTTCAGTCACGGTGGTTGCAGAATTTCCTGCTTTACTTCAATAATATTATTCCTCTCGGAATTCATTCTAAGTGGGACAAAAAAAAGTTGTTTACACTTACAATTTATCAGCATTATATTTGTCAAAGCACTTTTGACTCTGAACCAAAGATTTATAGGTTCCAAGTCCAACTTAGAATAACAAGAATACAATCTTCCTTCTCCAAAAAGAAACTTTTTAAAAAAACTTTATTTATTCGTTCAAAAAACAAATAATATATGACATATACAGCAATTAAACATGAACATTTTTTTATATATATATAAGAAAAGAAAAGATCCCCCCCCCTTCAGCCAACTCTCCTAAGGAGAGCCATAAAATAAAAAGAAAGAATATTTAAAAAAAAGTTAAATACACAAATTAAAATCTAATTAATATTAATATAAAATATTCTGAGATTAACAACCACTTATTAATAAAAAAATTATAATTATCATGTGAAACAAACGTAATTTTTTTCCATTATTAAACAATATTTCATCTCATTATTCCATCAATTAATATCAATCATATTTGTATCTTTCCACGTACTAGCAATTTTTTTCGCTACGGATAAAACTAAATATACAAAAGCAAGCTGAAACTTATCTAATCCCAAGCCTTTCAGAGGTTGCAAACGACCCAATAAAAATACTGTTGGATCTAAAACTATTTTAATCTTACACAGATATTCTAAAAACGATTGAATTTTCTTCCAAAAAGATTGTATATGTATACATGACCAAACAGCATGAAAAAAAGTTCCAACCATATCACCACATCTAAAACACAAATCTGATTCATTAAAACCATTTTTTAATTTTTCAGGTGTCAAATATAGTTGGTGTAAAAAATTGTAATTAATCATTCCATAACGTACATTTATCAATCTAGTTACACTATCATAACAGATATCTAACCAATCATCTTCAGAAAAAAATAAAACCAATATCCGCTTCCCATTTAATTTTAGATCTATCCCAACCATCCTGTAATATTTGATACATAAATGAAATATAACCCTTCTCTGGTACCTTCATAAGAGAAGTCTCAAATTTAGTCATTTTAGGTAAAATCGTCTCTCTACCAAACATACATTTTACCAAAGATCGAATTTGATAATAAAGAAATAAAGAATTCTTATCAATACCAAAATCTTCCCTCATCTGATTAAAAGATAAAAACTTACCCTCCTTAAAACAATCTCCCAAATTTTTCACACCTTTAAATCTCCAATGCAATGAACTTTGATTATGATTGAAAAAGAAATAAGTTGATTATTATACAACGGAGTCAAAGCCAATAATTTACCCCTAGAACCTATCATTTTATTTTTCTTTATCCATAACTTCATTAAATGTTTTAGTATAGGCACATTATATTGTGTAACAAATTCATATTCCACCTGAACAAAAACTGATGTATTTCAAATTCAGAAATATTTGCCGTCTCAATTTTAGCCCAACCAGGAGGCTGTACCAAATCCATCAATGAACTAATAAATTTAAGTTGGGCTGCCTCATAATAATTTTGAAAATGTGGTAAATGTAATCCCCCTAACTCATATTTCCAAGTTAATTTATTCAAAGCTACTCTCAAAAATTTACCCCTCCATAAAAACTCCCTAACCATTCTATTTAAATCTCAAAAAAAATTTTTATCAAGTAAATACAGAATAGATTGAAACAAATATTGTATACACGGAAAGGTATTCATCTTAATTGTATTTATCCTTCCCATTAAATTAATAGGTAAATCTTTCCATTTAATCAAATCAGTTTTCATTTTTTACATTAACAGAACATAATTTAATTTATATAAAGATTGATAATTAACATTCAAAATTATACCCAGATATTTAATTTGATCAGTCCATTTCAAATTAATAATATTCTTATAAACTGAATAATCTCCTTCACTTACCGGTAATATTTCACTTTTATCCCAATTAACTTTATATCCAGAAAGACATCCATATTGTATTAAACATTCCTTCAAATGCAAAAGTGACTGAGCTGGGTTTATTAAATACACCAATAAGTCATCAGAAAATAGATTAATTTTATACTCCTCATCTAAAACTTTCATACCTTGTATCTGTGTATTTTGTCTTAACAACTGTCCAAAAAGAAACTTGAACTCAGCGGGTTAGGCAGCGTCCGTGGATAGAAATGGCCAATCAACTTTTCAGACTGGGAACTTTTATCGATGCTAAAGTAGGAAGGGGTGATACCAAGTTTATCAAGCAAGGAGAAAACTGGGGAAAGGCCAAGAGGTGATATGGTATTGGACAGAAGTTGGGAGAAGTGGAGAGACCAGGTTAAAGTAAGATTGTAAAAGAAGGAATGGTGGGGGCCAGCTGAAATTGGAATGATTATTTTCATACTTTTGGGTTTGAATCTGTTCATGAGGATTATAATGTGTTGCTCCTCAAGTTTAAGTTTAGCTTCAGCTTGGTGAGTCATTGAATAGACATGTGGGAATGGTTCGGGCAAGTTCCAGCTTCCACCTACAGGGAGAGTGCAGGTTTAAGCATCATTCTTCTAAACAATCTAGCTTAACTGTGCAGTTTAAATTTAGACATAGAACATGGTAAGAGGCCATTTCAGCCCAAGAGTCAGTGCTGCCCAATTTACATCCCATTAACCTGCACCCTGGTGCGTTTTGAATGGTGGGAGGAAACTGGAGCTCCCAGAGAAAGCCCACACAGACACGGGGAGAATGTACAAACTAACTGCAAACAGCGCGGGACTCGAAGCCCAGAACCTTATCGCTGGCGCTGTAAAGGCATTGTCTAACCGCTATGCCAACCTTGCTGCCCCAGTTCTCAAGTGCTGCATTGTCAAAGGTGCCAGCTTTGGCTGAGATGTTAAACCACTCTGCCTATTCAGGTGAATATAAAAAAAAAACCTCTCAGGACACCAATCAGGAAAAACTAGTGCCACTCCACCAGCATCTTGACCAGTTCCTAGGCTTCAGTCACGAATACCAAATTAATTAGTCACGGACTCCAGTTGTTGTTTGTGAGATCTTGATTTCACTCCTCTTTCCTGTATTGAGAAATTACTATACAGTACTCTGGGCAATCCTGAAGTAAAAGGCACTGAAAAATTAAATATCTTTGCATTTATTGGATGAAACACTACTGTGGAAAAGTGAGATCCAATTGTTATCTTGATGTTTAGTTTTACTTATTATCCAAGAACCTCTAATCTCTCAACTGCATTCAAAATGCTCATAAATATCTGGGAAGGGTTGGGGGGGGGGGGGGGTGAATCATATTTTCAGAAAGAATTTGATATTAAAAAGCTGGATTCCAAATTAAGAACACAATTATTATTTTTTAAATTAAATTTAAATTGGTCTATGCCACCCAATTGACCTACAACTCCCATTACATTTTTTTGAACGGTGGGAGGAAATTGAAGCATCCAGAGGAAACTCGCACAGACATGGGGAGAACGTATAAACTCCTTGCAGACAGTGCGGATTTTGAGCCTCGGTCTTGATTGCTGGCGCTGTAACCTGTGAGCTAACTGCCCTGATTGTGGTGAGGGAAAATATGTTAGAATGGATTGAACATTGGTGATCAATAGAAGACCAAGAGTCTGAATGAATAAGCCTCTTCAGGCTGTGAAAGTACACAACCAGCAAACTTCCCCAAGGATCACTTTTGAGCTCTCAGTTAAATTAATGGCTTTGAGATTGAGGTGGAAGTATTTAAGCTTGCTGATGCAAGGAAATAAGTGGGAGGATATTAGGACTCGGGTAGGTGAACAATTGGAAACTTGGCAAAGGGGAATTGGATGGTCATTCATTTCTGTGACAGGAATCTAGAAGCAGAGTATAATCTAAATGGAATAAAGACGACATGGCCTGTTTCCGCTCCGTAAATGGTTATATGGTTATAAACTATCGATGAGCAAAATTTAGAGAAGTCTAGATACAGTAAAACCCCCTGGTATCCAGCACCTGTGGGGATTTGATATGCCTGATAAATGGTTGCTTAAGGTTGCATGATTGGCAAACTAATTGCTGGGGGCACCAATTTTAATCTTTTTCTTAACTTTATTTATTCGTTCAAAATACAGATAATAAGTAACATATTTAACAATAAAGCGTGAACGTTATATTTTATATATATTAAAAAAAAGGAAAGAAAATCCCCCCTCTTTCAGCCAACTCTCCAAAGGAGAGCCATAAAGAAAAAAGAAAAAAAAATAAAGAAAAGTAAAGCATACATATTAAAATCTAGTCAATATAAATCAAAATGTAAATATTCTGAATATAACAACCACCTATTAATTAAAAAAAGCTATAGTTATCCGTGATACATATGTAATTTTTTCCATTATTAAACAATATTTCATCTCATTATGCCAAAAGTCTCAAATTTAATCATTTCAGGTAAAATCATATCTCTACCGAACACATGTTTTACCAAAGATCGAACTTGATAAAAATACGCTTACGCTTAATCGGACTGTTTAAATCCCGAACATTAAAAGTAGCAAACTTCAACTTTGACATATCCACTAATATTAATAAAAACTAATAATATCAATATATAAAGACTCAGATCAACGTAAATAGGCCCTCCAATAGGAGAAAAAGAAACCACAAATTAAAGTCTAAATAAAATGAAAATAAAAGAAAGATAAAAAGAAAAAAAAAACAAAAAAAACTACCGAAAGGTAGTAATCCCTAAACAAAAGTTGGGTGTGGATCACCCATCAGTGGCTGATGACTAGTAGAACATAGAGCAAATTTCTCTCTCCCCAGCCAAACAAAGAATAACAACAAGATATCATAATGACATAAAAATAAAATAAAAATAAAAAAGTTCTTCTATTCATCCAAGAAATTCCAGACTCGGCGACCCCATTTCAAGGAAACGGACTCTTTCCATTCCCATTTCTGCCGTTTCTTCCATTTCCAGAACAACCAGATTTTTCTTTAGGAGACAATGGTGGGCTACGTCTTTGTCCTCTTACATCTGGCAACGAGTCAGCGAAACTCATTGCTTCACACTCATTCTCAAAAAACCGAAATTGAAAGTCTCCACAAAACACCTTCAACACTGCCGGATAGCGAAAAGTAGACTTATAACCTTTACACTACAAAACTTCTTTAACTGGATTAAATCGACGCCGACGCTGAATAACCTCTTGACTCAAATCAGGATAGAAAAAAACTCTACTATTCTGAATCATTAACGGAGCTTGTCGTGGTCTCACGTTTTGCACTGCTAAATGAAGTATCGTTTCTCTGTTCAAATAATTCAAACATCGAATTATCACGGGTCTCGGTGGTTGACCAGGCAGAGGTCTTCTTCTTAAGGCTCTATGAGATCTTTCCAATACCAGACCCCCACAGAAAAATTCCTGCCCCAGTGTTTGTGGAATCCATTCAGTAAAAAAACGAAGAGGATCTTGTTCTTCCATACCTTCTGGCAAACCAACAATCTTCACACTATTCCTTCTACTTTGATTCTCCAAATAATCTACTTTCCTCTCTAACTCCCTCTCACGTTCTCGCAATTCTTTAACGGATTCTTCCACCTCCAACACTTTTTCTGTATTAGAAGCCACTTGTTGACATTTCAAAAAAGCAGCCTGAAATTGTTTAAAATCCTCACAAGATGCTTCCACACGTATTTTAACTGTATCCAGTTCCAAACTGAGCCTCTGAGACATTTCATTCAGCATAAGCTGAATGATAAGGCTTAGCTGTTTACCATTGTAATTCAGAAAAGCTCAGCCCTGCTTTCTCTTGCGTAGTGGCAGAACCAGCTAACTGCAGCTCCTGCTGCATCTCAACAACAGGCAGTTTAACAGTTTTACTGCGGGTCTGGACTCCCAGCGACGGCACCCCGACTTCCTCAGGGGGTCGATGCTGGTCTCCCCCTGCAACCCGTTGTTGCTTCAAAAACTTACAAAAAAGACCAAAATATTCAGATTGGAGTATATCCTGGGGTATTTCAATCAATGGAGTCATCTTCTTGCGTGCTCCCTCCGTTAAAGTTGGCAGGCTGCCAGAATCAGGATCCATATCGGGGGCACACGCACCTTCCTTCTGAGAACGGGTAATTCCAGCGAGGTCCTTCTCCTGGTGAGTAGTAGTCATTTTTTCAGCTCCCACAGGCAATCTCTGTGGTTTAGGCTTGAAAGAAAGCAAACCTGAAGTTGTAGCAGACTGTTTAGGCTCTAAATCTTCAACACTCCGAAAATGTAGTTTCTTCTGTTTTTGAGGTTTAATCTTTTTACCATTAATAGCCATAACAATTCCTTGATACTTTAAACTAAGTTTTAAAAAATTTAAACCTGAAAACAAAGAGTTAAAAACGGGTTCTTAAAAGTTTGGCCAGAGAAGTCGAGATTACACGTCTAGACTCTATGCCATCTTGCCACGCCCCTCACCAATTTTAAACTTCTGGATTTTTAAACTATTTTCAGAGATTTTTTTTGCCAGTTGTTTGAGGCTACTGATTGCTAGAGTTCCAGATAATGGGGATTCTTACTGTATTCTGTATTGGATAGATGTTGAGATGCTGGTAGGAGGATAATTTTGAATGTAAATGCAAGTAGGCTTTTCCCACTGAGATTAGAGGAGATACAAGAAAGAGGTCCATGGGTGAAGGGTGAAAGGGGGAAGTTTATGGGGGAACATTAAGGGGAATTTCTTCATAGGGTGGTGGGAATAAGCTGCCAGCTGCACTGGAGAATGCGGGCTCGATTTTAACCTTTAAGAAAAATTTGGACAGGTACATGAATGGGAAGGTTATAGAGGGCTGTGGACTAGGTGCTGGTCAGTGGGACCAGGCAGAATAATAGTTTGTTCTATGGAGAGAAAATTGGGAAATGTTTGTTTAAACCTGAGGTATGCAGAAACCAGACAGAGATTGAAAACTTCCTGGAATTTTCTACCCCAAAGGGTTGTGGAGGCTAGATGATTGTGAATATTTAGATTAATTTTGAAAGGTGAAGAAATTGTGGGCATCTTCACAGAAGAGCAGAGTAGTCATCGTCATATTGAATGGTGGGACAGGCTTGAGGGACTCCTATTATCTTGTGTTCTTGTATGGTCTGGATTTTGTCTGGAAGAAAGTAAAGTTATAATTTAATGGCATTATAACTTTTCTTCTGATTAAACACTTTTAGTTCTATCCAGGCTGAAACATGAATCCAATAGTTAAAAACATTACAACAATTTGGTTCTCACGATTTACAAATTAGAAACCATATCCAGTTCACTGACTGCAAGGCAGATGTATTGGGACCCATGTAAGTTTATCCGCTGTCTCAAGACCACAAGTACAGTTAAGCCAACACTCATATGGGCTTGAAGCAACACGAGTTTGAATCCACTACTCTGTAAAGTTGTACATTCTTCCTGTGTCTGTGAGGGTTTCTTCTGGGTGCTTCAGTTTCTTCCCACCCTCCAAAAACACATGGTGTTTGCAGGTTAATGGGTATTTGGGGGTATTGCAGCTTGTGGGATGGATCTATTTCCGTACGGTCTCTCTAAATTTAATTTTAAAAATGTAATTAAAATCCTTATTTTAATAAAGAGTTCCACAAGTACAATAAATTACCTTTCCTGCTTCAGATGCAAGATACATCAAACTTACCAGCAACAAGATGACTATAATTAACACAAAAGAAGAGAAAAAAGACAGTAAATGCAAAAGAAAAGCAAAAAAATTAAATTTATCATCTCCATAAGTCAATGAAATTTTGTGGAAAATTCCAGTATATTTTCTCCTTGAGTAAAAAGAAGCAAGTTTGTCTGTTGTTATTTCACAAGGACTTTGTCTTGTGATTTTAAAATTTGTGAAAATTTATTTGCAGTTACAACATGGCTCAAGCCAATTCCAGCCATTGGAGAACATATAACCATATAACAGTTTACAGCACGGAAACAGGCCATGTCGGCCCTTCAAGTCCGTACCCGTGTCGCTCAATTATACCCAATTAACCTACAATCCCCGTACATTTTTTTTGGTGGGTGGGAGGAAACTGGAGCAGCCGGGGAAAACCCGCACAGGTCTCGGAAACAAATCACAGTTAGAAGTAAATTGACAGTGCAATCATTGAGAATGTAGTCCTCATTGAATATTTGTTATCCTAGTGAGGTTTGTGATATGATCAAGGGTCCCCTTTTATAACATTGCATGATAAGATTTCCCTTTTATTCATATGAAAAATACTGAGCACACTTTATGCTTTTTTAAAAATGTAGCACCACCCAAATGTTCCTGGCAAACCCAATTATGTTGTCGTCAATGAGATCTTATTTTCAATTCAGTTTCACTCTTTTGTATAACATTTATCAAACTTGGAATAACAAAAGCAAAGTGTAGGCGTCAAGTTGTTGTTCAGCTTTGATTAAACATTATGCTTTGTTTGATTTTACTCCTTTATGCTTGTGCTTTGTTTTGTAGGAGGGAGCTTTTGCTTTGGTATTGAAGAGCATTCATTACCCAGGTCAAGCTGTCTGCACCAGGTATGTGGTTTGACAATATTGAATAGAAGTCCAAAAATCTGGACTGCTTGGGGCTTGGAATGGTTCAGATTTTCCAGATTCTTGGACAGTAGTTTTAAAATTCAAATTTAAAGAGGAATAGAGTTGAACAGGTAAATTTTGATAGTTTATTCATTATCAAAACGAGCAGTTTAAAGAAAATTGAAGTGCATCTGTGGCACTTACGCATGCACACAAAAGCCCGCTAAATGTAAATAGTTGGAAGAACTTTTGTATATAGTCCAAATTCTTGGGTGGTCTGGATTTTTGGACTTCAACTGTATTAAGGAAAGACTGGATAGTTGCATGGTATGGACCGGGTGCTGGTCAGTGGGACAAGGAGGGTGGGGATTTGTTACGGCATGGACTAGTAGGGCCGAACTGGCCTGTTCTGTGCTGTAAGTGGTTATATGGTTAACCGAGGCAGTAATCAATTCTCTGACTTGCTGAAAATATGTTGTATCTTTCTCAATGAGCAGAAGGAACTAAAATGTTTGTTTCATATGTAAGAATAGTTCCTGTGGTGACGAATGTGTGGATCTTTAAATTTCAAACAATAATATGGCTGACATCATAGTAGAACATTCAAAGTATAGAGAGAAAGGCTTGATGATTGATAAAGGAACTGAACTGTGGATATTGAAGATGAGAACCAACCGAGGGGAAAAACTCTGAAATGACTACAACAGGAAGATGAGCAATTGGAAAACTGTTTCCTATGATTGAAAATAATGATTTAAGATTGATTTTTTTTTTGCCACTGAAGTTGATTATTTTGGTTCAGGATTTGTCTTGTAAAAAAAACAGTTCTGGTTTAGTTTTATTGCTCATATTTCCACCATTCAGGGCCCCAAACAGTCCTTCCAAATGAAGCAACAATTTCACTTTTCAATCTGCAGGGATCATCTACTGCATCCAGTGCTCTTGTTGTGGTCTACCCTGCATTGGAGAGACTGGGCACAGACTGCTTTGTTGAGCAGCTGTGCTCTGTCTGCCACTATAATGTGGCCACCCATTTCATTTCCCCATCCCATTCCCTTGACTGCCAGTCTGAGACCACCTGCAAATTGGAGGAACACCACTTCCAGTGTGAGCCCCCTCCAACCGGATGGCATTAGCATAGACTTCTTTGGCTTTCGTTAAACATACCACCACCCTCCCCCACCATCTCCTTCCCTGAGCTTGCTCTCTCTCCCCCTTTCCCTCTGTCTCCCTTCCCACAGACAAAATCAATTCTCATCTCTTCCTTTTTCAAATCCACAACACCTTTTATTGTGTGTGAACTCCTCCCTTTGCCAGCACTGTCTCTTCTGAGATTTCCTGCTTTTTGCCTATTATCTTGATGAAGGGCTCAGGCCCAAAAGATCAACAATATATCTTTATCTTCTATGGATGCTGCAAGACTGGCTGAGTTCCTCCAACATTTCTGCGTTTTTACTTATCTTAGGACTTAATCGGCCTCTTGAGTTGTGTGACTTGAGTACAATTTAAATTAAAAGAGACACATACTGGCCAGCAGGAGTATGACATCAGTTCAACATTCTCTCAATAGGGAATGCAGTATAGTACACTGCGATCAGGAAGGAAAAGGAGGAAGATTATCAAGGGAAAAGGCCAAGTACAGCACTTAGCTCACTAAGACAAGCAAAAAGTAACATGGCCACAGTTTAATGTAGAATATTAACAACAGCCTTTTAAATTAAAGATAACTTACCAACATAATTATCACAATATAGTGAATTACTTGGTTTTGGAGACACAGCAACGTATCATTAGCTTTCAAGATTTCTTAATTATTTTTGTACACATAGAGCACAGAAACAGACCCTTCCGCCCAACGAGCCCGTGCCGCCCAATTAATCTACAACCACCAGATACGTTTTGAATGGTAGTAGAAAACCAGAAAACGCCCCCCCCCCCCAGTGGAAAACCTACGCAGACACAGCGAGAACGTACAAACTCCTTACGGCGTGGGATTTGTACCCCGGTTCTGATTGACCACTTCAGTGCCATGCCAAAGAAACTTTCCCCATCAGGGTTTTCCAGATGATAAACTCTTTCTTTCAGGTCACCACAGAGTTCCTTTTTGTTTCCCTTATTTCAGCCATCTCCTCTTGTATGGACCACAAAGGCTTTGAACAGGCTGAATTAAGAATTCGCAACCCATCTTCAAAATGGGTTTTTTTCCACAAGCTTGCCAGCTTGTCCTGTTCCAGTCCCAGCTGCTGCTGAATTGTAGAACTGAATTCTCTCTCTCACTCAGAGAAAACCTCATGGCCCTCTTAGAACAGCAAATTGCACTCAGACCACGGCACCGGACCCAATCTTCTGAGTCCGTTCATCTGCTGCTTTCCAAAACAATAATCCATACTTCATAGCATGTCCAATTAACAGCTACTTGTGAAGTCCTTGTAGGCATTCTTCAAAGTTTTTGCAAAGGCACTTGGAGCCTGGACTGCCTGGCTTGAGCAGAGCTCTGGCATTTTAAATGAGATCTGTTTTGAAGTGTTTGTATGTGACCGACTCTAAAAGACCTGCCACAATTTATCTCCTTTAAAACATATCTATATACAATATAAAATATAACATCATCTGTCACAGTATGTATATACGTTTGTGCTGTAAGGTTAATCCTGCAGTGATTGAATTCATGACATTTACTCCTTATTTCCTGAAGCTAATGGTGTCAAATTTTCTCACTGTGTGGGCCATCTTAGACACATTGTTGTTCACATCAGCTAGGAATCAGAATTACCTTAAGAGCAGAAGGTTTATTCATAGAATTATACAGCTCAGAAACATGTCTACCGTAACTAGTCCCATATGCCTATGTGTGGCCAAAATCCCTCTGAACCTTTCCTCTCCACTTACCTGTCTAAATGTCTTATAAATGTTGTAATTATACTCAACTGCATTGCTTCCACATTCCGATTACCTTCAATGTGGAAAAGTTACCCTTCAAATTTAGTGGTTCTCAATCTTTTTCAGTATGCGGCACACCTGGCTTCCAGCCTAATATCCCATGGGCCACTAGTAGCAATGATGGAGTAATACATATAAGAAATACATCTTCATCTTAATTTAAAGTATTTTATTGAAAATATTTAAGGAAAAACAGCCAAATAAGCTATGATCCACTGGTTGAGATCCACCACTTTAAATCTAGAGGAAATGATGTCCTCTAGATGTATATGCACCCCGGGGAATAGACTGACCATTCATCTTATTCGTTTCCCTCATAATTTTATTTACATACCTAAAATCACCCCTCAGCTTCCTACACTCCAGGAACAAAAAACTAAGCCAATCCAATCTCTAGTTATGTATAAAATTTAAAAGTTATGTTTTTTCTTATTCAGAAACAGCAAGAAAATTAACGTGTTTCATCTCCACAGGCGTGGAGGCCCTTTACTTATAGGTGTACGAAGTGAGCATAGACTTTCAACTGACCACATCCCTGTACTGTACCGGTCAGGTAAGAAGCTGCCACCTTGTTCTAATTAAATGTGTTTTTGATATGAGATCCTGCAGAGACAATACTAACTAACGTCAGATCTCTCTCATTTTATATTCGAATCAGAAGAGTTTAATTTCTCTTGGGTATTTTTTTCGTAGTTTAGCGTGAACTAGCTGTCAGTCTGTGGCATTCTAACCAGATTTTGATTCTCATTTTTCTTTCCACTCCCTGTGGCCTGACTGGAAATGGGATGTTTTGTGCTGGGATGATAAACCTTATATTTAAACATGCTAATCTTTGACTAAACTTCACAGAATGATTTAGCATAGCGGTTAGCTCTATGCTGTTACAGCAGCAGAGGGTGGGGTTCAAATTTGACGTTGTCCATAAGGAATTGGTATTTTTTCCCCATGTCTGCATGAGTTTCCTCCAGGTCCTTCCATTACCTCCCACCCTTCAAAACATACAGGGGTTGTGTTTAGGTAGCATGGGCTGGTGGGCCAGAAGGGCCTGTTACCGTGCTATATATACATCTTAATTTTAAAAATTATACATAAAATATACATATTTGGAATTATTTATTCAGATACAGGATACTGTTCATTGACCTCACAGCCTGCAGGAAGAAGCTACTTACCAGCCTGGCAGTGTTGATTTTGGTACTCCTGTTCCTCCTTCCTGGATCAGGACTGCCATGGCAGGAAAGGGTCGTCAACATTTCCTTGAGCTCAATTTTAAACAATGTTGTTGAAAAGGGAAAGGGAGACCCCAGTGTTCTTCTCGACTGTTTTAACTTCTGATCTAATGCTTTGCAGCTCCCATGCCAGGCAATGATGCAGTCAGACAGAATGCTTTCAGCTGTGCTTCTGAAAGAACAAATAAATATCTCCGTGAGAGTCAGGAAAGGAAGATAAAAAGAGAAAACTGTCGGCTGCAACGTTGGTAGAAAGATACGTGCTTTAATAGGCACAATATGAAAGCTCCCTCAAAAATGACCAAGTTGACATGAAGTATTCCAGGATACTATTGGAAGTGGGAGGTGATAAAATAATGGATGAGATAAGCGCAGCAGAAAGAGAAAGGATAACGCAGAAAATCAAGTGGTTGTAGTTAAGAAATAGCAGAGGGCAGCAAGACGAGAGTTGTCCATTAGGCCATAAGATAGATGAGGAAAGCAAAGGTGTATTTTACAGGAATAATCACAGGGACTTGATTATAATCGAGACTGAGCAAACTAATTTAGCAGTAATAGTATGGAGAATAACAGATTCATGAAATCCATAAATCAGCGTGTTGAGGAACTAACAGGCCATTTTAGATCTGGTATTGACCCATGAGAATACCATCATTAAGGGGCCTTTAGTGGCCTTTAGAAACAGGTGATTGTATTTTATTTTAAGATTGGAATGATTCAGTTCGAACACAAATTGGGCTTATAAATCTAAACAAATAATGGTAGAATGAGATGTGAGTTAATAATAGAAACTTAATTCATCTGCAAAATACAATTCGTTCGGTGTGGTGGTTAGCACAACGCCTTTTCAGCGCCAGCAATCAGGACTGGAGTTTGAACCTCACGCTGTCTGTAAGGAGCTTGTAGTTCTCCCAGTGCCTGCATGGATTTCCTCCGGGGGGTCTATGGTTTCGTCCCACCCTTCAAAACATACCGGGGTTGTCGATTGATTGGTGTATTTGGGTGATATTTGGGCGAGCAGCAACCTCCTTTGAAGAAGACCGCAGAGCCCACCTCACTGACAAAAGACAAAGGAGGAAAAACCCAACCCCAACCAACCAATTTTCCCTTGCAACCGCTGCGACCGTGCCTGCCTGTCCCACATCGGACTTGTCAGTCACCAACGAGCCTGCAGCAGACGTGGATATACCCCTCCATAAATCTTCGTCTGCGAAGCCAAGCCAAAGAACTTATGGGCTGAAATAGCCCATTACCGTACTGGCTGACTAAGTTGTTTTTAATTAAATTTAAAATAAACAGCCAATGACTAACATCTAAAACAATATAAACCCACCTTTTTGAGGCTGAAAATCCCAATGGGAAATGTCGCCCATTTGTGGATAACAAGAAAATAAAGATAGAATTGGATCAAAGGCAAAAGCCTCTGTCATGCCAAAAGGAGCAGTAAGATTGAGGATTTGGAAAATAGCTGAATTCATCAAAAAGAGGCCAAGAAGCTGATAAGGAAATGGAAAGTAGAAAGCAAGACTAAACTAGCAACAACATTTAAAAAAAAATGTTAGATCAGAAGTTAAAACAGTCGAGAAGAACACTGGGGTCTCCCTTTCCCTTTTCTTTTTTTTTTTAAATTTTTTATTTTTCACACCATAAATCACAATAGCCATGATATACACTTTTTCTTTTCCACACATTTACAGTGACTTTTTCTCCCTCCCCCCTCCCTCCTCCCAAGCCACCCCCCCACCCCCCCCCCCCTCTCATCCATTTTAGGTATACAATCTAGATTGCATTAATTCAGTTAGACAATGTTGTCATTCAACAAAAATATACCAGAAATTCTACTGAGTCCATTCTTTTCTTTTCTTCTCCTTCCATCAACTTAGGTAATGTTTGCTCCCGGTAGGTTTTCGCTATTGTATTTAATGTAAGGCTCCCATACTTGTTCGAATATTTCAATATTATTTCTTAAACTATATGTTATTTTTTCTAATGGAATACATTTATTCATTTCTATATACCATTGTTGTATTTTCAAATTATCTTCCAATTTCCAGGTTGACATAATACATTTTTTTGCTACGGCTAGGGCTATCTTGACAAATCTTTTTTGTGCATCTTCCAAGTCAATTCCAAATTCTTTATTTTTTATGTTACGTAGGAGAAAGATCTCTGGATTCTTTGGTATATTGTTTTCTGTTATTTTATTTAATATCTGATTGAGATCATCCCAAAATTTTTCTACTCTCTCACATGTCCAGATTGCATGAATTGTTGTTCCCCTTTCTTTTTTACATCGAAAACATCTATCAGATACTGTTGGGTCCCATTTATTTAACTTTTGCGGTGTAATGTATAGTCTGTGTAACCAATTATATTGTATCATACGCAGCCTCGTATTTATTGTATTTCTCATCGTTCCAGAGCATAACTTCTCCCATGTTTCCTTTTTTATCTTTATATTTAAATCTTGTTCCCACTTTTGTTTAGTTTTACCATTTGTTTCCTCGTTCTCCTTTTCTTGCAGTTTAATATACATATTTTTTATAAATCTTTTGATTAACATTGTATCTGTAATCACATATTCAAGGTTACTTCCCTCTGGTAAACTCAAGTTGCTTCCTAATTTATCTTTCAAGTAGGATCTCAGTTGGTAATATGCCAGCGCTGTATCTCCAGTTATATTGTACTTATCTCTCATTTGTTCAAAGGATAAGAATCTACTTCCTGAAAAACAATTTTCTATTCTTTTAATCCCTTTTTTTTCCCATTTTCTAAAGGCAAGGTTGTCTATTGTAAAAGGGAGTAGCTTATTTTGCGTCAATATTAGTTTTGGTATTTGGTAATTTATTTTATTTCTTTCTACATGAATCTTCTTTCATATATTGAGGAGATGGTGTAATTCTGGAGAAGTTCTATGTTGTACCAATTTTTCGTCCCATTTATATAATATGTGTTCAGGTATCTTTTCCCCTATTTTATCTAATTCTAGTCTCGTCCAGTCTGGTTTTTCCCTTGTTTGATAAAAATCTGATAGGTACCTTAATTGTGCGGCTCTATAATAATTTTTGAAGTTTGGCAATTGTAAGCCTCCTTGTTTATACCATTCTGTTAATTTATCTAGTGCTATCCTCGGTTTCCCCCCTCTCCATAAAAATCTCCTTATTATTTTCTTTAACTCTTTGAAGAATTTTTCTGTCAGTTGTATTGGCAATGCCTGAAATAAGTATAGTATCCTTGGAAAAATGTTCATTTTAATACAGTTTATCCTTCCTATCAGTGTTAGTGGTAGCTCTTTCCAATGCTCTAAATCGTCCTGTAATTTTTTCATTAGTGGATTGTAATTGAGTTTATATAATTGGCCTAGATTTTTGTTTATTTGCACACCTAGGTATCTTATTGCCTGCGTTTGCCATCTGAATGGGGATTCCTCCTTAAATTTTGAGGAATCCGCGTTATTCATAGGCATTGCTTCACTTTTATTTTCGTTTATCTTGTATCCCGACACTTCTCCATATTCCTTCAATTTCTTATATAGTTCTTTTATTGATAGTTCTGGTTCTGTTAAGTACACTATCACATCATCCGCAAACAGACTGATTTTATATTCCCTGTCTTTTATTTTTATTCCTTTTATATTATTATCTCTTCTTATCGATTCTGCTAGTGGTTCTATAGCTAGCGCAAACAATAATGGTGATAGTGGGCATCCCTGCCGCGTTGACCTGCTTAAGTTAAATTGCTTTGATACATGTCCATTTACTGTCACTTTCGCTAACGGTCCCTCATATAATGCTTTAATCCAATTAATAAACTTCTCCGGTAAACTGAATTTTTGCAATACTTTGAACAAGTAATTCCATTCTACTCTGTCGAAGGCCTTCTCTGCGTCTAAAGCAACTGCTACTGCCGGTGCTTTATTTCCTTGTACTGCATGAATTAAGTTAATAAATTTACAAATATTGTCTGTTGTGCGTCTTTTTTTGATAAATCCAGTTTGGTCTAAATTTACCATTTTCGGTACCTGTTCTGCTAATCTGTTCGCTAATAGTTTAGCTATTATCTTATAATCTGTGTTTAGCAGAGATATTGGTCTATATGACGCTGGTGAGAGTGGATCTTTCCCTTGTTTTAGTATCACTGTAATTATTGCTGTTTTACATGAATCTGGTAAGTTTTGTGTCTCATCAATCTGGTTGATTACATCCAGGAGGGGCGGTATTATTAGGTCTTTAAATGTTTTGTAGAATTCTATTGGGAGTCCATCCTCTCCTGGTGTCTTATTATTTGGTAAATTTTTTATTATCTCTTGTATTTCTACTGTTCCAACTGGTTCTGTTAATTTATTTTGTTCCTCTATTTGTAGTTTTGGTAGTTCAATTTTAGTCAAAAATTCATCTATTTTCCCTTCTTTCCCTTCGTTTTCGGTTCGGTATAATTGTTCATAGAATTCTCTGAAGTTTTCCTTAATTTCTTTTGGATTATATGTAATTTGTTTGTCTTTTTTCCTTGTTGCCAATACCATTTTCTTAGTTTGCTCTGTCTTAAGCTGCCATGCTAAGATTTTGTGTGTTTTTTCACCTAGTTCATAATATTTCTGTTTTGTCTTCATTATATTCTTCTCCACCTTATATGTTTGTAATGTTTCATATTTTATTTTTTTATCCGCCAATTCTCTTCTTTTGGTTGTATCTTCCTTTATTGCTAATTTTTTTTCTATGTTTATTATTTCCCTTTCCAACTGCTCTGTTTCCTGATTATAGTCCTTCTTCATCTTGGTTGCATAACTTATTATTTGCCCTCTAATGAATGCTTTCATTGCGTCCCATAGTATAAACTTATCTTCCACTGATTCCGTATTTACTTCAAAGTACATTTTTAATTGTTTTTCAATAAATTCTCTAAAATCCTGTCTTTTAAGTAGCATGGGGTTTAATCTCCATCTATACATTCTTGGAGGGATGTCCTCTAGCTCTATTGCCAATAACAGGGGTGAGTGGTCCGCTAATAGTCTAGCTTTATATTCCGTTTTCCTAACTCTCCCTTGAATTTAGTTCTGATAACAGGAATAGGTCTATCCTTGAGTATGTTTTATGTCTAGTTGAGTAGTATGAGTATTCCTTTTCTTTTGGGTTTTGTTTCCTCCATATGTCCACAAGTTTCATTTCTTGCATTGATTTAATTATAAATTTGGTTACTTTGTTCTTCCTGTTAATTTTTTTCCCCGTTTTATCCATATTTGGATCCAAATTCAGATTGAAATCCCCTCCTATTAGTATGTTCCCTTGCGTATTAGCTACCTTCAAAAAGATATCTTGCATAAACTTTTGATCTTCTTCGTTAGGTGAATATATATTAAGTAGATTCCAAAGCTCCGAATATATCTGACATTTTATCATAACATATCTCCCTGCTGGATCTATTATTTCCTCTTCTATTTTAAATGGCACATTTTTGCTAATTAATATAGCCACTCCTCTTGCTTTTGAATTATACGATGCTGCTGTTACATGTCCTACCCAGTCTCTCTTTAATTTCTTGTGCTCCAATTCAGTTAAGTGTGTTTCTTGGACAAATGCTATATCTATTTTTTCCTTTTTCAGTAAATTTAGTAGTTTCTTCCTTTTAATTTGGTTATGTATTCCATTAATATTTAGAGTCATATAGTTCAGCGTAGCCATTTTATATTTTGTTTATCTTCTCTTTCCGTTTTTCCATCATTACCTTTCCTCCTTTTCCATTTCTGTTTTCTTATTTTCAACTCTTTATAAGACAACATTCCTACAACATCCAACATTTTCCTTATTCTCCTATTTCTATCTTCTTTATCCCCAATCTCCCCTTCCCCTCCTGAGTTGCCCTTTATCCCTTGTCGGACAACCACATCTCCCCTCTCCATTTGGATTTGCGAATCCACTCGCAAGCGTCAACTGATTTTGCAGTGACCGCTCTTTTCCCCCACCCAGCCCCCCCCAGAAAAGATTTCGCTTTTTATATGTCACAAAGGTCACTCTTTTAATTCCCTCCTTATTCTCTCTATTCCATTACCTTCCCTTATTAATTCTTGTCTATACTCTCTATGTTTTCCTCTAATTACAGATACTTTCACATATGCCCATTGTCTCTATTCACTCTTATACCTCTTTACCCGCATACATATCAATCATGGTCATTTTTACCCTCCTTACCCGTCTTCATCCCTCAGTCTATTTTTGTCTTTACCCACATACATATCAATCGTGATCATTTTTGCTCTCATTACCCGTCTTCATCCCTCAGTCTATTTTTCTAATTGTTCTGCAAATTTTCGTGCTTCTTCTGGATCCGAGAATAGTCTGTTTTGTTGTCCTGGAATAAATATTTTCAATACCGCAGGATGCTTCAGTGTAAATTTATATCCTTTCTTCCATAAAATCGCTTTTGCTGTATTGAACTCTTCTTTAGGAGTTCAAAGCTTATATCTGGATAAATGAAGATTTTTTGCCCTTTATACTCCAGTGGTTTGTTGCCCTCTCTTACTTTTTCCATTGTCTTCTCCAGTACCTTTTCTCTTGTAGTATATCTTAGGAATTTTACTACAATAGATCTTGGTTTTTGTTGTGGTTGTGGTTTAGGGGCCAATGCTCTATGTGCCCTTTCTATTTCCATTTCTTGCTGTAGTTCTGGACATCCTAGGGCCTTAGGGATCCATTCTTTTATAAACTCCCTCATATTCTTGCCTTCTTCATCTTCCTTAAGGCCCACTATCTTTATGTTATTTCTTCTGTTATAATTTTCCATTATATCTATTTTTTGGGCTAGTAATTCTTGTGTCTCTTTAGTTTTTTTATTAGATTCCTCCAATTTCTTTTTTAAGTCTTCTACCTCCATTTCTGCTGCTATTGCCCGCTCTTCCATCTTGTCCATTTTTTTCCCCATTTCTGTTAAGGTCATATCCATTTTATTTATTTTCTTTTCTGTGTTGTTTATTCTTCTTCTTAAATCATTGAATTCCTGTGTTTGCCATTCTTTAAATGACTCCATGTATCCTCTAACAAGAGCAAGTATATCCTTTACCTTGCCTTTCCCTTTATCTATTTCTCTGTATTCTTCCTCTTCTTCTTCCTCTGGGTTGGCCATCTGTTGTTTCTTTGGTGCCCTTTCCTCCTCTTCTTTCTTGTTTCCATTGTCTTCTGTGGTCTCTTCTTGCTGCAGGTGTTCTGCAGCTGTCGTTGCCGGCTGTGGAGATCGACTCCCCAGCTGGTCCCCCCTCCCGTCGGTGTGTTTTTTTTCATGCGCATCGCGCATGCGCGACTCCTCGCGCATGCGCGGTTGCGCACTTTTACTCGGCTCTGTGAGCCATTGTTGTAGTTCTTTTTCTACCGACCTGAGGTAGTGGGGTCTTCTCTCCACAGCGGGCCTCTTCGGACAGGTAAGGCCTTCACCTTTTTCCTCCGTTGTCTTCTCTTCCTCTCTTCTTTCCGTTGATTTTGATTTTTCTCCTTTTGTCTCCATCTTCTTTCCACCTTTATACTCACTTTTCTTTAACTTGTATTTCTGTGCCTTTGTATTTTCTCTTGTTTTTCCCGACTTTTCTGGAGAGGGCTGGAGTTCACCGTCCGGCCACTACTCCATCACGTGACTCCTCGCCTCCCTTTCCCTTTTCAACAACATTGTTTAATATCGAGCTCAAGGAAATGTTGACGATCCTTTCCTGCCATGGCAGTCCTGATCCAAGAAGGAGGAACAGGAGTACCAAAATCAACACTGCCAGGATGGGAATAGCTTCTTCCTGCAGGCTGTGAGATCAATGAACAGTATCCAGTATCTGAATAAATAATTCCAAATATGTATATTTTATGTATAATTTTAAATCTTAAAAGGGAAAGATTAATAAATATGGATGTGATTGTGCAATTGACTGCAGGAGGAAAAATTATATTAGGGAAATGGGAGAAATACTTTGCATCTGTTTTAATAGTTAAGGTCTCAGAAGTCCTGAAGATAGCCTGGAGTGAAAGAAATCAGCATTGGTGTAAAACAGATCCATTTCATGTCATGTCTCTGCCTGGAGTCCAGCTACAAGAGCGGATCTAAAACTTAAAACTTCTCTTTCAGGCAGCAGCCCTAAAAGGCTGCTCCAGCGTCCCATTCATATCGAGAGGTGCCTCGTAGCACCCTCTGGAGCCTATGGAGACAGGGTGACTGGTGCCATAGTGCCACCCGTCATAAATAGTGGCAGAGCAACAGCTGTCTTCCCTACCCATAATCTCCCAGGCAGCTGGAAGCGCTCTGTGATGGATTATGGGTAGGGAAGATGGGCATTGCTCTGCTGTGCTTTGAGCCCGCACTGGCCACCTCCTGATGGCTCCTGCTGCCCCTGCCTCGAGGGGGGTCATGGAGGGAGAGGGGTGAGCAGGGAGATGGGTCGTGGGCTGACAGCATCATCAGCCCGCCCCTAACCAGCCACTTGGAGCAGTTGTACATTCAGGTCAGGCGGCGGACGGAGCGAATATCTTTCCGAGAAGGGTTGGAATCGGTGCCTCAGAGATGGCCACGGTACATTTAGGAAGGTACATCTTTGGGCATAAAGGCGAAAAACCTCCACCTTTACAGATGGGTGTTTTCCCTGCTTGAAAGTGCCTACAGAACCCAATAAGATATTTGTGGAACTGAAGGGCTGTGATTTCTCAAGAGCAGATGGCCTGCCTGCATCCTAAGGTTTTCAAAGAATGGGTTAATGGGTGTGATAATGGGTCTATTGTCATACACATAAATACAGCAATGTACTGAAATTCTTGCTGCTGCAGACAAAGAACATTATGTAAAAAAAACAATAGAATAATTTAATTGTCAGTACCAGAAGAGATAATACTTTTAAAAGATAAAGAAATATTCACGGTTATAGTTAGTGCTTGAATTTTTTTTAATGTAGCACTTCAATCTTGTAATAGTTCAAGGTTAAGTTAGTTCAAGGGCCTGAATAAAAAAAAACTGTTGCTGAACCTGGAAGTGCTAGATTTCGGGTAGCAGGGAGAAGTGGTTGTGACAAGGTTGATGGGGCCCTTTTTGCATTCTTGAGGCAGCAAAGATCAAAGTGATGTTCCTGTTAAATTTATCGCCCCTTACCTTAAATTTATGTCCTCTGGTCACGGAAATCCCCTACTCTGGGCAAAAGACTTTTGCATTCGCTTTGAAGAGTGAGCGACAACTTTGTGCTATTTTTACTGTCCTTAAATGATGCCATGAGTCTAAAATAGCCTGTTGACACTTGGTGACTTAAGTTCAAAAGAAAAACTGCTCCAGTGCATAAACTTAGGAAATCTACCTGATTGTAGATCCAGGTAAGTACAGACAATCTTGAATAGCGAGAACAGATATTCAAATCAGATTTTCACATGGCATTATGTCACCATTTGTGTTGCTGCTCTGAAATTGATCCTAAAGATCACTTACATGACCTTTGGGGTGACACTGGTTACTGCAAAATGTTCCAAATGCAAAACATGAGAATTTTTCAGAATGTGGTAGAACTGATCAAATATATATTTCAAAAATTATGCAAAACGTGCAAAATAATAGGGATTTTTATATTTTATTGTGACGGGCCCAGAGGACCCCAAAATCCAGCAGCACTAGAAATTCACCAATTCATATACCGTGCACAGAAGTTAACATTTATGAATCTTCACCAGGCTTTGGTGCTTGAAAGGTAAATGGTTACCGCTCTGGGAGGTTTTTGTTGGTTTCAGAGAGAGATTTGTTGCTTGTTAGACACACAAAAACTGATTCCTTCCGATCAGCCACTTCAGTGCCTTGCCGAAGAAACTTGCCCCATCAGGGTTTTCTAGATGATAACCTTTCTTTCAGGTCACCATAGAATTCCTTTTCTGTCTCCCTGATACAGCCAGCCATCTCCTCTTGAATGGGCCACAGGGCTTTGAAATATGGCTGCCATATTTATAAAACCACTCATACTTATTTCTTAGATTATAGATAATCTTCTCAAGGGAAACACAACTGTACATTTCTGCATTCCAGCAGGTTATATCTAGTGCATTAGGCTTCCAAGTAACTGGTATACATTTCTTGGCCACTCCCAATGTGATCTTAACAAATATTATTTGATGTCGGGACATTCTCATTTTAGGTCTTATGGCTGCAATATTCCCCAATAATTCTGGGTTCTGCAGAAATTGGAATCCTGTAATTTACTCTAAAAGATTCCCCAGATCTATCCAAAATGATCTTACCTTGGAACATGCCCAAGTTAAATGTAGAACACCCCATATGTTTTGAAGGGTGGGAGGAAACTGGAGCAACAGAGGAAACCCATTCAGACATGGGGAGAATGAACAAACTCCTTATGGACAGCACCAGATTCGAACCTGGGTCACTGCCTCTAATAGCGCTGTGCGTTAAAAAGATTGTACACCCAGAAATGACACTGTTGCATTTATTATTTTAAAATTATTGCAAACACAAAGAAGTAATTGCCTCCATTGTGAAATCCACCGTGATCAGATTTGTCTTGATGAAACCAAGTTATAACAGTGGATGGACTATTCGAAGTGAGCTGGTCTCCATCTTCAGAATCCTTTGCAGAAATCAAACAGTCGTTTAGTCTTTAGGTAAAGTTGGTAAACTTTATTCTGTTGATTTGTTGATTACTGCATGTTTACAAAAATAAGTTGCACTATGTCAGCAAAAGGAAAATGGGTGTTCAAGTCTAATGTTTATTTTTTTCTTCCCCCATAAAGAATCAGTGCACAGTTGGTTTGAGTTAACATGGAGATTTACTTTAAATGACCTGAACCAAAACAGTGTACTTGCTTGTGAAAAAGCAAATATACTCATTGGTGATATTTTGCTTTTATTTTGTTAATTTTATATTTCCAGCTAATTTTAAGATGGATGACCAATCCGCAGCATTTGAAAATAATGGTTCAGGTCAAGTATTGAAATTTGGTTGAGTTTTTTTTGTCTTGCCTTATTCTATGACATGAAATGGTGTTAAAAATAACTATCAGCTTGGAGAGGTTAATGGACAGATGGGTGATTGGTGTTGCTTTTCTGTTTGGACTCCATAAAATGAATATTCAAACTGAAAAGACAATGGAAACACTTACCATGTAAGCTATCAGTGTTTCCAGTTAGTTTTGCATTTATTTCAGAACCCTGGCATTTGCTTTTCACTTTACTGGATAATTATTTTGTTCAGCACACAATTGTTTTTGTTGACAACATAGATCAGCATTAATTATGCTGCAACTTAGTCTTAAGGAAGTTAACAGTTGGAATTGCATGTTCAGAAGGGATACAGTAATTGGCATCACTTGTAAATGGAGACTAATTTTTAAATATTTCCTCCCAGAGTTAAATTTAAATTTAGACGTACAACACAGTAACAGGCCATTTCAGCCCACAAGGCCATGCAGCCCAATTTACATCCATTTAACCTACAATTCCCGGTATGGGAGGAAACAAGCCACCGGGGAAAACCTACGCAGATGTGGGGAGAACGTACAAACTCCTTACAGACAGTGGGGTTTTCAAAACATAGTCCCGATTGCTGACGCTATAAAGGCGTTGCACTAACCACTAAACTCACCATGCCACCTCAAAAAAAAAGATAGAATTGTTAAAGATTTATGATTTCTATGAAAGTTTTGTCAGGTAACCTATAAACAGAAATGTGATATTCCTGCAGAACCTTAAGTGTAAAGTGGGCAAAGTTTTATCTATAGAATTAGTCTAGTGAATCTATTAGAAAGCAACATCAATCTCACCTGACAGTTAATTCAGGTTCCTCTCAAAAACACAGAATTTTGCATGTCTTTTTTTCTTTCACATTCTGGGGCCATTCTTGTTGGTGCTTGAACTACTTGAAGAGAGTGGGATTTTAGCTTTGGGTTTCATTCTGCTGTAGTATAAACTCTCTTGTCTCTCTCTCTCTTCCTGTTAAAGGTATGAAGAAAAATCAATACAAGCAATAAATTGACTGGTTCTTGCAATGACTGTGCATCTCCCCCCCAGCCCCCCTTTAATATTATGACTTTATCAAAGTATTTGTTTACTTCAAAGTATTTTCAACCTGGGCAAATTTTCTTTGATGTTTCTGATGGAGAACTTCCTAACCCAAGTCATGCTGTCCCTCATTCAGCTTAGTCTATTAAAATTACTTTTTATCTTTGTTATAAATCTAGCAATTAACAAACCTAAAATTCCAATAGATGCTTTTGATACCTGGCCTTGTACAAAGAGCACAGAAATTTTAAAAAAAATTGCTTCTGAGTCATTTTTTGGAGGACCAAGAGGGGACAGAAGCAATCAAAATGTAATACAAATACATCTGCATGTTGATGCATCAGGATGTCCCAATGTTCCATACAGCTTTTGACTGTCAAGTGAAATTATTTGCTATGCACAAATTCATTGCTGGTGAAAGTTTCACAAATGACAAATTTTTTTGTCATTAAAAAAAAAATAGCTTCTCTATTACCTCAAGTTGTCAAGTCAATTGGTTTACTTTCTTGGTTGGTTGCTCACAAGGCAACAGCCTTCCATTCTTCCCATTTATTGCATTACTTTTTGGCAGAATTTAGATAGATTTCAACCACGAATGCTGAAGATTAACTGGCTTTGCTTGTGAGTTGGAGAGCCAAGAGATTCAAAATGACATTGGTTATTGATCCCAATGAAGGTGCTTTCAGGAAATGTAAATAATTCAAATAAATGCCCATTGAAACAAAACATGCTGAAAATACTCAGCATATTCAGCATGTACTTAAGCACCTGCAGAGAGAAGCTGTAATATTTCATGACCCATCAGAAGTGGAAAACTGAGAAAACAAGTGCCCTTTGTGTTGTAGAGAGGTGGGGGGAAAAAAAAACCCAAATGATTCTAGTAAAACCAGAATTGTTCAATTAACCAAAGCTCTTGATTGAGTCAATAAATGAGCACAGATAGAGGGCAAAATAAAGAACATACCTGCACTGTGAGATGCAAAGTGGTTGCCGTATATGTGAAATATAAGTGAAGGCTGGAAATGCCCAGAATTTCAGGAAGTATTTGTGGATGGAAAAATAGCTGTTAACTCACCGATGAATGAATTTAGAACTGAACTGAGCAGTTCAGCTGCAAAGAGGAAAGGCTGTTCCCCTAAAATTGTTGATTTCCAAGGTCTGCAACTTGCCTAACTTGAAGATGTGGTGTTTCTCAAGCTCATGTTTGACACGTTAGGAGGCTGAAATGGAGATGTGGGAATGGGATGGAAATTTAAGCGATAGTGACTGGAAGCTCAGTTACTCTGGTTTCCTCCCACCCGCCAAAACGTACAAGTTTATAGGTTAATTTGGCGGCACAGGTTTAAATGGCTGGAATTGGTTTCTACCGTGATGTAAATAAAAATTTTAAAACTCACTCAATTTTCATTTGGTTTCTCCAATGTTGAAACACCAACAAATTGAAAGATGTGATTTCTACTTCATGTAGTAGAACCATTTGTGTCTCTGATTGGTCGGGAAGAGGTATCAGAATGGGTGTGGTGCCTCCTGAGGTGACTTGGCAAGTTCAGCGAGAAGGGTAGCATATAGTGGGGGATGGAAAAGTGGAGCAGGGAATTACAAATGGGACGGTCCCTTCGGAACACTGAAAGTGGAGGGGTGGCAGGGTGCTTACAGTGTGGAGTCCAGAGATTGAAAGGTGAGGACAAAAGAAACCCTACCTTTGGTAAGAAGGTTAAGAGCAGAATATAATTGAGATACAGTTGAGAGCTCTGTCAACTAAAGTAAAGGGGAAGCCATGATTAAGGAAAATATTTCAGATGTACTGGCATGAGAAGTCTCAGCAGCACCGAACTTATTAGTTAACATTGAATTCAACAATTTCAGATAAGCAGTCTTTCCTCTGGGGCACTGTTTCTCCCTCGACAAATGCGCCTTGATCATTTAAGTATTCCCAACATGCACTTGTTTCAAAGTTGAAGCATCTCCTTTGTTTTGCATTTCACAGCTCCGGAATGCTTTCTTTCCCCCTCCTTTTTCAGTGAATGCATTCATCTGTTAAATAGATCGTTTCAAGAGCATTGCCACCTGGACACTATTGGTCCCCACCTTGTGGCAGAGAATCAAACCCCTTCATTTTTTCCACCTCCTCACTCTTTCTGCATTTCAAGCACGATTTTCTCACATTTCCCGTTCTGGTAGTGACCTGAAATCTCACTTCTACGTTGATGCTGCCTTACCTCATGAGAATTTTGTACATTTTCTAGATTTACTAGCATCTAGATACTCAATATCTTAATCTTTTATTTTCACTCAATGAGTGACTCAGTCTCTTAACACAAAGAATTCTGAATTTCATTGAAACGTTACAGGGGATGTTGCATGGTCTTCTTCTATGTAAGGTGGCTGGCTTGGAAACTTTATACCATGTATATCCATTGACGGTTATGTTCTTCATTCTGCAGCCAAGGATAAAAACAGCTGTACCCTACCTCGCGCAGACAGCACCACCTGCTTGTTTCCAATGGAGGAAAAGGCCGTTGAGTACTACTTTGCATCAGATGCCAGGTAAGCTTAGTTGTCCAATTCACTGGATCAGTGGACATCACGAGCTCTTGTATTGCATTCAGTGCTGTAGGAAGTGTAGAATGTTGGTTCTCAGCGTGTCATTCTGTGATCTGGTCATGACCAAAATGAGTGTGTTTTGTTCCATCTGGTGATTTGTTTCTCCCTCTGGTCAACCACGAAGCACTGGAAAGGTTTTGGGGAGTTTTCCAAGGATATCGGCAGGCTTTTTCATTGTGAGGAACATTGGTGAGGCTGCGATTGTTTCCGCTGGAGCGGAAGAGGCTGGGTGTGGGAATTTTAATCAGTGTTTAAAATTAAGTAAACCACATTGATCTTAAAATTTCAATTTCCCTTTGCAGTAGTTAGATTGAAGTGATGTGCGGAATTGTAAAATTGTTTGTGTGTTGAGAGTTAAGAAAAATAAATATATCCATGAGGAATTTAAGCTCATACTTCCAAAGGCAAGTGGGGGAAGAAACCTTGAATATGTATATAATGTTCCCAGCTAAGCACTTGATGTTTCACAATTGACGGAGGAGCATTGGTTTCAGTAAGCACCTTTTCAGCTGGCATGAATTAAATGGGCTGCCATAAGAATCAATAACCCTCATCACACTTGCAAGTGATCCCAGGAATTAGCGGCCAATTGGCCTAAAAAGGGTCTGGTGTGAAAGGAAAATCTTCTCAACATGGTGTGAGATGAAGTCATCTCACACCGGGGATAGACTGCCTCGTCCCCAGAACAGTCTCCGACGTCTGCAGGTGACGTCATTGCAATCAGGCAAGTGTAGAACAGGCAATTGCATTGTGGGATAGAAATTACCCAAGTTCTTGCGTGAATACAGGAACATGAAGAAAAGATTAAAATGAGGTACAAACTTTGCTGTGGGAAAGTCGCAGTGAGAGAGAAGGGAAATAAATAGCAATAGCGGACAATTTTTAAACAGCGTGGGAAAGTTTGTAGCGCTATAGCGCACAATTTATAAAAACCATGGGAAAAAGCAATGGTAGTCCTGACTTTTCATTATGCTGTGCAGCAGAGAAACTCTTCCATGAGTGCTCCGTGCATGCAGTTGTGCCTCCAGCCCTTTTTCTGGGAAGTCAGCTTACCATTGCTTTTTCCCATGGTCTACATAAATTTTATGCGATAATAGCGCTACCAATTTTCCCACGCTGTTTAAAAATTGTCCACTATTGTTATTTAATGCTAGCACTTTCCCTCGGTCCCCTATAAAGGTTTATATAGATCGGCACAACAATAATGGGATAAAGAGCTCATACTATACTGTACATAAAGCTCAATAATGTTATAAATAATTTTGTTCAAATATAAAATCATAATACACTGATCAGGATTTAGGGCAGGTCCACCGTCGCTCGATGCATTGTGATGTCACTGGTAGAAGGTAGAACAGTCCTAACCCCAGGGATGGCTCCTTGCAAGTCTAAACATGTGCAGTGTCCCACGTAAGAGTGATCAAATGTGAACAGCAAAAACACCATTCCTACCCTGGGACACTGAACGGCAGATTTAGTGGGCAGCAAGTGTAAAGGGGGCTAATGATTAAAATGTGACAATGTATGGAATAGGAATCAAAGGCAATGGATAGATAATGTCTGCCATTCCACTATTCCTGAAATCAAGATTCTACTTTATATGTGCAGTGTGTTTAGATTAGATTTCAGATTTGTTGTCAGAGTCCATACATGACATCACATACAATCCTAAGATACTTCTTCCTGCAGCCCACACAGAATTACCACTTATTGATAGTGCAAAAAAAACTAGTCAACAAATAAATGTAAACAAACTGCAATACAGAGAGAAGAAAAATCAATAAAGTGCAAAATGTAAGTGTCCTTAAATGAGCCAAACACTGAATTTCATGACTTGTTCATGACAATAAATTCTGATTCTGAGTCTCTGACTGAGTTTGCTATTGAGGATTCTGATGGTGGGGGTAGCAGCTGTTCCTGAACCTGATGGTGCGAGTCTTATGGTACCTGATGGCAGAGGTGAGAACAGAGCCTGTGCTGGGTGGTGTGGATCCTTGATGATTGCTGCTTCTCTCCGATGTCAGCGTTCCTTGTTCTCGGTGGTGGGGAGGGTTTTGCCTGTGATGCCCTAGTCTGTGTCCACTACCTTTTGCAGGCCTTTCCGCTCAGGGGTATTGGTGACCGCATGCCAGACTGTGATGTAGTTGTTCAGCACACTTTCCACCACACATCTGTAGAAATTTGTCAGGATTTCTGATGTCATACTGATATGTCATGCTTCTGTCCAACAGCGCTGTGATCGAGCACACTAACCGAGTAATCTTCCTGGAAGATGATGACGTGGCAGCTGTCGTGAACGGACAACTCTCCATTCACAGGATTAATCGCAGAGCTGGTGATCACCCAGCTCGAGCCATCCAAACCCTCCAGATGGAGTTGCAGCAAATCATGAAAGGTAAGGTTGGACAGATTGCCTTCTGGAGAGTTCAGGATTCTTTTATTGTCATGTAATAAGACACATACAAAATTTCCTTTAGATTTGCCATCAGTAGAAATTGCCCAGTGACCCTTTCAGAGAGAGAAAGAGAAGCAAAAGAGAGTTGTCCCGTCCCCATCCTCCAGTGCTCCCATGGCCACACAGCCTTCAGTCCAAACCATCAATAACCCAAGCTCCAGATCCAAACCTCTGACACAATCAGGAAGTCCTCAGCGCCCTTGTCACCCTCACACATCTTGGTTCCGATACCTGGTACCCCCTCAGCCAGTCTCCAGCAGTCCGCAGCCCCGGTCGCTGAGCTCCTCTCACTGGTCTACTACCATGCTCATTGCCCCATAGGTCGTCTCCTCTGCTTCTCCTCAAACGGAGAAGTGGGAGGGGGGGTGTTGAAGTGTTCTCCCCATTTTCTAGTGCCTTGTTTCCACGGAGGCTGCTGCCAATCATAGGCGCTGCCATTTTTGGCGTAGTTCCCACAGTTGCAGGATTTTAAGAGAAACCACCGTTGACATCTTTAACAGGCCATTTAAAGCCTGAAAGGGAGCTGATGACAGTCGGACTGGGCAGATGGGACTCCGTGGGCGAGCGATGTATCTCCACTCTTGCAAGCCCACACCAGCGGCAACTCTGCTGTTATAGCAGCACCGGCATTTCAAAGAATAAATGCATGAGAAGAAGCAGAGAAGTTTAAGATACCCATTGACCTCTGTTAATCTTATTTTGTTTGGAAATCATATTGAACGTAGAGCACAAAAAAAGGTGCATATTACTCCATAGATGTTTTTCTACTTGAGAGTAGAAAATTTGAGTTTCAGGTCAGCAATTAAGGTGGGTTGAATGGCAAGAATCCCATTGGACTTATTCAGCATGTTACGGAGTCCAGAGGACCCCAAAATCCAGCAGCAATGGATATGCAGCACAACACAGGGTTACTTAAACAAAAGTAGTTTTTAATTATATTTGAACAAGAAAACAGAATTAAACTTTAACTTATTACTTAACCTACCTAACTACTTAATTCCCCCCTCTAATACTAAGCACAGGTGTGTGTAATGTATATTTAAGATTAGAAAAGTTCTTTGGATCACAGTCCAATCTCACTGGTTGCAGGCAACTGTGCACATAAGTTAGCATTAACAAAGTTCACCAGTCTGGTGCCTAACTGGCAAATGATTACCACTCAGGAGGGTTCTTGCTGGTTTTCAGAGAGAGATTCCTTTTCCAGGACATCCACAACTGATTCCTTCTCAATCAGTCTTGCTGACTAAACTTGCCCAGATGATCCTCTTTCTTTCAGGTCACTTTTCAAATCGCCAATCTTCTCCTTTGACCAGACAGCCTTCCAAAGTTTGCCAGCTTTGTCCTTCTGGAACTGATTTCTGTCTCCTCTCTCTCTGTTTCACACCCTCCCTCTCTGAGAGCAAAACTCTTCTCTGCCTGCAAAGATCACATGCTCTCCCAGGCAAGCTGCTGTCGATACTTTGTTGCCTCCTGAAAAAAGCATTCTGCAAAAGTCCTGCAAATATTCTGTGTTTGAAAATGTGTTTGTGCAAGCTGCTCTAACAATTCCTCCCAAACCACCTCTCAATACTCTGTCAAGCAACTCTGATTTATTGGTGAATTATCAAGCAGCAAGGGCTTAATTCTTTGGGCTCCCTTTCCCAGTTTTCAGGGACTACCGTTACGAGGAGCAATAAACAGTGTTTAATTTTAAAACACTAGTTTTATTTTCTCACATTTAGTCTTAACTTTTAAACTGTCCTTAACACTATATTTATTCCTAGCTATGCATAGGTGTCTAGGTCTGTGTGTAATTTAGAGTCCGTGCCAAAATCTAGAAAGTTACTTCAAAGTTCAGTCTTTCAAATTCAATGTTGAAGCATAGGTCTTTGAAATTAGATACCCAGAATTAATGTTGAACTGATGGGGAAGGCTGGAGTTGTGGCTGCCACAGATTCTCAAATTCTCCTTGTGTTGCCTTTGAGGAAATGCCCATCCACACAAGCTGTGTTTGCAACTCTCTTGGTCCTCTATAGGCGAGACTCAAACTGGGCGACCTCCATGAAGCTTCCAACATCCTGGCACTGACCGGTCTCTCCAAGTAACTTCACTGCTAGTCACACTTAAAATGAAGTAGCCTCTCCAAGTGACCACCACAGCTCACAATCAAAATGAAACACTTGGCTTCCCAAAAAGACCCTCCTGGCGCAGATCAATCCACCGAAAAGACCAGCCGTCAGAATGGTTTTCCTTTCTTCAGCAATCAGAATGGTTTTCTTCACTTCAGCCGTCAGAAAGGTTTTCTCTTCAGCCGTCAGAATGCTTTTCTTCTCTTCAGCCGTCAGAATGCTTTTCTTCTCTTCAGCCGTCAGAATGCTTTTCTTCTCTTCAGCCGTCAGAATGCTTTTCTTCTCTTCAGCCGTCAGAATGCTTTTCTTCTCTTCAGCCGTCAGAATGGTTTTCTTCTCTTCAGCCGTCAGAATGGTTTTCTTCTCTTCAGCCGTCAGAATGGTTTTCTTCTCTTCAGCCGTCAGGATGGTTTTCTTCTCTTCAGCCGTCAGGATGGTTTTCTTCTCTTCAGCCGTCAGAATGGGTTTCTTCTCTTCAGCCGTCAGAATGGGTTTCTTCTCTTCAGCGGTTAGAATGGTTGTCTTCTCTTCAGCAGTCAGAATGGTTTTCTTCTCGTCAGCAGTCAGAATGGTTTTCTCCTCTTCAGCCGTCAGAATGGTTTTCTTCTCTTCAGCCGTCAGAATGGTTTTCTTCTCTTCATCCGTCAGAATGGTTTTCTTCTCTTCAGCCGTCAGAATGGTTGTCTTCTCTTCAGCCGTCAGGATGGTTTTCTTCTCTTCAGCTGTCAGAATGGTTTTCTCCTCTTTATCCCTCAGAATGGTTTTCTCCTCTTCAGCCGTCAGAATGGTTGTCTTCTCTTCAGCCATCAGAATGGTTTTGTCTTCTCTTCAGCCGTCAGGATGGTTTTCTTCTCTTCAGCCGTCAGGGTGGTTTTCTTCTCTTCAGCCGTCAGGATGGTTTTCTCCTCTTTATCCCTCAGAATGGTTTTCTCCTCTTCAGCCGTCAGAATGGTTTTCTCCTCTTCAGCCGTCAGGATGGTTTTCTCCTCTTCAGCCGTCAGGATGGTTTTCTCCTCTTCAGCCGTCAGGATGGTTTTCTCCTCTTCAGCCGTCAGGATGGTTTTCTCCTCTTCAGCCGTCAGGATGGTTTTCTCCTCTTCAGCCGTCAGGATGGTTTTCTCCTTTGCAAAATCACAAGGTCTTTGTAAATGTATCGAATTCCCTCCGTTCTAATGTATCTTCTGCTGTGCCTGTGTGAAATGTTAACTGTGACCATTCAGTCCCTCCTGTCTATACTGTCTCCTTACAATAATAATCCCATTTCGCTAAAACTGGAGCTCGTAATACTACCAATAAGCACATATCCTCCATGTCCCTGTTTTCTGGGACTGGTTTTATACCCAACCACTGGTTTTTGTACTGCAGTTTACCCATGGATCCAGTCTGGAGTATATATTATGAAAAGTTTAAAATTTCTGGAGTTCAAAGAATTAATATCCAGCCTGTGTGGTGGGGGGTGGGAACTTTCCTTTTCTGAGATTTAGCACACAATGGCAAAATTAATCTCTGAAATGAAAGAGTCTAGAATCAGGATTGTGAGGAAGTATTGGAAGATAAGTGCGATAGAGGGTGTGTCTGCAGCATATGGAACATGAGTCTCAATGTGGACGAGACAAAGGAAATGATCATGGACTTCAGGAGGACCAGGAACGACCATCCTCCACTACACATCAATAACTCGGATGTGGAGAGTAGAGAACATCAAATTCATTGAAGTCTACCTAACTAGTGACCTATTGTAGAGACACAACATTCCAGTTCTCATGAAGACACACTTCCTGAGAAGATTGAAGCAGACAAAGCTACTTCCTCCATCATGTTAGCCTTCTATCAAGAACATCCTGACTGGCTACATCACAGTATGGCATGTTTGCTGCTGCGAAATGGATCGGAGGTCAATTCACTGGACCATAAGAGTGGCAGAGATGATCACTTGAGTCTCCCTTTGACGTGATCTACCAGGATCGTTGTCTGAACAGGATGCATAGCAGCTTCCAGCTTCTCCTATCGGGAAAGAGATGTAGGAGTATCAGAGCCAGCACCACCAGGCTGAGGAACAGCTTCTTCCCACGGACAGTGAGAATGCTGAACAACCAAAGGAACTGCCCACACGAGCTATCTGAAACTTTCATATTCACGAAACAATATTTATTTATTAAAACTAATATCTATCCTGCATATGTATTGTTGGTCTGTCTGTGTTATGACTAGTGGTGTGTCTTTGTGTTTTGCATCAAGGACTGAAGAATGCTGTTTTGTTGTGATGTTCTTGAATAATGTGAGGATAATAAACTTGATTTGACTTGACTTGAATTGGTAAGCAGAGTTTGTAAACTAAATCTTCTCATGTGATGAGGATATTGAAGCTTGTCAAAAAGGAGTAAAACAGGCTGCGAGATAAGAACATAAGAAAATAGAATTAGGAACAGGCCATTTAGCCTTTCAAGCTTGCACTGCCCTTCCATAAGTTTTTTTTTTAATTTTTTATTTTTCACACCATAAATCACGTTAGCCATGATATACACTTTTTCTTTTTCACACATATACAGTGACTTTTTCTCCCCCACCCCCTCCCTCCTCCCACGCCACCCCCCCACCCCCCCCTCTCATCCATTTTAGGTATACAATCTAGGTTGCATTAAGCCAGTCATACAATGTTGTCATTCAACAAAAATACACCAGAAATTCTACTGAGTCCATTCTTTTCTTTTCTTCTCCTTCCATCAACTTAGGTAATGTTTGTTCCCGGTAGGTTTTCACTATTGTATTTAATGTAAGGCTCCCATACTTGTTCGAATATTTCAATATTATTTCTTAAACTATATGTTATTTTTTCTAATGGAATACATTTATTCATTTCTATATACCATTGTTGTATTTTCAAATTATCTTCTAATTTCCAGGTTGACATAATACATTTTTTTGCTACGGCTAGGGCTATCTTAACAAATCTTTTTTGTGCATCTTCCAAGTCAATTCCAAATTCTTTATTTTTTATGTTACTTAGGAGAAAGATCTCTGGATTCTTTGGTATATTGTTTTCTGTTATTTTATTTAATATCTGATTGAGATCATCCCAAAATTTTTCTACTCTCTCACATGTCCAGATTGCATGAATTGTTGTTCCCCTTTCTTTTTTACATCGAAAACATCTATCAGATATTGTTGGGTCCCATTTATTTAACTTTTGCGGTGTAATGTATAGTCTGTGTAACCAATTATATTGTATCATACGCAGCCTCGTATTTATTGTATTTCTCATCGTTCCAGAACATAATTTCTCCCATGTTTCCTTTTTTATCTTTATATTTAAATCTTGTTCCCATTTTTGTTTAGTTTTACCACTTGTTTCCTCATTCTCCTTTTCTTGCAGTTTAATATACATATTTGTTATAAATCTTTTGATTAACATTGTATCTGTAATCACATATTCAAGGTTACTTCCCTCTGGTAAACTCAAATTGCTTCCTAATTTATCTTTCAAGTGGGATCTCAGTTGGTAATATGCCAGCGCTGTATCTCCAGTTATTTTGTACTTATCTCTCATTTGTTCAAAGGATAAGAATCTACTTCCTGAAAAACAATTTTCTATTCTTTTAATCCCTTTTTTTTCCCATTTTCTAAAGGAAAGGTTGTCTATTGTAAAAGGGAGTAGCTTATTTTGCGTCAATATTAGTTTTGGTAATTGATAATTTGTTTTATTTCTTTCTACATGAATCTTCTTCCATATATTGAGGAGATGGTGTAATACTGGAGAAGTTCTATGTTGTACCAATTTTTCGTCCCATTTATATAATATGTGTTCAGGTATCTTTTCCCCTATTTTATCTAATTCTAATCTCGTCCATTCTGGTTTTTCCCTTGTTTGATAAAAATCTGATAGGTACCTTAATTGTGCGGCTCTATAATAATTTTTGAAGTTTGGCAATTGTAAGCCTCCTTGTTTATACCATTCTGTTAATTTATCTAGTGCTATCCTCGGTTTCCCCCCTCTCCATAAAAATTTCCTTATTATTTTCTTTAACTCTTTGAAGAATTTTTCTGTCAGTTGTATTGGCAATGCCTGAAATAAGTATAGTATCCTTGGAAAAATGTTCATTTTAATACAGTTTATCCTTCCTATCAGTGTTAGTGGTAGCTCTTTCCAATGCTCTAAATCGTCCTGTAATTTTTTCATTAGTGGATTGTAATTGAGTTTATATAATTGGCCTAGATTTTTGTTTATTTGTACTCCTAGGTATCTTATTGCCTGCATTTGCCATCTGAATGGGGATTCCTTCTTAAATTTTGAGAAATCTGCGTTATTCATAGGCATTGCTTCACTTTTATTTACGTTTATCTTGTATCCCGACACTTCTCCATATTCCTTCAATTTCTTATATAGTTCTTTTATTGATAGTTCTGGTTCTGTTAAATACACTATCACATCATCCGCAAATAGACTGATTTTATATTCCCTGTCTTTTATTTTTATTCCTTTTATATTATTATCTCTTCTTATCGATTCTGCTAGTGGTTCTATAGCTAGCGCAAACAATAATGGTGATAGTGGGCATCTCTGCCGCGTTGACCTGCTTAAGTTAAATTGCTTTGATACATGTCCATTTACTGTCACTTTCGCTAACGGTCCCTTATATAATGCTTTAATCCAATTAATATACTTCTCCGGTAAACTGAATTTTTGTAATACTTTGAACAAATAATTCCATTCTACTCTGTCGAAGGCCTTCTCTGCGTCTAAAGCAACTGCTACTGCAGGTGCTTTATTTCCTTCTACTGCATGAATTAAGTTAATAAATTTACAAATATTGTCTGTTGTGCGTCTTTTTTTGATAAATCCAGTTTGGTCTAAATTTACCATTTTCGGTACCTGTTCTGCTAATCTGTTTGCTAATAGTTTAGCTATTATCTTATAATCTGTGTTTAGCAAAGATATTGGTCTATATGACGCTGGTGAGAGTGGATCTTTCCCTTGTTTTAGTATCACTGTAATTATTGCTGTTTTACATGAATCTGGTAAGTTTTGTGTCTCATCAATCTGGTTGATTACATCCAGGATGGGTGGTATTAATAGGTCTTTAAATGTTTTGTAGAATTCTATTGGGAGTCCATCCTCTCCTGGTGTCTTATTATTTGGTAATTTTTTTATTATCTCTTGTATTTCTACTGTTCCAAATGGTTCTGTTAATTTATTTTGTTCTTCTATTTGTAGTTTTTGTAGTTCAATTTTAGTCAAAAATTCATCTATTTTCCCTTCTTTCCCTTCGTTTTCAGTTCGGTATAATTGTTCATAGAATTCTCTGAAGTTTTCCTTAATTTCTTTTGGATTATATGTAATTTGTTTGTCTTTTTTCCTTGTTGCCAATACCATTTTCTTAGTTTGCTCTGTCTTAAGCTGCCATGCTAAGATTTTGTGTGTTTTTTCACCTAGTTCATAATATTTCTGTTTTGTCTTCATTATATTCTTCTCCACCTTATATGTTTGTAATGTTTCATATTTTATTTTTTTATCCGCCAATTCTCTTCTTTTGGTTGTATCTTCCTTTATTGCTAATTTTTTTTCTATGTTTACTATTTCCCTTTCCAACTGCTCTGTTTCCTGATTATAGTCCTTCTTCATCTTGGTTACATAACTTATTATTTGCCCTCTAATGAATGCTTTCATTGCGTCCCATAGTATAAACTTATCTTCCACTGATTCCGTATTTACTTCAAAATACATTTTTGATTGTTTTTCAATAAATTCTCTAAAATCCTGTCTTTTAAGTAGCATGGGGTTTAATCTCCATCTATACATTCTTGGAGGGATGTCCTCTAGCTTTACTGTCAATATTAAGGGTGAATGGTCCGATAGCATTCTCGCTTTATATTCTGTTTTTCTTACTCTATCCTGCATACTAGCTGATAACAAAAATAGGTCTATTCTTGAGTATGTTTTATGTCTAGTCGAGTAATATGAGTATTCCTTTTCTTTTGGGTTTTGTTTCCTCCATATGTCCACAAGTTTCATTTCTTGCATTGATTTAATTATAAATTTGGTTACTTTGTTCTTCCTGTTAATTTTTTTCCCCGTTTTATCCATATTTGGATCCAAATTCAGATTGAAATCCCCTCCTATTAGTATGTTCCCTTGCGTATTAGCTACCTTCAAAAAGATATCTTGCATAAACTTTTGATCTTCTTCGTTAGGTGAATATATATTAAGTAGATTCCAAAGCTCCGAATATATCTGACATTTTATCATAACATATCTCCCTGCTGGATCTATTATTTCCTCTTCTATTTTAAATGGCACATTTTTGCTAATTAATATAGCCACTCCTCTTGCTTTTGAATTATACGATGCTGCTGTTACATGTCCTACCCAATCTCTCTTTAATTTCTTGTGCTCCAATTCAGTTAAGTGTGTTTCTTGGACAAATGCTATATCTATTTTTTCCTTTTTCAGTAAATTTAGCAGTTTCTTCCTTTTAATTTGGTTATGTATTCCATTAATATTTAAAGTCATATAGTTCAGCGTAGCCATTTTATATTTTGTTTATCTTCTCTTTCCGTTTTTCCATCATTACCTTTCCTCTTTTTCCATTTCTGTTTTCTTATTTTCAACTCTTTACAAGACAACATTCCTACAACATCCAACATTTTCCTTATTCTCCTATTTCTATCTTCTTTATCCCCAATCTCCCCTTCCCCTCCTGAGTTGTCCTTTATCCCTTGTCGGACAACCACATCTCCCCTCTCCATTTGGATTTGCGAATCCACTTGCAAGCGTCAACTGATTTTGCAGTGACCGCTCTTTTCCCCCACCCAGCCCCCCCCCCAGAAAAGATTTCACTTTTCATATGTCACAAAGGTCACTCTTTTAATTCCCTCCTTATTCTCTCTATTCCATTACCTTCCCTTATTAATTCTTGTCTATACTATCTATATTTTCCTCTAATTATACTTTCACGTATGCACATTGTCTCTATTCACTCTTATACCTCTTTACCCGCATACATATCAATCGTGGTCATTTTTACCCTCATTACCCGTCTTCATCCCTCAGTCTATTTTTGTCTTTACCCACATACATATCAATCGTGATCATTTTTACTCTCATTACCCGTCTTCATCCCTCAGTCTATTTTTGTAATTGTTCTGCAAATTTTCGTGCTTCTTCTGGATTCGAGAACAGTCTGTTTTGTTGTCCTGGAATAAATATTTTCAATACCGCAGGATGCTTCAGTATAAATTTATACCCTTTCTTCCATAAAATCGCCTTTGCTGTATTGAACTCTTTTCTCTTCTTTAGGAGTTCAAAACTTATATCTGGATAAATGAAGATTTTTTGCCCTTTATACTCCAGTGGTTTGTTGCCCTCTCTTACTTTTTCCATTGTCTTCTCCAGTACCTTTTCTCTTGTAGTATATCTTAGGAATTTTACTACAATAGATCTTGGTTTTTGTTGTGGTTGTGGTTTAGAGGCCAATGCTCTATGTGCCCTTTCTATTTCCATTTCTTGCTGTAGTTCTGGACATCCTAGGGTCTTAGGGATCCACTCTTTTATAAACTCCCTCATATTCTTGCCTTCTTCATCTTCCTTAAGGCCCACTATCTTTATGTTATTTCTTCTGTTATAATTTTCCATTATATCTATTTTTTGAGCTAGTAGTTCTTGTGTCTCTTTAGTTTTTTTATTAGATTCCTCCAATTTCTTTTTTAAGTCTTCTACCTCCATTTCTGCTGCTACTGCCCGTTCTTCCATCTTGTCCATTTTTTTCCCCATTTCTGTTAATGTCATATCTATTTTATTCACTTTCTCTTCTGTGTTGTTTATTCTTCTTCTTAAATCATTGAATTCCTGTGTTTGCCATTCTTTAAATGACTCCATGTATCCTCTAACAAGTGAAAGTATATCCTTTACCTTGCCTTTCCCTTCATCTATTTCACTGTATTCTTCCTCTTCTTCTTCCTCTGGGTTGGCCATCTGTTGTTTCTTTGTTGCCCTTTCCTTCTCTTCTTTCTTGTTTCTATTGTCTTCTGTGGTCTCTTCTTGCTGCAGGTGTTCTGCAGTTGTCGTTGCCGGCTGTGGAGATCGACTCCCCAGCTGGTCCCCCCTCCCGTCGGTGTGTTTTTTTTCATGCGCATGCGCGGTTGCGCACTTTTACTCGGCTCTGTGAGCCATTGTTGTAGTTCTTTTTCTACCGACCTGAGGTAGCGGGCTCCTCTCTCCACAGCGGGCCTCTTCGGACAGGTAAGGTCTTCACCTTTTTCCTCCGTTGTCTTCTCTTCCTCTCTTCTTTCCGTTGATTTTGATTTTTCTTCTTTTGTCTCCATCTTCTTTCCACCTTTATACTCACTTTTCTTTAACTTTTATTTCTGTGCCTTTGTATTTTCTCTTGTTTTTCCCGACTTTTCTGGAGAGGGCTGGAGTTCTCCGTCCGGCCACTACTCCATCACGTGACTCCTCCCTCCCTTCCATAAGTTTGTGGCTGACCTGGCTGTGGACTCAGCTCCACTTACCTGCCTTTTCCCCATAACCCTTAATTCTTCAACTTTGCAAATAAAAAGCTATCTGTTTTTTAAATATATTACTGAGGTTGTCTCCATTCCTTCCCAGGTCAAGAGATTCACCAGTCTCAGGGAAAAACAGTTAGTCTTCATCTTAAATCTACTCCCCCAAATCTTGAGGCTATGTCCCCCAGTTCTTTTCTCATCTACCAATGGAAAGAACTTTTTGGTCTCCAGCTTATATATCCCCTTCATAATTTTTTATGTTTCCATAAAATTCATGATTTCACCGAGGAGGAGTCACGTGATGGAGTAGTGGCCGGTCAGGGAATTCCAGCCCTCTCCCGAAAAGTTAAAAAAAAACACACAAAGCACAAAGGTACAAGATTAAAATTTACAATAAAGTAAAAATAAAGGTGAGAAGAAAATGGCAGCGATGAGAGAAAAGTCAAAAACAACGGGAAGAAAAGAGGAAGAAAGAACGTCGGAAGAAGAAGGTGAAGGCCTTACCTGTCCGAAGAGGCCCGCCGCGGAGAGAGAGGCCCGCTCCCTCAGGTCAGTGGAAGTCCCGGGCTCGGGACTACAAGAATGGCTCACAGAGCCGAGTAAAAGTGCGCAACCGCGCATGAAAAAAAACACACTGACGGGAGGGGGGAACAGCTGCGGAGTCGATCTCCACAGCTGAGAGAGACACCAGCAGGTGCTGAACACAGAAAATAACGACAACAAGAAAGAAGAGGGTAAAAAGAAAACAAGGAAACAACAGATGGTCAATCCAGAGGAAGAAGAAGAAGAAGAAGAAGAACAGAAAGAAATGGAAGAAGAGAAAGGCAAGACAATGGATGTATCTTTTTTTAAAGAATATATGGAATCAGTGAAAGAATGGCAATTACAAGAATTTAATTAGATAAAAAGAAGAATTAAGAATGCAGAAGAAAAAATGAATAAAATAGAAATGGTCATGTCAGAGATAGGAAAAAGTGGAAAATATGAAAGAACGAGAAATAATTGTAGAAATGGAAGTAGAGGACTTAAAAGAGAAATTAGAATCTAATAAAAAGTTAAAGAGGCACATGAGCTGTTAGCTCAGAAGATAGATATAATAGAAAACTATAATAGAAGAAATAATATAAAGATAGTGGGCCTTAAGGAAGATGAAGAAGGCAAGAATATGAGAGAATTTATAAAAGATTGGATCCCCAGGGTCCTAGGAAGACCAGAATTACAGGAAGAAATGGAAATAGAGAGGGCACATAGAACTTTAGCCCCGAAACCACAACCGCAGCAAAAACCCAAGATCCATTTTAGTAAAATTCTTAAGATATACAACAAGAGAAAATATATTGGAGAAAGCAATGAAGAAAATAAGAGAAGACAAAAAGCCACTGGAATATAAAGGTCAAAAAAATTTTTTCTAACCAGACATAAGTTTTGAACTCCTGAAGAAGAGGAAGGAGTTCAATACAGCAAAAACGATCTTATAAAGGGCAACTCAGGAGGGGGAGGGGAGAATGGGGTTAAAGAAGTTTTAAATAGGAGAATAAGGAAAATGTTTGATGTTTTAGAAATGTTGTCTTATAAAGTGTTCAAAACAAGAAAGCAGAAATGGATAAGAAGGAAAGGTGATGATGGAGAAACGGAAAGGGAAGATAAACAAAGTATGAAATGGCTACGCTGAACTATATGACTTTAAATATTAACGGAATACATAACCAAATCAAAAGGAAGAAACTGCTAAATTTACTGAAAAAAGAAAAAATTGATATAGCATTTGTGCAAGAAACACATTTAACTGAATTGGAGCACAAGAAATTAAAGAGAGATTGGGTAGGACACGTAACAGCAGCGTCGTATAATTCAAAAGCAAGAGGAGTAGCTATATTAATTAGTAAAAATGTGCCAATTAAAATAGAAGAGGAAATAATAGGTCCAGCAGGGAGATATGTAATGATAAAATGTCAGATATATTCGGAGTTTTGGAATCTACTCAATGTATATTCACCTAACGAAGAAGATCAAAAGTTTATACAAGATATTTTTATGAAGATAGCAGATACGCAAGGGAACATATTAATAGGAGGGGATTTCAACCTGAATTTGGATTCAAATATGGACAAAACTGGGAAAAAAATTAACAGAAAGAACAAAGTAACCAAATTTATAATTAAATCGATTGAAGAAATGCAACTTTTGGATATATGGAGGAAACAACACCCAAAGGAAAAGGAATATTCATATTATTCGGGTAGACATAAAGCATAATCAAGAATAGACCTATTTTTGTTATCAGCTCGTATGCAAGATAGAGTAAGAAAAACAGAATATAAAGCTAGAATATTATCGGACCATTCATCCTTAATATTGACAATAGAGTTAGAGGACATCCCTCCAAGAATGTATAGATGGAGATTAAACTCCATGCTACTTAAAAGGCAGGATTTTAGAGAATTCATTGAAACACAAATTAAAATGTATTTTGAAATAAATACGGAATCAATGAAAGATAAGTTTATACTATGGGATGCAATGAAAGCGTTCATTAGAGGGCAAATAATAAGTTATGTAACCAAGATGAAAAAGGACTATAATTCGGAAACAGAGCAGTTGGAAAGGGAAATAGTAAATATAGAAAAAGAATTAGCAATGAAGGAAGATACAACTAAAAGAAGAGAATTGGCAGATAAAAAAATAAAATATGAAACACTACAAACATATAAGGTGGAGAAGAAGATAATGAAGACAAAACAAATATTATGAACTAGGGGAAAAAACGCAGCTTAAGACAGAACAAGCTAAGAAAATGGTATTGGCATCAAGGAAAAAAGACAAACAAATCACATATAATCCAACGGAGATCAAGGAAAACTTTAGAGAATTCTATGAACAATTATACCAAACTGAAAACGAAGGGAAAGAAGGGAAAATAGATGAATTTTTAACTAAAATTGAACTACCAAAATTACAAATAGAGGAACAAAATAAATTAATAGAACCATTTGAAATAGTAGAAATACAAGAGATAATAAAAAAATTACCAAATAATAAAACATCAGGAGAGGATGGATTCCCAATAGAATTCTATAAAACATTTAAAGATTTATTAATTCCTCCCCTCCTGGAAGTAATCAACCAGATTGATAAAACACAAAGCTTACCAGATTCATGTAAAACAGCAATAATTACAGTAATTAAGATCCACTCGCACCAGCGTCATATAGACCAATATCATTACTTAACACAGATTATAAGATAATAGCTAAGCTATTAGTAAACAGATTAGCAGAGTATGTACCTAAAATGGTAAATCTAGACCAAACTGGATTTATTAAAAAAAGACACACAACAGACAATATTTGTAAATTTATTAACTTAATTCATGCAGTAGAAGGGAGTAAAGCGCCAACAGTAGCAGTTGCTTTAGACGCAGAGAAGGCCTTTGTCAGAGTAGAATGGAATTATTTATTCAAAGTATTGCAAAAATTCACTTTACCAGAGTATATTAATTGGATTAAAGCATTATATAAGGGGCCATTGGCGAAAGTGACAGTAAATGGATATATATCAAAGCAATTTAACTTAAGCAGGTCAACACGGCAGGGATGCCCACTATCACCCTTATTGTTCGCGTTAGCTATAGAACCACTAGCAGAATTGATAAGAACAGAAAATAATATAAAAGGGATAAAAATAAAAGACAAGGAATATAAAATCAGTTTATTTGCAGATGATATACTTAACAGAACCAGAACTATCAATAAAAGAATTATATAAGAAATTGAAGGAATATGGAGAAGTGTCGGGTTACAAGATTAACGTAAATAAAAGTGAAGCAATGCTAATGAATAATGCGGATTTCTCAAAATTTAAGAAGGAATCACCATTTAGATGGCAAATGCAAGCAATAAGATACCTAGGGATACAAATAAATAAAAATCTCGGCCATCTATATAAACTCAATTATTATCCACTAATGAAAAAAATTACAGGACGATTTAGAGCATTGGAAAGATTTACCATTAACACTAATAGGAAGGATAAACTGTATTAAAATGAACATTTTCCCAAGGATATTATACCTATTTCAGGCATTGCCAATACACTTGACAGAGAAATTCTTCAAGGAGCTAAAGAAAATAATAAGGAAATTTTTATGGAAAGGGGGGAAACCGAGGATAGCACTAGATAAATTAACAGAATGGTATAAACAAGGAGGCTTACAACTGCCAAACTTTAAAAATTATTTTAGAGCCGCACAATTAAGATACCTATCAGATTTTTACCAAACAAGGGAAAAGCCAGATTGGACTAGATTAGAACTAGATAAAATAGGGAAAAGATACCTGAACACATATTATATAAATGGGATGAAAAATTGGTACAACGTAGGAGTTCTCCAGTATTACATCATCTACTCAATATTTGGAAGAAGATTTACGTAGAAAGGAATAAAACAAATTACCAATTACCAAAACTAATATTGATGCAAAATCAGTTACTCCCTTTTATAATAGATAACCTTTCCTTTAGAGAATGGGAGAAAAAAGGGATCAAAAGAATAGAAAATTGTTTTTCAGGAAATAGATTATTATCCTTTGAACAAATGAAAGATAACTCAAGATACAGTGTTGGCATATTACCAATTGAGATCCTACTTGAAGGACAAATTAGGAAGCAGTCTGAGGTTACCAGAGGGAAGTAACTTTGAATATGTGATTACAGATACAATGATAATCAAAAGATTTATAACAAATATGTATATTAAACTGCAAGAAAAGGAGAATGAGGAAACAAATGGTAAAACTAATTTTGGGAAGATCTAAATCAGATATTAAATAAAATAACAGAAAACAATATACCAAAAAATCCAGAGATCTTCCTCCTAAGTAACATAAAAAACAAAGAATTTGGAATTGATTTGGATGGTGCACAAAAAAGATTTGTTAAGATAGCTCTAGCCGTAGCAAAAAAATGTATTATGTCAACCTGAAATTGGAAGATAATTTGAAAATACAACAATGGTATATAGAAATGAATAAATATATTCCATTAGAAAAAATAACATATAGTTTAAGAAATAATATTGAAATATTTGAACAAATATGGGAGCCTTACATGAAACACAATAGAGAAAACCTACCGGGGACATTCACTACCTAAATTAACGAAAGTAGAAGGAAATGAAAAGAATTGACTCAGTGGAATTTCTTGTTTATTTTTATTGAATGACAACATTGTTTGATTGGTTTAATGTATCTTAGATTTTGTACTTTAAATGGATGGGGGGGGAGGTAGGGAGGGTGGGATGGGAGGAAGGGGTGGGGAGAAAATGACACTATATATTTGAAAAGGAAAATGTATGTATCATGGTCAATGTGGTTTATGGTGTGTATAAAAAAAAAAATTAAAAAAAAAATTCCTGATTTCACCCACTCCTGAAAAGAACTGCTAAAAAATGTCTCCCTGTCAAACCCATTTTTGTTTTTTCTTCCTGCCTCTCATATCCTCTTTGCCTTTCTCTCCAGTCTCATCTCTTGGCTGAATTTAATGTGTCATCAATTTATCTGATATTAAACAGCAGAAGAACATATAGTAAAACTCCTTGTATCTGGGGATTAGTCAATGCTGGATAGGTGAATTTTCCGGTTGCTTGAGATTGCATGTTACGTGGATTGGCAAACTTACGACAAGGCCAATCTTGCATATTTTAACATATTTAATTGATGCAATATTTAATTGATGCCAGTTGTTTGAATTCCGGATAACAGGAGTTTTACTATATATTATGGATATAGCACATTTCTTTTGGTCCTCAATGTGGATTTTCTTTGGCCTAATTTAATTGTCACAACTATTCCCAGGTTCCTCAACTTCACAGCGTACAAGATGTCCATTTAGTCTGTCAATTCTCTGCCAGTTATTCACCTTCCATCCTATATTTCTGTAACCCATTCTCTCTGTGTGTCGATCTAGTCCACCCTGATTCTCCTACCACTCACTCATGCAAGTGACCAGTTAACCCATCAACTTGCACATTACTAAAATGAGGAAAGAAAACATGGGAGAAACCCATGCAGACATAGGGAATCACTACAAACTCTACATGTGCAGCACAATTTATTACTTAAGTGTTTTCACTTTTTTTAGATGAATTTATTTTGTGGAGGTGGATCTTTGTACCATTTTTTAAAAAAAATCTAAATTGTGTGGCGGGAAAATACAAGTTGAAGGAGTGAAAAACAAATGACCTAGTGTACGTCAGCTGTAACTAACTTGAATGAGTCCAAATTTGGGGCAACCAAAGCATTCTGAGATCCTGTGGTAGTCGTGAAGATAAATCAGTTCACATGTCACATACATTATGTAAGCAACATTGAATTAACAATTTCCCACTGTAGATTTTTCTTTGATCCATATTGGTGTTGCTGAAGTTGGGATGATATGGAACAATGCCTCACCCATGAGGGACGCTAGGTCATAATTTATGTCTCACCTGCTCTCTGATTTTACTTGCAGGCAATTACAGCTCATTCATGCAGAAAGAAATCTTTGAGCAACCTGAGTCAGTTCTCAACACAATGAGAGGAAGAGTCAACTTTGATGAGTACACAGGTAACAAGTGTTCACTTTCCCTGTTCAATGCACTGCTCATAAATAACTCTGATCCAGAGTCATGGGATTTCAGTAATCCTTAACTCACTAGAAGTCAACACCAATTGAAGCTCCTATTTCTGAGGTTATAGGTGATCTTCTATAGGGGAACACAATTATTCATTTCTATCTTTCAGCGGGCTAAACCTTGCTGTGAATCAGATTTCCAAGTAACTGCTATGCATTTCCTGGCCACTGCTAAAGCAAGCTTAACGAATTTTAGTTGCTATTTCGACAGCCACATTTTAGGTCTCGCTTCTTCTAAATTCCCCAATAAAAAAAATTCAGGTGCCTGAGGATATTGAATTCCAGTAATTTCTTTCCAGGAGATTACCCAAATCTTCTCAGGAAAGCCTCACTTTAGTGCATGACCAGGTTGAATGCAAGAAAGTACCTATTTCGAAAGCATTGGTTTGATATTTCCGATTTCAATTTTATGTAACTTTTGTGGAATAATATATAGCAAGAAGTTATATTGCACCAGCCGATACTTTAATGGTGTTCATCATGCCGTCCTGACATGACGGACCAGCAAAATGGATCAATTTCTATACCCAAATCTGATTCCCACCTTTGTCTTGATTTATCAAGCCCTTGTTTAGGGGTTCCCGGCTGAAGTAAGGAATACATTTTTGAAATAATTTTTTTATGCTCCCTTTTCAAACTAGAGTCTCTAGTTTTGCTACACTGCGGTAAGGTTAGTGCAGGGCCTAATTTGTCCCTTAAATATGATCTCTGGTTAGCAGAAAAAATATTTAAAGCCTATATTTATTCCTAATTTGCTCAAATGTCATAAATTGTCCCTGCTTATAATAATCTTCAATACATTTGACCCCTCTGGGACCAAGTTTTCAGGATTTTATTATCAACCATTAATGGAATTAACATATTTTGAGCCAGGGGTGTTTTAGGTGGGGAGGGGGCTTCTTTAGGGCCAGATAATAATTTAGAATTCCATTTATATATAAGGTTTTCTGCTATCCTCTCACCAATCTTATATAGTTCCAATTTTATACATGAAGACTTGTCTCCTCCATCAAAGAGGGAGGTGACAAATTTCAGCTGGGTTGCCCTAATATATTTTTTGAAGTCCGTGAGCATTAATCCTCCTAATTCATAATTCCGACCATGGACTCTTGCTAAGGCCCAAACCGGTAGCCCTCTGAGCTCCCAAGACTCTGAATGTGGACTTACCAGGCGCACATCCGAGTTCCTGACACTTGAACGACGCAGGCACTTGTCACGGTTAAAAGTAATCTATGTGTAATAGTCAACCCCCTAAATTTTACCCTAAAAATTGTCCACAAAATGTGACTATTACACATGTATACGGTATGTTTGCTCTCTCTCTCTAATTCTGTTCTTTTCTATACTTATTATTACATGATGACCAATAACCTTCTGAGTTATTCTACACTATCATTTCAATAAGATTGATTGAATTATTTATTTGATCTTTCACAGATCCTTTTAGTCTTTGGATCTTGTACTAATTGTTTCACATTCTATTATAAGTGTCTTATTTCACTGAAACCATGCTTTAGATGTTTCAACGTCTTTGTTCTCTCTGCTTCTTAATTCTTCTACCCTTGAAGCAAATTCTATCTTTTTATTTATATTTTATTGGTAGATTTAATGCACGAGTGCTCTCTGTTACAAACAAGAATATAATATCCTGATTTTTGCAGTGTGTGTTTTAAAGAATGATTCAGAACATTCTTGACAATTAACATTGTTTTGGCTGGCTTGTTTACTTTACAGAATGTTGATAACTAATTCATGTTTCAAACAGACTTGCATGACAATGTCAGTGTTAAAATGAAGTAAAGTAGCAGTAAATTATTTTAAACATTTAATTTAATCTTTAAGATCATGTGAATCAAGACATTGTGTTGGAGATAACCCAGAATATTAATTTCTATCAGATCAACAGAATTATGGTTTAAAATGCTGGTGGGTAAATGTAAAATTGGTCTCAGAGAAATAATCTACTCAAACGTATGGTCTATCAAGAAATTAGATGTCTGACTGAATGTGTTTAAACAAACCAGGACCATTTTAATGACCCAAATAACTTTTTCTTACATTCATCAATTAATTTGTTTCTGTCCTCATCCCTGATATTCATGTAAAAGTGAGTGATGACTGTTTTGTCCTTTCACAGTAATTCTTGGTGGCTTACAAGATCACATTAAGGAGATTCTGAGATGTAGACGCTTGATCCTCATCGCTTGTGGGACAAGTTTCCATGCTGGTGTTGCTGTAGGTAGATTTTGTGACATTTTAGCTTAAATTGTAGTTTACTCTTATTGTTAAAAGCCATGATACTATTACTTGACAAAGTAGAAGAATGTGGTGTTTATGATTTTGCATAATTAATTTTGATTGCTGCAATTTGCAGCATTAAAGTCCTTTGGGCAACAAGTATGTTATTTTTACACAGCTGCTGCTTTCCAGAATATTGTTCTAAAATTCTGAAACGCAGTCTGTAAAATGCGAAACGATATTTTACCTCTTGGACTCCGAGAGAATTTCATGGAATGCCTGCAGTCTAAACACAACTGCAGGTGTTGAGCAGCTCCGGGCTAATGTCTGGGACATTACACGTAGGTTATATGTCACAATCAACATCAACACAGTGGCATAAGCCTTCAAAAATACTGCAGCTCAGGTATTTAGTGTCAGCACACAGTGAGATCTGAATTTTTGGCATTCTGGTTGTTCCATTGAGAACGGCCACTCCGGAAGGTAAGTATGATAATGGCCGACGGGAAAAACAGTCAATTCTATGTAAAAAAAAAACATAAAGGTTGCCTTGTATGTTGTTAAGGACCATGACCATCATGATTTTCCTGCTGTTTACCTCACTGAGTTTGAGAAAGAAAAATCAGTGGTTTGATTCATGATGCTATTTATGAAGAAAAAAAATTATGGGTACGTCACCACACTGCAGAAGGTCAACCAGATCAAGGGGAATTCAGTTGATCTTTCCAGTGGTACTGTATTCAACATTAATGTATTTTTCTTTAATATGCCTTTCATCCTAAAAGTTAATTCTGTGAGCTTTGTTATTGCTTATGTTAACGTCAGGTAAATGAGCATCCCAAATTAAATTTCTTCCACAAAAAACTCCGCATACCAAATTGTTCCCTTTTTTGCCACGCTGTGTTGATTACTCCCCAATCAAAGCAGCTTCACAGTGCTTGTTAACTTTTTTTGCTTCACCTCACTGTTCTATTTGTTTATGGTGCCAAATGCTTTTAGATTTAAATAATGTTCATTTATTACTAAAAGCAAGGTAATAAATACTGAACAACATAAAAAGTGTCTGTCAGAGTTTACCAATCAGAAAACCTTGTTACTCTTCTTGAAACTGAGTTAATTTTTCTACTCTCTTTGAATCTCATTGGCCTTTAATTAGTACACAAAAGTGTTGGAGAAACTCAGCAGGCCCCGCAATATCCATAGGAGGCAAAGATACATAACTAACCTTTCGGGTCAGATCTGAAACATTGGTTATATATCTTTGCCTCCCATGGATGCTGTGAGACCTGCTGAGTTTCCCCAGCACTTTTGTGCATTAACTATAATCACAGCGTCTGCAGAGTTTCTTGTTTCACCCCACCACCAGGTTCAGGAGAAGCTCCTCCCCCTCCACCATCAGACTCCTCAACAACACACTCAATCGGGGACTCATTTAAGGACTCTTACTTCTGCACTTCGTTGATTTTTTTCCTCCTCTGTATCGCACAGTCAGTTTGTTTACATTTCTTTATTTGTTTACATGTGTACGTATTTTCTTGAGTACAGTTTTTTGTAAGCGGTATTTCTTCCTCGCCCACAGGAAAAAAAGAATCTCAGGGTTGTATGTGATGACATTTATGTACTCTGACAATAAATCTGTACTTTGAACTTTCAACAAATCTACTATGTGGCCTCTGTCAAATGTGCTGCTCTCTTTGACCAATGAGGGTAGCTCATCAAACAGTTCATTTGAGTTAGTCATCTTAACATGTTCCATGTGGACTCAAGGTTCCTGCCTACCATTGGTCCACCTTTGGCATTAGATGTTGCTCTGTGGCAACTTTACTGGAGTCATTCTAACTGCCTGCCTGTTTTCCTCCTTCAAAGGATTTCAATACAGGTCAAGTACCCCTTAATCCAGAATACATGGGACCAGAAGTATTTTGGATTTTTTTTCTGATTTTGGAACACCTTTTACAAAATGCACTCATTCACTCAGACTTAAAGATATATGCATTCACATTACAATACAAATCTTTACATATTGAAGTAGACATATATTGAAAAATCTACATTCAATAATGCATACTTAAGTCAGCTACTTCCTGTTCTCTGATTGGGGCTTCTGAACTCTATTATGTATTACCTTACGGGACTATGGACAAAAATGTTTTGGATTTTGGATCCTTTTGGATATTCGGATAAGGGGTACTGTACTGTACTTTGTACCCTGAATAAAAAGCTCCACATGAGTGAAATGGTTAATAATTGTAACGCTGCTGAGCATCCTGCTGGTTTTGGCCCTTTTCTGCTTCTTGCCAAGATTTTCTGTCTCCCAAGGCACATTTTTGTGCCTTGCTCGGATTTTGCCCAGTCATCTGACCCTTCTGCACTCAGCATTTCCATTTTCTAGGAATGTTGAAGGAAAATCTGTATACCAGAAGAGTAATTAGAGCGGTGCTCACCCACTAAAAGCTAATCTGATAGAATCCAGTCCAGCGCCTACCTGCTTCAAGCCATTCTACTTCTTTAAATGCAGACAGAAGCTTGTCTGCAAACATCCAGTTTGAGGTTTTTCTGGTAGGATTGACCGAAAGTCTATTTCTCTTTTTACTTGACTGAATTAAACCACATCCATAGATGGTCTTAAAGAGGGTTTGGAATTGAGAATGCCCTTTTGAAGTAAATCCGCAATGGGTTCGATTTGGCCTCTTGGGTGTGCTGAGTCAGTCAGCTGTGGCTTGAAGCTCCTGACACGAATAATTAGGCTATTTTTAGATGAAAATTTGTCGTTCATCGAGCTTATTAAGGGAGATGTAAAAAGGCACATTTATTAAAATGCACTATTGATAATAGTAAATTTGTTGCATTCAAATTTGTCAACGTTCTAAGACTGATCCTTTTTGTATTTCAATTTTCAGGAAAATATTTGTATGAGCTACTGACGTAAAATGGCTAATTCATAATGATAAAAAAAACGTTCAATGCTATGTCCTCCCGGATCTGTTGAATTGCTAGACAAGTTAATTGGTATTTTTTTTTTATTGGTCTGTGAACACATCAGTGCTTTGTGGTGATTTACTATTCCCACCAACTGATTCTCAGCTATGGTCCCTGCTGTGTAGATTTTGCAGCTTTCCAGTGAGACAGAAGATTCTTTCAAGGAATTCTTTTTTTTAAGAGTACCCAGTCTAGATCCCCCACTATCGAGTGAATTGTTGACTTGAACTGTTGATGTTTCTGGGTGGGACCCCTCATCGAGACTGGACGAAGAGTTCTGGCCCAAAATGTCAACTGTTATTTTTCTCCCATTGATGCTGCTCAACCCAACCCACTGACATCCTCCAGCAGATTTTTGTTTTTGATGTTTAGCCTCTCTCACAGATCTCTTGGGTTCAATATCACACAACCCTTCCCCACTGAACTCATAACACCTACATTTTTTTCATATCTTAATGAAGTGCCCAACACTGAAACATTGATTATGTATCTTTATCTTTGCTATATAAAGTACACAGTTTGACCTGCTGAGTTTCTCCAGCATTGTGTTTTCACTTCAACCATAGGGTCTGCAGACTTTCATGTTTTACTCCTAACACCAACCTTTATGAACACCTGCATTACTGACTTTTCATGTATTTTGATGTAACATTCAATAAAGGCCATGTAAAACACCCTGGGATGCTTTTTCATGTTTAAGGTGCTGGAAAAAAAATCAATATTTAATTTGGCTGAGAGCTTCCAGAAATCTAAAGATTTCTTCTCACCACAAAACTTAGTGAAGGAACTGTCCCAGTTGCCAAGCCAGCCTTTCTCCCATGCCAGATACCACCCATCATTTAGCAAACAATGAACTACTCGAAGAATTCAGCAGGTGAAACAAAGGTCAGTCAAATTTAAGGTTGGGACTTGACTGAGGGTCCTGAGCCAAAAAAACATTGATCGACTTTTTTCACCCTCGAACGCTGCCTGATCTGCTGAGTTCCTCCAATAGCTCACTGAATGTTCAGGATTCCAGTATCATCACTCTTTGTCATACCCCTCGTCTCTAAAGCCAGAGCGGGTTGTTCGAACTGAACCAAGAAAAGCCGGGTCAATGTGACCTTTTACATTTGCAATCCTGCTCGGCTCTGATACTACTTACCTTGGCGGGTAATACATGGGATGAAAATGAAACCCCCCCCCCCTTCCTCATCCCGCATTCGAAGCAGTTAAAAGGAGGTTAATTCCTGTCTTTCAACGGCTGTGTAAAAGGGGTATCTGTTTCACATCAATAATAAAGCTAATTTTGCAAATCATTCAACAAGCTTCTGACATCAAACATCTCTGCATCAACACTGTCAACTCTTAATAATATTAAAAACTTTCTTTTATGTTAATTTTGCTCAGGAAACTGCAAAATATTGAGCATTTGTATATGGGTCCTGTTTTCTTTTCCACCCTGCTGCCTAGATTGCCAAAGTAAGAAGCTGAAGGAATTGTGCAGAGCTTTGGATTTATATATCTCTTGCAGGAAATATTAATTCGATATCAAAATTGAGCGTTTGCTTTGTTTTTCTGTGGTTTTCAAGACTCGACAAGTGCTGGAAGAACTCACAGAACTGCCTGTCATGGTTGAGCTTGCTAGTGACTTCCTGGACCGCAACACTCCTGTCTTTCGAGATGATGTCTGTTTCTTTCTCAGCCAGTCAGGTACTTCATTAAGATATGGTAGAATCCCCATTATCCCGTACCTATGGGGATCGGGGATGCATATGCGGATTTTCTAATTGACTGATGCCTAATTCACCTGCATTAAGAATAAACAGTTTAAAATACAAATAAAAAAAATATCAGCATTGTAATATTTAATTATATAAATTCACTTTAATCAAATATTTTGCATAACTTTAAATTTGCTGGTACTGTAACTGCGTTGCTCTAGATACTACGTTAACCATGCCACCTTCATAATGAATCTGCCCTCCCCCACATTTACAGATAAAGCCTAATAAAGATAAAGACTCTCACTAAGCAGGGATAGGGAGATATTTTTGGAGAGTTACTCCAACGGCGAGTGGCATTGATTGGCTCTTCATCCTGGGCACTGCCATTTTATTTCAAACACAACTTTATTGAAATTTTATTCAAACAGCTGCTGTGGGTGGAGCACAACCAGGGCACTCTGCTGGGTGAATGTTTTGCTCTCGTCTTCACCAAGGGGTTGTGTGTTGCTTCAGATGTAATGTAATATTACACAAAACTTCCGTTAGTCTACCACAAGGCAGACATAGATTCACCATCAGCAGAAATTTTACAGTGTCCTTACGGTCAGAGAAAGAGAAGCAAAAGAGAGCCACTGCAGAATCACTGAGTGTCCGTGGATTCGCCTCCAGCGCTCCTTCAGCAAACCTTCAGCATCCCGAGCTCGAGACCCATGATAGGAAGCTTCTCACATTCAGTTCCGATACCTGGTACCCCTTCAGCCATTCTCCAGCAGTTCACAGCCGGGTGCAAGTCCCTTGACCGCAGTTCCCCGCAGCCTGCATGGGTTCCTCACCTCAAGTCACCAATAGCTCGCTGCTTGTGTGTTCTTCGGCCGCAAAGCCCCTCTCTCGTCCACCATGCTGTATCACTATTTCATTTGAAGATGGTTGCTGACTGGGAACAGTGAACTCAGATTATATTGAAATGCACTGAGAAACATTATCTCGTCCGACTATACGAGCATAGTATGAACGATAAATAAAGCTGACTATTGATGTGGAAACATTATAGGCCTTGAATGGTAAAAATGACAATATTGGTGCTTGAAATGCTGTGTGGCAGAATAAATTGGATACAGCTCAATAGTCCCTCTAGTCAGCAGCTGCAGCACCTCGCCAGTAACCCATGTTCAATCCTGTGTGGAGTTTTTGTTCTCCTTGTAACTCCCTGTTTCCTCTGAGTGATCAGATCTTCTCCCACGTCCTGCTTGATGGATGGGCTGTAGGAAAGATGGTAGGTTGCCCATTCTAAATAACCCTTTGTGTGTCGCTGAGTGGTTGACATTGTGGGAAGAATACAGTAGAAGCCCAACAATCCTGACTGTTTGGGTATTGAGTCAGTCCAGATTTTCTCATACACGGTGAATAGTGGGGCACTGAAGAATGCGGTAGAACTGGGACCTGGGAATACAGACACATAATTCCCAGAAAGTGCCATCACAGGTGGATAGGGTTGTAAAGAGAGCTTTTTGGTATATTGGCCTTCATAAATCAAAATATTGCATATAGGAGTTGGGATGTTATGGTAAAGTTGTATAAGACATTGGTGAGGCCAAATTTGGAGTACAGGCATACCCTATATCTTTGGCTTGGCTTCGCGGACGAAGATTTATGGAGGGGGTAAAAGTCCATGTCAGCTGCAGGCTCGATTGTGGCTGACAAGTCCGATGCGGGACAGGCAGATACGGTTGCAGTGGTTGCAGGGGAAAATTGGTTGTTTGGGGTTGGGTGTTGGGTTTTTCCTCCTTTGTCTTTTGTCAGTGAGGTGGGCTCTGCGGTCTTCTTCAAAGGAGGTTGCTGCCCGCCGAACTGTGAGGCGCCAAGATGCACGGTTTGAGGCGATATCAGCCCGCTGGTGGTGGTCAATGTGGCAGGCACCAAGAGATTTCTTTAGGCAGTCCTTGTACTTCTTCTTTGGTGCACCTCTGTCACGGTGGCCAGTGGAGAGCTCGCCATATAACACGATCTTGGGAAGGCGATGGTCCTCCATTCTGGAGACGTGACCCACCCAGCGCAGCTGGATCTTCAGCAGCGTGGACTCGATGCTGTGGCCTCTGCCATCTCGAGAAGTCGCTCCAATGAATTTTGAGGATGGAGCGGAGACAACGCTGGTGGAAGCGTTCTAGGAGCCGTAGGTGATGCCGGTAGAGGACCCATGATTCGGAGCCGAACAGGAGTGTGGGTATGACAACGGCTCTGTATACGCTAATCTTTGTGAGGTTTTTCAGTTGGTTGTTTTTCCAGACTCTTTTGTGTAGTCTTCCAAAGGCGCTATTTGCCTTGGCGAGTCTGTTGTTTATCTCGTTGTCGATCCTTGCATCTGATGAAATGGTGCAGCCGAGATAGGTAAACTGGTTGACCGTTTTGAGTTTTGTGTGCCCGATGGAGATGTGGGGGGGCTGGTAGTCATGGTGGGGAGCTGGCTGATGGAGGACCTCCGTTTTCTTCAGGCTGACTTCCAGGCCAAACATTTTGGCAGTTTCCGCAAAACAGGATGTCAAGCGCTGAAGAGCTGGCTCTGAATGGGCAACTAAAGTGGCATCGTCTGCAAAGAGTAGTTCACGGACAAGTTTCTCTTGTGTCTTGTTGTGAGCTTGCAGGCGCCTCAGATTGAAGAGACTGCCATCCGTGCGGTACCGGATGTAAACAGCATCTTCATTGTTGAGGTCTTTCATGGCTTGGTTCAGCATCATGCTGAAGAAGATTGAAAAGAGGGTTGGTGCGAGAACACAGCCTTGCTTCACGCCATTGTTAATGGAGAAGGGTTCAGAGAGCTCATTGCTGTATCTGACCCGACCTTGTTGGTTTTCGTGCAGTTGGATAATCATGTTGAGGAACTTTGGGGGGCATCCGATGCGCTCTAGTATTTGCCAAAGCCCTTTCCTGCTCACGGTGTCGAAGGCTTTGGTGAGGTCAACAAAGGTGATGTAGAGTCCTTTGTTTTGTTCAAAGGCAAAGTCCTCCTCAGTGACAAGATCTCCATCCTCAACCGATGGTCAGAACACTTCCAATCTCTTTTCAGTGCCAACCGCTCAGTCCAAGATTCCGCCCTGCTCCAGCTCCCTCAACAGCCCCTAAGGCTAGAGCTGGATGAGGTCCTCACCCAGGATGAGACATATAAGGCAATTGAACAACTGAAAAGTGGCAAAGCAGCAGGTATGGATGGAATCCCCCCCAGAGGTCTGGAAGGCTGGCGGCAAAACTCTGCATGTCAAACTGCATGAGTTTTTCAAGCTTTGTAGGGACCAAGGAAAACTGCCTCAGGACCTTCGTGATGCCATCATCATCACCCTGTACAAAAACAAAGGCGAGAAATCAGACTGCTCAAACTACAGGGGAATCACGCTGCTCTCCATTGCAGGCAAAATCTTCGCTAGGATTCTCCTAAATAGAATAATACCTAGTGTCGCCGAGAATATTCTCCCAGAATCACAGTGCGGCTTTCGCGCAAACAGAGGAACTACTGACATGGTCTTTGCCCTCAGACAGCTCCAAGAAAAGTGCAGAGAACAAAACAAAGGACTCTACATCACCTTTGTTGACCTACCCTATATAACACTTTCGAAAAGCACAGGTTTTGATATAATGTGGTTTGAAATTTCTGACCCACGGTTAAAGTTTTATTGTTGTTGCTATTTAAGCCACCTTATAATAATTGCAAGACTCTAGTTTAAAATATTTGAAATATTGGCGCTGAGCTGTGGAATAGAGAGTTAAGTGGCTCTGTTGAAAGGGACCCCGCTGTGATTGGGGTCCCTGCACTATCCCACCATACACTGCCATACACTGACGGGAATCAGTTTTTTTTTGTCTCTGCTCTGATGTGGCAGACCAGCGAGTTTCCAAACCACTGAGTGATGCCAGTTTGTAGGGGAGGGGAACCCCCTGGAATTTGCTGTGGAATGGAGAGAGTTAAGTGGCTGTGTTGAAAGTTGTTGCTGTCCCCTGCTGTGATTGGGCTCCCTGCAGTATCCCGCGATGGTACCGATCTAATTTTCGTGGAAGTCTCATGTGAGCGATTTGACACAAATCTGCATTAGACAAATATTTTCTTAAATAAACGATGTTCACTAATTGCCAATAATTATCATTTTTTATACTTCCCTTTTATAGGATTGGAACGTATTACATTAATGTGCATTGAAATAATGCTTTGAACTGTGCAGTTTTCCATCGCATTGAACTTGTTTGGAACGTATTGACCGTGTTATACAGGGTATGCCTGCATTGTGTGCAGTTTTGGTCATCTAACGACAGGTAAAATATCGCGAAGATAGAAGGAGTGCAGAGAAGATTTACTAGGATATTGTCTGGACTTCAGGAACGGAGTTACAGGGAAAGGTTAAGCAGTTAGGACTTTATTCCCTGGAGATTAGATAGAGGCATTTAAAATTAAGGGAGGGACAGACAGAGTATATGTAGATAGACTTTCCTTTAGGTGAGATACAAACCAGTGGACATGGGTTAAGAGTGAAAGGGAAAAAGTTTAGGGTGAACATGAGGGGGAACTTCTTCACACAGAGAGTGATGGGAGTGTGGAATGAGCTGCCAGATGAGTTGGTGAATGCAGGCTTAATTTTAACATTGAAGAAGAATTTGGATCAGTACAAAAAAAAGGTTCGGCGTAGACTAGAAGATATTAAAGGGCCTGATTCTGTGCTGTAGTGTTCTATGGTTCTCGGGCAGTACTTTTAAAATTCAAATTTAAGGAGGAATAAAGAAGAGATGAACAGGTTAGTTTTGATAATTTATTCATGAGAAAATATAGCATGCTTTATTTATCAAAATGAGCAATTTTAAAGAAAATTTTTAAAAAAAAGCCATTATGCCTCTGTGGCATGCACACATAAGGCCGCTAAATTTGTAAAGTTTGAGAGTTTTTGAAAAGTCTGGATTCTCGGATGGTCCAGATTTCTGGCATCTGAATTTATGGACTTTTACTCTATAATAGGATTAGTGGAGGATTGGTGTAAATGAGTTGCTTGTTGATCAGCAATGAGTTTGTGAGATGAAGGGCCTTTTCCCATGCTATAAGATGATGACTTTAAAACAATGCAGATGTCAGAAACCTGAAATAAAAAAAGAAGATGCTGGAAATACTCAGCATGTCAGGTAGCCCCTGTAGAGAGATAAAAGATGATGAACATTTTAGGCTGAGGACCTCTAAATGGACCTGGCAAAATTTAGAAATGAATTTTGAAATAAAATTTTCTGTTTTTAATTGCAGCACATATGGCTTTGTTTGACAGGGTACCCACTGTATATGCTGGCATATAAGACCACTCTTGTATAAGACATACCACAGAATTTCCACTTACAATCTAGGTTATAAGCTATACTCACTGTATGAGGCGGCCCCAAGTCTTAGTGCCCCACAGTACTTTACCAGCTATCCCACTGACCAGTGGAGTGATGCTGTCACAATATTTTAAAAGCAAATGACCCAGTAAAGGTTTAAATTTTTTTAGCATATTTTAAAATAAACCACCATCATCTCCTTGAAGAGACCGCTGTCGGACTGGGTGGATGGACCCTGCAGGGGAGCGATGAGACTTCAAGGTTTGCATTGTATACTTGGCATTAAAAGTCGACCCCTGGTTTTGTGGTAACATCTTTTTAAAGTTTCTTGCATTTACTGTACTTAAAAATATTGTCTTGAAATTGTATTTAAAGTGCCACTGTGTAATATATTTAAGTCCGCATCGTCATATTTTTCAAATGGCATTAATCTTCATGGAATAAATGAGCTAACGTCTCAATTCAAGGACCGCAAAGAACTGAAGCCAAATGTCTATCAAGTATTGATAGAGTCTCAGCACAGGAACAGAGTGGGCTGCTCATCTCATTGAGGCTGTTTAACTTTTCAGATAGATCACAGGATGTCAACTTCATCTTTGTACCTCCGTACCATACCTAAAACAATTTTTCAGAATTCCATTTTGAATTTATCCCCCAACCATTTTAATCATGGTCCCATTTTTAAGCAGTCTTGACTGAAGTCCTTTTTAACATTTCTCTCATCCCAATTTTAAGATTGTGCCTCCTGCTGTGTACTCTGCCAGAGGAAGAAATAGATTTACTGTCTTTTAGTTCCTCTTAACTCTGGTGAACATGTCTCTTTCAACTCAAACCCAGTGTAATTTTCCATGTGGAAAAATAGCTGCAATGGGTACTGTGTCTCAGCATTGCAATCTCATGGATCACTAAATCTATGGGTTTAACCGTCACTTTGATATCTCTGCTGTATTCCAATTAAGCTCAACATTAAATATAGGAACAGCGTCTTTTATTTCAGCTAAAGCTTTCAGGCAACATTGAGTTATACGATTTCAGATAATTAATGTTTCTAGCACTTATATTTCAGATATCCAGCATTCCTCCGACATTTTGGAATTTCAGATAATGATCTTACATATGCAGATTGATACTTAGTTCCCAATTTTTACCTTTCACCGCTTCTGCTATATTTCCCCTGCCTTCCAACCTATCGTAAACCTTGCCTTATCTTCTTCCTCCATCTCCATTTCCCATGCATTGTTTTCAGAATTGCCAGCTAGTGACCTGAAATATTAACTTGCCTTCTCCTCACATTTTACATTCCCGACACCTGTGAGATTTTGTTCCCTTCGTACCACTGGATCAGTTTCTGTCATATAAATAGATGTACATTCCATTTACCTGATGTATTTGTTTATTTTTAGGAGAAACAGCTGACACTTTGATGGCACTGAGATACTGTAAGGAGAGGGGTGCCCTGACTGTTGGTATCACAAACACAGTTGGTAGCTCTATCTCTCGTGAGACAGACTGTGGCGTGCATATCAATGCGGGGCCTGAAATTGGAGTTGCCAGCACCAAGGCAAGTCTTAAGAATTGATCCTCTTATTTACCGATGCATTTTTCAATTGGTATTTTTATTATGATTTTCCCATGTAAGTGGGTTTTCTTTTACACAGAAGTGCTGGAGAAACACATCAGAGGAGGCAAAGATAGATCACCAATGTTTCGGGCCTGAGCCCTTCGTTAAATTTGTATCGTTTGATGAAGAGCTCAAACCCAAAACATTGGTGATCTATCTTTGCCTCCTCTGGACGCTGCGAGACCTGCTGAGTTTCTCCAGCACTTTTGTGTATTTACTACAATCACAGGGTTTTCTTTTATCTGGGCAGCAATGCAATCTGAAGGGTGTGCCTTTTTAACAATCCTTCCTTCATGAAATCCTTCCTTCATGAAATAGGAATATCTCTCCTTTTGACTCTTCACTCCATTCTGACATCTTTTTTCACTTTTCCCTCACCTCTCCCGAAGTTTGTGGGTTTTTTTAAGCTTTCTGGCCGTCTTTGATCTCTTGCCCAGGTGAATTCTTCACCTCTTCAAACACCAAGTGGAATATTTGAATGGCCCTTTACAATTTGTCCTCATTCAAGAAATGCGCAGCCCCATCAGTCTGAGTCCAGTAGATAAAATACAGCTTGTAGACTGTCTTGCTAGCTGTTTATCTATTTTTTAATGTACTCTTCTCTTCAGTTGTGCACCCAGCATCTTTATGGCTTCTACCTTCTAGAATGCACATTATAACAACCCAGAAAGGTTGAGTACAATATCCACCAGGATCAGTGTCTCCATTTATTGTTAAAACTTGTTTTCCAAGACCACTGATGAACATTGCACATTTTAGTTGGCTCCATTCCGAAGAGATAACATGCGTCAACATTAAATAGATGTGAATGAGAGCAAGTTTTCATGAAATTAAACATTTGCAGGCACTGCACAGAGCTTGTTTTCCTGTTTCATGCACCAACACCTAGTGTATGCAGGTAAAAAGAAGCATAGTTTATATAATCTTTCAGTAAAATTGATAGAGTATTTCTCCTAGAAGTTTGCATCTGTTTCGAAGCCAAGGAATGAAGTCAGTTTGCCACATTTTTCTTCAGTAAAATCACTCAAGTCACTACTGGTCCCCTCAGAGGACGATTGTGGAAAACAACTGGAATCTGTCAGGAGGAGAGGGGTGGGGTTCATTTGGGAGAATTTTTTTCCACTGTGCTTCAACGTTATCCACTGCCTGCCAGCAATAGTCTGCCCTTGTGTTTTGTGCGGTATGTAAAACTGGTATGTTTCAAATTGGACAGAAAGCAGCAATTAGGGAAGTGCGTTCATAGAATGGAACAGTTCCATTCGTCCCTGTGGCTGAAGTTTAGTCTGGTAGAGGGACTTATTTTTACTGATGTAATGTTGCTTTTAGAGCCTCAATTCTGAGGCTTTTCACTCCTACTCAAGTAAGCAAATGAGATATCGTGCCAAGATAGCCTTTGATATTTGGGTTGTGTTTGAAAACAAATAAAAAGCTTCTGCAGATCTCCTTTATTAAAATTAATTTCTGTCCCTAAGAAATTTCTTTGGTTCTTCTTAGTATGCCAACTTAGACAAATATGCAGTGAAGCTCTACATCCCTTGGTTCCCTCATTTTGGTTCTTGGTTCAGTCTGTCATTTTAAATACAAGCTTCACTTCAGCAGGGAATACAACTTAAACTGTAAAACTAGGTATAAATTTGCAGAATAATATAATCACCATTGAATCCTGTGTCTTTTTATATTTTCTTTTTTTGTAATATTTTATTTACCAATTTAAATGTATTTAACAATCAACAATCATACCAAATACAAAACATCAAGAGAACCCTTCCTCTCTACATAAGTCCTATTAAACAGAAAAAGAATAATTTAAAAAAATCAACCCATTGTCGGTGCGTACAGTAAAATATATGGAGATATGATAACCCCACAGTGTTAAAATCCTTACAGAGGTCTACTGGCTGGCCAGTAGCGATCGTAACCCTATATTGATGCCAGTGAAGTGCCTATATGCTCTAAATAAGGCTGTCAGATTTTTAGGGAGGTGTTCTATCCCTTCCTGTGACCTTTTCAAGTAGGATGCAGCTGTTCATCTCTGAAGACCACCTATCCATGAGTAGACGGGAGTCAGACTTCCGTGTACCGCTATGCATTTCTGTGAATTTAATCTGAGAATTAGTTTGTTATCTACCAACCATGGTAAAGTTCCCCAGAAGATAAAGCTCTGGGTCTACAGGGAAGGTGACTCCTGATGACTTTTTATATTTTCAATTGACAGTAAAGTTTCTGACTATGTTTTAATGGTCTTCTTGACACTGAGGTTGCTTAACACTGAATGAGTGCAGAGGTTGCTATCTTTGTGTCCTAATTACCACAAATATTTTGGAATTCAGCAATAATTTGCATTGTTCTGTTTTCACCCAGGCTTATACCAGCCAATTTATCTCACTTGTGATGTTTGCACTATTGATGTGTGAAGATAGAATTTCAATGCAGGAGAGAAGAAAGGAGATTATTCGGGGTCTGAAGACACTTCCAGGTAAATAAGGGGAGCATTCAATGTAGCATCTCTGGTAACCATGAAGGGAATAAAAGGGCAAACACCAACAAACGGGAGGTAAATTACAGAAAGATAAATCACATAAATTTCAAGACTGTTTCACTTTCACCGTCTTTTGACTTTTTCCATTTTAATTCTGGTGACATTTGTCAGAAATTGTACACATTTAGTTTCATCATCATTCAGATGCCTTGTCATTCGGCGTGGGCGATCATGTCTCTCCATCACGGTCTCTGATCCTCCAAATTGTCTTTGTTGCCTCCCCTGTTCTCCTTCGGTGAAGGCTCCATCTTTGAGCTGAGACTGTAGTTGATATTGAGTTCCTGATTGTACAAGGGGAAAATACTGAAGTAGTTTCCCGTCGCCTTCTTCAGTTGCTATTGGATGAGTAACCCTGGTCACTGATCTGCAGATTCATCTGCCCAGTGTTTTTAGTTTTACCACCATAAATTCCAGTTTGTAGAATCTGCTTGTAAAAAACCATCCACCATCTGCAATCCATGGCTTCACATGACCCTGATTGGGTACTACAGCTTGCCCAAGGATGACCTGTAGGCTATCAGATGGAAGGAGCACCCTGCACCTCCTTTTGCTGAGCAATTATATCCCAAATATTAAATGGTGTGGTAGAATTACCAAAATATTTCAACTTGCAACCCTGTTACAGAAGTCTTCTGCATCAGAGGCAATAATGCTAAAAAATAAATTACCCTCATCAGACTGCATGAGAATTGCAATGTAGATTGCAATTGTTAATTGCAGTATACAATATAATTGACTGCATCATATAAACCTAATCACAGCACCATGATATTTAATGAATGTAAATGGAGTCCTACAACATGGAACAGGCCCTTCAGCACAACTCACTCGTGCTGTCCAAATTGGCATTCTGGGTTAATCCCATTTACTTGTGATTGGTATCTCCTTCTAAACCCTTCCCATCTGTCCAAATGATTTTTGAAAGTCAAGGCTATACCCACTTCTATAGTTTCATCTGACAATATAAATCCTCTGTAAATATTAAAAATTGGGGCAGAAGTAGCCCATATTTCTTGGGTGTGCTAGACAAATAATGACAAGCTTATCCATCAACTTCACTTGCCAACTTTATCCACATATCCAGAGTATTATCAATCTCAGTATTGTATGAGAAGGGAGAATATTCAGAAAATACATTTCTAAATGGTCTGAAGTTGTGATATTTTGTCCATGTTCCTTTAGCAGTGAAACTGTAGCTCCACCCTTTAAATTCCCTCTCAAAATTTAAAAGATGTAAATGAGATAAAATAACACTGGGCAACAATTTTTTTAAATTTTAAATTTATTTAAATATTCTTTCAAATTTCAAATTTAGACTTACTGCACAATAACAGGCCATTTTGGCCCTCGAGACCAAGCCGCTCATATAAACTACACTCCCTGTACGTTTTGTAGGTTTCATAAGGTTTGCGTCCTGAAAAAAAATTGAGAATTATTGTAGACAACTTCAGGATGAAGACAGATATTTTCTGATTTACTGAATCACGCAGGAAGTTGGAATTTTAATTGAATTTAGCATGTTTAATCGCAGAATGATGCTGATACATTTACGTTAGTTCAACTGACCTAAAAATGTTTTACCGCTGATTTTCGTTTATACTCAGCAACTGATACCTCTTCTATCGGTGTCCAACAATAGTTGGCCAGCATTGATGGACTCCAGTTGCCCTGATATTGCTTTTCCATGGTCACAACATCCTGGTGAAACTTTTCACTGACTGCACCAAGATCAGCAGGGAAGAAGTCTAAGTTTGAATGCAGAAAATGAATTTTCAAAGAAATGTTGCACTTCATTGTTTTGTATGTTTGAAGTCGACACAGTAAAATATGTCAGAAAATCACAAAAAGCAATTGTATCTAAAAAAAACAGTATGTGATGGGAAATTTTAAGGTGATTTTTGACATCACCGGCTCAAAATCCATAAAATACACCCAAAAGTTCAGGAAGCAAAATCTTCATTTTCCAGTATTATCTTTAATTCTGTTCTGGGATGCGTTGAGTCTTCCCAGTTATCACATCCTGGTTCAGTGAAGAGAAACTTAGATGAGTCTCTAAAGTCCCAGGTGCAAATGAATTTCATGTAACAGGATCTTTGCTCCACTATGTTCTTTCTGATTTAAATATCTGGTATAAAAACCCCTTGAATGAACTAGGGTAAAATAAATTGAACACTCTTTTAGTCATTAACCAGGAATAAATGCTACCACATTATGGCACCAGAAGACAAAGAGCAGAAATAGGGTGTTCAGCCCATCGATTTAATCATGAGCTGATCCATTTTCCCACTCAGCCCCACTGCCCAGCTTTCTCCACATCACCTCTTACGATTTGGCTAATTAAGAATTTGTCAATCGCTGTCATAAATACACCCAATGACATGCCTCCACAACTGCCTGTGGCAACAAATTCACAGATTTACCACTCCCTGGTTACTTCTGTAATGCTATTAACAAATTGTTTTTTCTTTGAAGTTGACTGGCTTGTTGCATCACCACAGAGATAGATGTTCATTGCTGTGACAAGAGCTCTCAGCAAATCTGCCACAAGCCGATTAAGCCTTCACAGAGTTTCAAGTTTTATCCGCATACCCACCACCACATATTGGATGAGAACAAATCATGTTAATCTTTGCTTTTGAATAAATTGTTGTATTACTCAGGAACCCATGTTGGTAAGATGGCATGTGAGTCGTAAAGACAAATTTAGAATTAATAGCGATTTTATTTTTTTTAATGCTCTCACTTCTTTTTCCTCTTTCGCGTTCTCTTCCTACCTCATTTTCCCTTTTCTTTATGATTCATTTATTTTTCTCATTTTGTTCTTCCACTTCAATTTTTTTCCACCTTGTCCCTTTTCATCTTTTAGATCTTATTAAAGAAGTCCTAACCCTGGATGAGGAGATACAGAACCTTGCTCGAGAACTGTACCAACAGAAATCCGTGCTCATCATGGGACGTGGTTATCACTATGCCACCTGTTTGGAAGGAGCATTGGTGAGTTAGGTTGATGGAGAAGGGCCATGTGCTTTATGGTTCCTTTATATATATGTATTCTTTAACTCTTATTATAATTTTGGCATAAGCTTGTGTTTCACAGTGCTGTCATTTACAAGTTTTATAAGGTGAAACAAATATAAAATCAAGCCAAACAGCCCTGTTGGGTCATAACTCATCTCATAATAATGTTCAAATAATTTCCCACAAGATTTAGAAATGACCTTTTAGAAATAACAAAGATCATTTTTGCAAATGAGTAAAAAGTCTTAGCTTAATGATTCCTTGTCTCCAATTAACAGACTATTCCAGCTGTTCTCTTTCCCAGTCTCTCTCCAGTCTTGTGTGCAAGAGTAGCTTCTTTCTATTCAGCTATAACTCGCCAAGGCAAATAGCGCCTTTGGAAGACTACACAAAAGAGTCTGGAAAAACAACCAACTGAAAAACCTCACAAAGATAAGCGTATACAGAGCCGTTGTCATACCCACACTCCTGTTCGGCTCCGAATCATGGGTCCTCTACCGGCATCACCTACGGCTCCTAGAACGCTTCCACCAGCGTTGTCTCCGCTCCATCCTCAACATCCATTGGAGCGCTTTCATCCCTAACGTCGAAGTACTCGAGATGGCAGAGGTCGACAGCATCGAGTCCACGCTGCTGAAGATCCAGCTGCGCTGGATGGGTCACGTCTCCAGAATGGAGGACCATCGCCTTCCCAAGATCGTGTTATATGGCGAGCTCTCCACTGGCCACCGTGACAGAGGTGCACCAAAGAAAAGGTACAAGGACTGCCTAAAGAAATCTCTTGGTGCCTGCCACATTGACCACCGCCAGTGGGCTGATATCGCCTCAAACCGTGCATCTTGGCGCCTCACAGTTTGGCGGGCAGCAACCTCCTTTGAAGAAGACCGCAGAGCCCACCTCACTGACAAAAGGCAAAGGAGGAAAAACCCAACACCCAACCCCAACCAACCAATTTTCCCCTGCAGCCACTGCAACCGTGTCTGCTTGTCCCGCATCGGACTTGTCAGCCACAAACGAGCCTGCAGCTGACGTGGATTTTTACCCCCTCCATAAATCTTTGTCCGCGAAGCCAAGCCAAAGAAGAAGAACTTGCGGTTTTGTCTGTTCCTTGTCCACTGTTCCACTTTTGTGGCAGCCAGTTTGCTGAGAGAGAAAAAATATTAAAATGAACCGTTGTCAGGATAAGGAACAAGCAACTTGTTGAACCAGTGCTATGAGCGTGAGTTGTAGTTAAGAATTCTATTTCCTTTGCTTTTCCTCCTTTACGCTCTCCCATTCCAAAGGTGCTCTTTTAAATTGTCTGTCTCAAATGACAGATAAGGTTGTACCCTGTGTTGTGATATTTGGGAGTGTTGGGATTTGTTAGCATTTTCCAGAATCATATGTGACATCAGAGAATTATTTTCAGGCCATCATTCAATAGAGCTGAAAGCAGGGAAGAAAGCTTTCGATGACGGATGTTGGGTTATTCACAAATAAATATAGTTCTCTGAATTGCAGAAAAAGAATCCTTCCCATTTGTGATTTTATTTCATTGAGAGCTTTTCAATGCTTGCAATGCAAACTAAAAGTTTTCTGAAATTCCCCTACCCCACCCCAGCCCTTCTTGGTTTGTAATCCAATCTGAATAAGAGGAACAGATCTTTCTCAGGGAGCTGGTTGTGGAAGCTGTAATCAGATGCAAGAGCATGTACAATGACTGCATTGTTGGAGAACTGCCTGTGGATGTTGAGGCAGGAACACATCTCACAACAAGGAAGGCAATGTCAGCACTCATAATAAAAAAAAAATGGGTCTGCGGGCTCACAAAGAAGTTTTGTATGGACAATAATTACTGAGCAGAGAACATGGCACTCAATGAAGCACAGGCACTAGCTCATAAACATTGCTCAGTCTTCTACACACTATATTCACTCACAAGATGGGCTAAATAAAAAGAAACCTAATTTTGTTTGGGGGTTTAATTGATTGTAGGAAGAAACTGTCATGTTACACTAACTTTTTTGTCAGAAGTTTATGGATACTATAGCACTCTTCAAGTTTCTCCCTCACAGTCCTGTTTGTGGCTACCTAGATCATCCACTCTCAACCTTTTCTTTGGCTGTAGCCTCCTTCGGATTTTGCTGAAAGTTTACAGGCCCCCTTCCTCTGTACTTCTCTCCCTTCCAACTTCATTTAAAAAAACTAAAAATTTTCAATCTGTCCCCCCCCCACCCCCCCCACCCCGGTAAATGTGCTGTGCTGAGAATGGTCGATCTTGGCCATTGTGTTCATGCCACGGGTGCTACACTTGTTCACTAGGCTCCCTCACAACTTTTTAAAATTAAAAAAAAATTTTCACACTATGAACCATTTTAATCAAAATACACACAAACATTTCCCTCTTGAATATACAGTGTCATTTTCTCCCCTTTTTCCCCTGCCTCCCTTCCCTCCCACCCCCCCTCCAAACCCATTAAATGTTCAACATATACAATACAAAAAAATCCATTAAACAATGTCATCACACAATGAAAATCAACAAGAAAATTGTGTCATCTACTTTTACACACTGGGTCAGTTCATTTCATTTTCTTCTCATTCTATCATTTTAGGGCGGTAGGCCATGTACGGTTCCCAAATTTGTTCAAATAATGTGACTTTATTTTTTTTATATATGTTATTTTTTTCCAATGGAATACATTTATTAATTTCCATGTACCATTGCTGTACTCTCAGGCTCTCTTCTGATTTCCAAGTTGACATTATACATTTTTTTGCTACACCTGAGGCTATCATAATAAACCTTTTTTGCGCTTCATCCAGTTTGAGGCCTAATTCTTTACTTCTTATATTACTTAGAAGAAAGATTTCTGGATTTTTTGGTATGTTGCTTTTTGTGATTTTATTTAATACCTGATTTAGATCTTCCCAAAACTTTTTCACTTTCTCACATGCCCAAATTGCATGTACTGTTGTTCCCGTTTCCTTCTTACAGCGAAAACATCTATCTGATACTGTTGGGTCCCATTTATTTAACTTTTGGGGCGTGGTGTATAGCCTGTGTAACCAATTATATTGTATCATGCGTAACTTCGTATTTATTATATTTCTCTTAGTTCCAGAGCACAACTTTTCCCATATTTCATTTTTTATCTTTGTTTAGATCTTGTTCCCACTTTTGTTTTGGTTTATAGCTTATTTCATCATTTTTTTTCTCTTGCAGCTTGATGTACATGTTTGTTATAAATCTTTTAATTATCATTGTGTCTGTAATCACATATTCAAAGCTGCTTCCTTCTGGTAATCTCAGTCTGTTTCCCAATTTGTCCTTCAAGTAGGTTTTCAGTTGGTGGTATGCAAACATTGTACCATGAGTTATTCCATATTTGTACTTCATTTGTTCAAATGATAATAAATTATTTCCCAAAAAAACATTTTCTATTCTTTTAATTCCTTTTCTGTCCCATTCTCGAAAGGAAAGGTTATCTATTGTGAACGGGATTAGTTAATTTTGCGTCAATAATAATTTTGGTAGTTGGTAATTTGTTTTTTTCCTTTCTACGTGAATCTTCTTCCAAATGTTGAGCAGATGGTGCAGTACTGGTGAACTTCTATATTGCACCAGTTTTTCACCCCAATTATAAAATATATGTTCTGGTACCTTCTCCCCTATTTTATCTAGCTCTATTTTGGTCCATGATTCGGAGCCGAACAGGAGTGTGGGTATGACAACGGCTCTGTATACGCTTATCTTTGTGAGGTTTTTCAGTTGGTTGTTTTTCCAGACTCTTTTGTGTAGTCTTCCAAAGGCGCTATTTGCCTTGGCGAGTCTGTTGTCTATCTCATTGTCGATCCTTGCATCTGATGAAATGGTGCAGCCGAGATAGGTAAACTGGTTGACCGTTTTGAGTTTTGTGTGCCCGATGGAGATGTGGGGGGGCTGGTAGTCATGGTGGGGAGCTGGCTGATGGAGGACCTCAGTTTTCTTCAGGCTGACTTCCAGGCCAAACATTTTGGCAGTTTCCGCAAAGCAGGACGTCAAGCGCTGAAGAGCTGGCTCTGAATGGGCAACTAAAGCGGCATCATCTGCAAAGAGTAGTTCACGGACAAGTTTCTCTTGTGTCTTGGTGTGAGCTTGCAGGCGCCTCAGATTGAAGAGACTGCCATCCGTGCGGTACCGGATGTAAACAGCGTCTTCATTGTTGGGGTCTTTCATGGCTTGGTTCAGCATCATGCTGAAGAAGATTGAAAAGAGGGTTGGTGCGAGAACACAGCCTTGCTTCACGCCATTGTTAATGGAGAAGGGTTCAGAGAGCTCATTGCTGCATCTGACCCGACCTTGTTGGTTTTCGTGCAGTTGGATGATCATGTTGAGGAACTTTGGGGGACATCCGATGCGCTCTAGTATTTGCCAAAGCCCTTTCCTGCTCACGGTGTCGAAGGCTTTGGTGAGGTCAACAAAGGTGATGTAGAGTCCCACCACCTACGGCTCCTAGAACGCTTCCACCAGCGTTGTCTCCGCTCCATCCTCAACATCCATTGGAGCGCTCACACCCCTAACGTCGAGGTACTCGAGATGGCAGAGGTCGACAGCATCGAGTCCACGCTGCTGAAGATCCAGCTGCGCTGGATGGGTCACGTCTCCAGAATGGAGGACCATCGCCTTCCCAAGATCGTATTATATGGCGAGCTCTCCACTGGCCACCGTGACAGAGGTGCACCAAAGAAAAGGTACAAGGACTGCCTAAAGAAATCTCTTGGTGCCTGCCACATTGACCACCGCCAGTGGGCTGATAACGCCTCAAACCGTGCATCTTGGCGCCTCACAGTTTGGCGGGCAGCAGCTTCCTTTGAAGAAGACCGCAGAGCCCACCTCACTGACAAAAGGCAAAGGAGGAAAAACCCAACACCCAACCCCAACCAACCAATTTTCCCTTGCAACCGCTGCAATCGTGTCTGCCTGTCCCGCATCGGACTGGTCAGCCACAAACGAGCCTGCAGCTGACGTGGACTTTTTTACCCCCTCCATAAATCTTCGTCCGCGAAGCCAAGCCAAGCCAATTTTGGTCCAATATGGTTTTTCCTTTGTTTGATAAAAATCTGATAGATATCTTAATTGTGCTGCTCTATAATAATTTTTAGAGTTTGGTAGCTACAAACCACCTTGTTTGTACCATTCTGATAATTTATCTAGCGCTATCCTCAGTTTTCCCCCCTTTCCATAAGAATTTCCTTATTATTCTCTTTAGTTCATTGAAGAATTTCTCTGTTAAGGGAATTGGTAACAGTTGAAATAGGTATTGTATCCTTGGGAAGATATTCATTTTAATGCAATTTACCCTTCCTATCAGTGTTAGTGGAAATTCTTTCCAATGTTCTAAGTCATCTTGTAATTTCTTCATTAATGGCTGATATTTTAATTTGTATAGATGGCCTAGATTATTATCTAGTCTAATACCTAGGTATCGGACTGCTTGTGTTTGCCATTTAAATGATTATTCTTTTTTTTTAAACTTTGTGTAATCCGCATTATTCATTGGCATCGCTTCACTTTTATTTGCGTTGATCTTGTACCCCGATATTTCTCCATATTCCTTCAATTTCTTATGTAATTCTTTTATTGATAATTCTGGTTCTGTTAAGTATACTATGATGTCATCTGATTTTATATTCCTTCTCTTTTATTTTTATCCCTTTTATTTTATTTTCTGTTCTTATCAGTTCTGCCAATGGTTCTATTGCTAAAGCGAACAGTGAGGGTGATAGTGGACATCCCTGCCTAGTTGACCTGCTTAATTTAAATTCGTTCGATATATATCCATTTACTGTCACCTTCGCCAATGATTCCTTATATAATGCTTTAATCCAATTAATATATTTCTCTGGTAGGTTGAACCTCTGTAGTACTTTGAATAAATAATTCCATTCCACCCTGTCAAAGGCTTTCTCTGCGTCTAAAGTAACCGCCACTGTTGGCATCTTATTTCCTTGTACTGTATGGATTAATTTAATGAACTTACAGATATTGTCCGTTGTTCATCTTTTAATAAATCCAGTTTGATCTAGTTTTACTATTTTTGGTACACAGTTGAGCAATCTGTTTGCTAATAGTTTTGCTATTATCTTATAATCTGAGTTAAGTTGAGATTTTGGTCTATACGATGCTGGTGTTAGTGGATCTTTCCCTGTCTTTGGTATTACTGTAATTATTGCTGTTTTACATGAATCTGGCAAGTTTTGTGTTTCTTCTATCTGGTTCATTACTTCTAGGAGGGGAGGAATTGGTAACTTTTTTAATGTTTTATAGAATTCTATTGGTATTCCGTCCTCTCCAGGCATTTTATTGTTCGGTAGCTTTTTTAATATATCCTGTATTTCCTCTATTTCAAATGGTTTTATCAATTTGTTTTGCTCCTCTTCTTGCAATTTCGATAGTTCAATTTTAGCTAGAAACTCATCTATTTTGTCTCTTTCCCTTCGTTCTCAGTTCGGTATAATTGCTTGTAGAATTCCTTGAAGTTTTCATTGATCTCTGTTGGGAATATATGTAATTTGTTTGTCCTTTTTCCTTGATGCCAATACTGTTCTTTTAGCTTGTTCTATTTTAAGCTGCCAAGCTAGTATTTTGTGCATTTTTTCTCCTAGCTCATCATATTTCTGCTTTATTTTCATTATGTTCTTCTCCACCTTATATGTTTGTAGTGTTTTGTATTTTATTTTTTTGTCTGCCAATTCTCTTTGTTGTTTCTTCCCTTGTTGCTAGTTCTTTTTCTGTACTTACTATTTCCCTTTCCAGCTGTTCTATTTCCCGATTGTAGTCCTTTTTCATCTTAGTTACATAACTTATTATCTGCCCTCTGATGAAGGCTTTCATTGCATCCCATAATATAAATTTGTCTTTCACTGATTCCGTATTTATTTCAAAGTACATTTTAATTTGGCACTCAATAAATTCTCTAAATTCCTGTCTTTTAAGTAGCATGGAGTTTCATCTCCATCTATATGTTCTTGGTTGGATGTCCTCCAATTCTATTGCTAATAACAGGGGTGAGTGATCCAATAACAATCTAGCTTTATATTCCGTTTTCCTAACTCTCCCTTGGATATGGGCTGTCAACAGGAATAGGTCAATCCTTGAGTATGTTTTATGTCTACTCGAATAATATGAGTATTCCTTCTCCTTTGGGTGTTGTTTCCTCCATATATCCAATAGTTGCATTTCCTGCATTGATTTAACCATAAATTTGGCTACTATGTTCTTTCTGCTCGTCTTTTGTCCAGTTTTATCCATCTTTGAATCCAAATTAAGGTTAAAGACCCCTCCTATCAATATATTCCCCTGTGTATCTACAATCTTCAAAAGAATATCTTGCATAAAATTTTGATCCTCTTCATTAGGTGCATATATATTGACCAAATTCCAGAGTTCTGAATATATCTGACATTTTAACATTACATATCTCCCTGCTGGATCTATTATTTCCTCCTCTATTTTGATTGGTACATTTTTATTGATTAATATAGCTACACCTCTGGCTTTTGAATTATATGATGCTGCCGCTACGTGCCCTACCCAGTCTCTCCTTAATTTATTATGTTCCACTTCAGTTAGATGCATTTCCTGCACGAATGCTATATCTATTTTTTTCTTTTTTCAGTAAATTTAATAGCCTCTTCCTTTTTATTTGGTTATGTATTCCATTAATATTTATAGTCATATAGTTCAACATGGCCATTTCATACTTTGTCTACATCTCATTTCCACTTCCTCACCACCCCTTTTCCCCATTTCCATTTCTCAGTTTTCTTTTTTTGAACGCACTGTATGACAACACTTCTAAAACATAAAATATTTCAACCATTCCCACATCTAAAATTCCCTTAACCCCAAGTGTCCCCCCCCTCTGAGTCGCCCCTTGTCCCTTGCCAGGCAACCACAACTCCCCTCTCCATTCGGACTGCGAACCTGTCCACAAGTGGCAACTGATTCCGCAGTGATTGTTATTCTCTCCCACCCTATCTTCTCCAGGAAAGACTTAACTTCACGTTACAACAAAGCTCCCCCTCTTCCCTTTTTCTTTTTTTAAAACCTCTTATTCCCCCCCTTTTCTCCCTTACTTCCCTTTTCTTCCCTCATTTAGTTCTTGTACATTATTTTTACATCTTTATTTGTAGTTTGTTGTTGTTCTTCGTTCTTGTTACATCTCTTCATCTCTCTGTCTTTCAGGGTTTCTGCAAATTCTCGTGCTTTCTCGATCTGAGAACAGTCTGTTTTGCTCCCACGAGATAACTATTTTAAGCACCGCTGGATATCTTAACATAAATTTATAGGTTTTTTCCACAGGATCGATTTTGCTGCGTTAAACTCCTTCCTCTTCTTTTGGACCTCAAAACTTATGTGTGGGTAGAAAATTTTTTTTGACCATTGTACTCCAGTGGTTTTCTTGTCTTCTCTAATTTTATTCATTGCCTTTTCCAATATATTTTCTCTTGTTGTGTATCTCAGAAATATTACTAAAACGGATCTTGGTTTTTGCTGTGACTGTGGATTTAGGGCTAATGTTCTGTGTGCCCTTTCTATTTCTATTCCTTCCTACATTTCTGGCATTCCCAGGACTTTTGGGATCCATTCTTTCATAAATTCTTTCATATCTTTGCCTTCTTCATCTTCCTTAAGGCCCACTATCTTTATATTGTTTCGCTGACTATAGTTTTCCATTATATCCATCTTCTGAGCTAACAACTCTTGTGTTTCTTTAACTTTTTTGGCACTTTCTTCCAATTTTCTTTTTAAGTCATTCACTTCCATTTCTACCGCCATTACATGTTCTTCCACATTTTCTAATCCTTTCCCTATATCTGTTTTTAATGCTTTCATTTGTTCTTGAAAATTTTTTTTATCTATGTACTGTCCATTCATTTTATCTCCTATTCCTCTGTGCAGAGCTTGGTCTTCTTCTTCTGTGTCTGCTCTTGGGTTTGTGTCTTCTACTTCTCTTCCTTGTATCTGTGTCTATTCTGACTTTCTTGTTCAGCTGCTTGTCTCAGTTTTTTGGGGTTTTTTTTTCATGGTTTTTTGATGTTGGTCCTCTTCTACTGGGCTGGTTATCTGTTTAGCCTCCTGCTTCTGTTTTTCTTTTTCACCCCTCCCGTTTCCTTTGCTTTCTTTTTCTTCCAGCTGGGAGCCCTGCTGTCGGGTCTCTCTCAGCTCTTCGTGCTGTGGAGTTTCACTCCACAGCTGGACCCCCCTCCCGTCAGTGTTCTCTTTGTCGTGCGCAGTTGCGCACCTCTGTTTGGCTCAGTGAGCCGTTTTTGCAGTCCCAAGGTCGGTCGGTTGCGACCCTGCGGGGTCTCCACTAACCTTGGGAACTGTGCTCCTCTGTCCATGGCGGGTCCCTGCTTTTTTGTGTAGGTAAGGCCTTCTCCTTTCTCTTCTGGCTTCTTTTTTCCCCGTTGTTTTTGGTTTTTCTTTCTTAGGTGCCATTTTCTTTCTTTTCCCCACACCTTTATCTTTTATTTGTTGTGTTCTGTGTATCTGGGGCTTTACTTTTTCTTCTTTTCTGGAGAAGGCTGGTATTGTCCTACTGGCCACTATTCCATCACATGACTCCTCCTCCTCCCCCCTCACAACTTCAGCGACATGGGTCCCATCCCATCCTCCGGTGCTGCCCGTGTGAAATGGGGAGGGGAGGGTGGGGTGAGGTTCCTCTGAGAGCTGGCATGGACTTGATGGGGCAAATGGCCTCTTCCTACATAGTTCAGAAATATGAGGAATGACACCTGGGAAGCAAAACTACTATAAATGTGTCCTTCAGGATATAGTTTGGATATGCCACATGCAAACTATTGTAATGTGCTTGTCAGTGATTAGAGCTTGGTTTGCAGGTGAGATCTCCTGCTTGTGCCAACATCAATGAATGCCACTTCATTGTCCTAGCTCTATTGGGATGCAGTCAAACACTACATTGCTGTTTGCTTTGGTTCATTTTGACCAAAAAACAGTGTATTGTCCTTTTTGACTTTTGTAGTCTGCTGTAAGAATGGTCTCTTTTGTAATCTGCATTTATGAAATGACATTGTTAATTTGGGAATAGGGAGGCTTGCAGTGTATGCTCACACCTTTGAATGTGATAAGCAGAGAAAGCTGCAAATAAACTCTGCAGGATCCATTAGTACTTGGGGGCATTGTGTGAACAGAAGTATAGTGTAGTAAAAATCTTTGTAGATCACTGCAAAGTTAGGTAATTGGGCCCTAGAGACCTTGATTGATCCCACTCTTCACCAATTCCTGCAGCTGCATCTTCATCTTTGTTGTCGTCCAGGCAAAGCTGCCATTGGCTCCCTCATAAAGTGGACCAGTCTGCAAGCAGTGACCATACCGTCAGCCCGTAGCCTTACCGTCAGCCCGTAGCCTTACCGTCAGCCCGTAGCCTTACCGTCAGCCCGTAGCCTTACCGTCAGCCCGTAGCCTTACCGTCAGCCCGTAGCCTTACCGTCAGCCCGTAGCCTTACCGTCAGCCCGTAGCCTTACCGTCAGCCCGTAGCCTTACCGTCAGCCCGTAGCCTTACCGTCAGCCCGTAGCCTTACCGTCAGCCCGTAGCCTTAGCGGCCTTTTGGCAGCTTGACAAGGGCATTTTTAGCTAATCTCAATTGTCTCTCCTGACCAGAGGCATTTAAAGAAGATTAAAATATTATTTGTGTATTATTATACAACTGACGTATAATTAACATGATAAACGTGTTTTAAGAGATCAGCACTAATTAAAATATACAGGTTAAATGCTAGAAAAGCAAACCAGCCACTTATTTACACTTACCTTTCAAGTGAATGGGGCCATGCTACATACACCAACCATGGTTAGCTTATGGCTTGAGGGACCCTTAGCTCAGGTTATTTGTATTCTGCTCCTGAACTAGATGCTGATTTTGAGCGGGGTGGGAGGGGGGGTTATCTGTGATCACCAGCACATTACTGACTTCCACACTGAAACACAGAGGCACGGAAATGAGAGGCATAAAGAGCATTTCACTGGTGGTTCTTTGTAAAGTTACTGGAATTACATAAGTTCCAGGCTTTGTGACCATACGTAGGCATCACACGACTGAATGGAAGCCAAGGTTGTGTGAAAGGTTCAAGGAATCTACTTGAAGCATGGAAATGAGGAAGTATTTATGAGGAGCGGCTGGTGAAGCAAAAAGAGTTACGAATAGTTTCAAAGTGGGAAAAAAAGTTAAAAGATTTGATTGCTTTTTAATATGCTTAAGGCTAGAAAAACGTCACTGCCAGAAGAATGTATCTGGAGGTTGCAAATGTAAGGCTATTTGCAAAAGATACAGAAGAGATAAAAATACACTTTATGTAAAAAGTTGCTGGGTTTTGGATTTAATTGCTGTGGTAACATTTAAAATGGAATTACCATATACACTCATGTAAAGGTTGAATTTTATAGACTGTTTTTTAACGTTAAATTTATGGTATTGACTATAAAATGGATACTACTTTCAACCAAGGTAAGTATCAGAGACATTGGAAGTTCTGATGGGCTGGGAACCTGGTGGGAAATGGACATCTGAGGCGACAGGAGCACTGATGGGCAGGCGGCCGGGGATGAGGCGCTAGTTCACAACTGAGGCATCAGTTGTTTGGGCCTGAGGGCAGCTGGGACCAAGGTGAGAGACATGGGTTGACTTTTACACAAAATATATGGAAAACACAGGTTTTATGGGGCAAAATTAGGAGGGTCAACTTTTACACAAGTAAAAGAAAAGCAATAAATACTCAAGAACTATGGGCAATAACTTATAAGAACAGTTTATTGGCTAGCATTGACACAGAGCTGATGCAAATATCATAGATTGAAAGGCTGTTATCCATGATTTTATACCTATCAAATATTACCAATTTTGTAGAATAGAAATGGAGCAAGTTAGCAGTGCATTATAGTGAGGATGGGTTAATTTTCTTTTCAGATTTTGCAGAAAAGATTCCATCAGGAAATGTTTTTGTTTTTGACGTGAGTTTGCAAAGATTGCATCACATCTTGTACCAAGACAGGCAAATGTAAATGAAGATAACCTGTTCGAGCCATCCTTATTAATATTTCCAGGCTTTGTGCAATTGGAATTCAAACCGGGGGGGGGGGGAAAAACTAAACATTCCAAGAAAAAACTTGTAAGCCAAATAGTATTGTAAAATGGTAATGAAGATCTGCACAATGGGAAATCCATATTACTAACAAGTTGTTTAGGCTGGGGAAACATTTGTTAGTGATGGCAAAGATCTCACCATTTGTTTCATAAGTTATACCAGGCTTAAAAGTCAAATTATACCGTGCTGCTAAGCATCATGTTATTTGTTCCACTCCTTAGTTAGGAGTTGATTAATAGCTGCTGTGCACTTTGGCCTGAAATTGATGTTTAGATTCAATAGAAGCAATTATTTGCATTAACATAGTCTTGTACATTACAGGTGTATTTGAGATGAGTTGCAGAAAGAGTTCTTTCCAAAGGCCACCACAGACATAGTACTCCAGTCATCATCCCCTACTGTGGTTCTTGAGGTTAAGAATGTAAGAGGATGTATGTGATATAAGTGGCACATATTCAACAAGATGTGGTGTAGCGGCGGCTACACTGCTAACTGAAGGATCGCACAACCAGACGGGTTGAGTTCAGTGAGCAAAAACTGATTTATTGCAGGCTACCTGGCTGGTCCTATAATCCCAACCCGGACCTGGTTGAGAACCGCGCTGGGGGGCCCCGATGTCACCGGGGCATCACGTGAGTCCCCAAGCGCAGGCTTATGAGCCCGGTGCTGAGGTCGGGAGGAAACCCCCGACGTCACCATTTTGGCCGGCTGCCCCACCGCGTGTGTGACAATCAGAGCCAGTTCACCTGCCTAATGGTGAACCACCACACAGCCCCTCCCCCAAGAACCGGCGCCAATGTTCTTTTTTGCCGGGTGGCCTCGCTTCTTGGGTTGGGCCACAACTACTGGTTCGGTGGGGTCGAGGTGGGCTGCCTTTAACCTGTCCACCATAAACAGTTCCCTCTTACCACCAATGTCCAGTGTGAAAGTGGATCCAGGATGCTGGACGACTTTGTATGGCCCTTCTTATGGTCTTTGTAGAGGTGCTGTGGACAGGCCCCGCCTGATAAAAATGTACTCTGTGGAGTTCAGCTCACTGGAAATGTAAGAGGCCCATGTGCCGTGTCTGGGTGGCGGTGGGGGTGTGAAAGAGTCCTAACGGGCCCGGAGGTGGGGAAGTAGACCGTGCAGTGACTGCTGGAGTTTGTGAGGTGCGTTGATGAACTCACTGGGTAGGACTAGCGAGGCACCATAGACCAGCTCGGCTGGTGATGCCTGTAGGTCTTTTTTGGCTGTTGAGTGGATGCCCAGGTGCACCCAAGGCAGCTCCACCAAGTCAGGGTCGGTGAGGCGGGACCAAAGTGACAACTTAAGGTGGCGGTGCAATCGCTCGACTAGCCCATTGGCCTGTGGGTGGTAGGCCATGGTGTGATGTAGCCTGATCCCCAGCCTGTTGGCGACCTGTGCCCAGAGCGCAGAGGTAAACTGGGCACCCCGATCACTGGTGAGGTGGTATGGGTCGCTGAACCGTGTAACCCAACTGTTCAAAAGCACTCAGGAGCAGGAGTCCGTGGAGGCATCGGGATCACCTCGGCCCAACGAGTGGGGCAGTTTACCACTGTGAAAGCGTAACGGTTACCTCGGGAAACGGGTAAGGGTCTGACGATGTCCACATGTATGTGGCTGAACTGTTCCTGGACATGTTCGAAATCTTATACAGGTGCTCTGGTGTGCCTGTGTACCTTGGAAAGCTGGCAATGGGGTGCAGGTTCTGCTTCTGAAGCCCGTGCCAGACGAAACGTTCTGCCACCATACGAACCGTGAACCTGATGGAAGGGTGGTGGGAAAGGTCATGGATATGTTGGAAGACTTGCCTCTGAAACTGCTGGGGAACCATTGGTCACGGGATGCCCATGGAGACATCGCACAGGACGGTGCCCTTGCCATGAGGAGTCGGGAGGTCCCGGAACCACAGACCCGTGAAGGCAGTACTGAAGGCCCACATCTCCTCGTAGGACTTCTGGTACCAGGCAAGCTGGTAGAAGTCAAGGTAGGGTGTCAGCGCGCAAATGGCTGGTCGTGAGAGTGCGTCAGCGACCACGTTGTCGTTCCCCGCCTTGTGCCGAATGTCTGTGGTGACGCTTTTGGCGGGCCGACCAGGGATCTTTTTCCATAGTGAGTGCCTGAGTGAGGGGATTATGGTTGGTAAAAATGGTGAAAGGCCTCCCCTCCAAGAAATAGCGGAAATGACGCACCACCAAGTACATGCCCAGCAACTCATGATCGAAAGCGCTATACTTGCTCTCTGGCGGGCGAAGAAGTCAGCTAAAGAATGCCAGTGGTTTCCGCTGTCCGTTCACCTGCTGCTCTAGGATGGCGCCAACGGCTGTGGCAGGGGCATCGACAGAGAGCGCCATATGCAGGTCGGTGCGTGGGTGGACGAGCAGGGTAGCCTTCATGAGGGCATCTTTCGTGGCTTCGAATGCCCTGCTCGCTTCTGGAGTCCAGGCGAGTGTCTTTGGCTGCAATGATGGTGAAGGGCAGCTGCATGATGCTCATACCACCTGGAATGAAGCAGTTATAGAAATTGACCATATCCGCAAACTCCTGTAGCCCCTTGAGGTTGTCAGGGCGTGGGAACTCCCTGATTGCAGCGACCTTCGTAACGGCAGGAGTGGCTCCTTCAGCCATGATGGTATGGCCCAGGAACTTCATGGACTCTTTCCCGAACTGGCACTTGGCAGGATTAATCGTTAGGCCGAAGTTGGCCAGTCAAGAGAAGAGGGTGCGCAGGTGAGACTTGTGTTGTGCCTGGTCTCTGCTGGTGACAAGGATGTCTTACAGGTAAATGAATACGAAATTCAAATCCCTGCCCACTGTGTCCATAAGGCGCTGGAAGGTCTGGGCGGCGTTCTTGAGGCCGAACGGCATGCATAGGAGCTCAAACAAGCCGAAGGGGGTGATGATGGCTGTTTTGGGTAGGTCCTCGTGGTGCACCGGGATTTGGTGATACCCGCGTACCAGGTCGACCTTGGTAAATACCCTCGCGCCATGCAGGTTGGCCATAAAGTCCTGGATGTGAGGGATCGGGTAATGGTCAGGTACTGTCGCGTCGTTAAGCCATCGATAATCTCCGCAGGGGCGTCAGCCCCCAGAGGCTTTCGGGACCAGGTGGAGTGGTGAGGCCCAAGGACTGTCGGAGCGTCGAATCATCCCCAGCTCCAGCAGATGCGAGAACTCTTCCTTTGCTATCTGGAGCTTATCCGGTGGGAGCCGGTGTGCCTTGGCGTGGACCGGCGGGCCTTGGGTGGGGATGTAATGAAACACCCCGTGGCGTGGTGAGGCGGCGGAGAACTGCAGCTTGAGGAGAGACGGGAATTTGTCCAGGATACGCTGAAACTCGTCCTTGGTCGTGCTGACCGTGGCCATCTGCGGCTGCTCTGTGTGGGAGGTGTTGAGGCGAACAGATTGGAAGGTACGAGCATCTACCAGTCGCCTACCTCGAATGTCGACCAGGAGACAGTGGGCAAGGGGGAAGTCGACACCCAGGATGGCGGTTGAAAGAGACAAAACGGTGAACCTCCACGAGTACTGGCCGATCTGGAAAGGTCTTGTCTCCTTATGTTCGGATCTCCGTCGAATTGGCTGCACGGAGGGGAGGTCCTCGAGGCCGGTTCCGGGACTAGATGGCTGTGGCTGGGATAACACTTATCTGGGCCCCGGTGTCGATGAGGAAGCATCAGCCGCTGACTGAATCCCACAGGTAGAGAAGGCTGTGTTCTTGGCCAGCCACCGCAGCCATTAACGGCAGCCGGCCTGCTCGTTTCCCTGGAACAAGCCGGGCTGACGACACTTCCGAGCCTTGGCTCCCCAGCGCTGGTGAAAGAAGCAGAGGCCTGAAGTAGATGACTTGCTTCTGGATATGCTCTTTGAGGCCCCTGCAGGGGCCTGGTGTTCCACTGCAGCACTAGAGGAAGGCTTGGTGTGGTAATTCCTGTGACTTGTAACCTGTTGGACGGCTGAGCCCTCTGGGAATCGTTCGAGCAATAGCTCCTGAGCCTTTTGAGCGACCTTTCTAGAGTTGACGAAGCTCTCCTGGGACAGTAACGGCCGGGTGTCTTCAGGCAGATGGTCGAGGAAGATGCACTCGAAGAGTGGGCAGTTGGTGTGATTGCCCATGAGCGCAGCATCTCATTCATCAACTCGATTGGAGTTCTGTCCCCCAAGGCGTCAAGGCACAGCATCCAAGCGGCACGCTGGTGCCTGGAGAGGCCAAGGGAGCCAGTGAGCATCTGTTTGATGGTCTCGTACTTATCTTCCGCGGGTGGGTGCTGAAAGAGGTGCAGCACTCGTTTGGCAGTGGCCTGGTCCAGGGCACCAATCATATGGTAAAACTTTGTCGAATCCGATGAAATCTGTCAGAGGTGAAACTGAGCCTCTGCGTGGCTGAACCAGGTCTCCGGATCCTGAACCACGAAGTCAGGAAGCTTGATGGCGATAGCGTTGATCGAAGGGTCATTCATGTTGGGTTCAAAGACGTTTGAACCTGTCGGTATCACCAATCGTAGCGGCAGCTACACTGTTAACTGAAGGATTGCACGACCAGACGTGTTGAGTTCAGTTAGCAAAAACTGATTTATTGCAGGTTGCCTGGCTGGTCTTAGACTCCGCCCAGACCTGACTGAGAACTGCGCTGGGAGGCACCGACGTCACCGGGGCGTCACATGTGTCCCCAAGCGTGGGCGTCTGTGCCTGGGGCCGTGGTCGGGAGGAAACCCCCAACAGCGCCATTTTGGCCGGCTGCCCCGCCGCGTGCATGACAAGCGGGGCCGGTTCATCTGCTTAATGGTGTACCGCCACAGTGGAAACTTGTGGGTTTATCCTGATTACCCTGATCTAAGGAGGCAGTGAGGAGAAATTGGCACGTCTGAAGTCATGCATGTATTTTTCCTGAAGGACATGAATGAACCAGATGTTTTTTTGACACTTTTATTGAGACACTTTTTTTATGTTCCTATTTATTTAGTTGACTGCGATTCAAATACATTTCTCTGGATCAATGGTCCATAAATGTGGCTTCTAATCCAGTAGTGCAACCATTACATCACCATTTCTGTCCCACACTATTGTGATATCTTGCTTAAGTGTTTGGATATTTTTAAATTACCAAGATTTAGTTAATCCTTACTGCTCCAATCTCACTTCATTAAAACATGATTTTGCATTATTTAGCTTTGTTTAATATATAAGCCATGTATAATGCAGATGGTTAATCTGGTGAAATAAATTATCTCCTAGAAAGGTGATAAAGCAGCAAATTCAAGATGCACCTGGGACATTTTACAGTGAAAACAGAAATGGAATAACTGACTTAACTGAACAAAAGCTTAATGCACCAGAGCAAGTTTTGCAAAAAAGACAGAACATTTAGCTAGAAATTAAAGCCTGGTTAGTGTCTGATGCTTCAGTTAGCAGCCTATAGCTTGCTTCTCTACACCCATTAGTGTACTCCAAACTCTTCACAATACCTTGAATTTATTGAGGGGGGGGAAATATTCTTTCAAAAATGAAGATAATGGCACTTTCCTTCACAAAGAATTTAATAAGTAAATTGCTGCCAGAATCTGGTTTATTTTGATTCCTACAATTTTCTAAATGCCCGTATCTTCAGATAGACCCACCCTGTCTTGTATAAAATCCTCACTTGCCATAAAGTAATGTCTTCATCCCTATGGGCTTTTTTTCCAAGATTAATTTATCAGTTCAAATTTAGGGCAGCGTGGTTAGTTCAACACTGTTATAGAACCAGCGATTGGAACAAGGTTCGAATCCCACGCTCTCTGTTTGTACATTCTTGCCGTTTTCCCTGGAGGCTCCAGTTTCCTCCCACTGTTCAAAACGTGCTGGGGTTGTAGGTCAGTTAGGTGTAATTGGGAGGCACGGGCTTGTAGGCCAAAAGGGCCTTTTACCCTGCTGTATGTCTACGTTTTTTTTAAATTGGAAATCCATCTCAATATGTCAAAATAGTATTGTAACTTTTACCTACTGAAATGGGTAAATATTTCAGGTTAGTGCTTCCCATTAGGGTTGAGGGATAAAGCCCGACTCTACCTAGGGTACCCTACTGAGATCAGGAACACTCCATTGGGCAAAACACTGAAGGCAAGTTGCCTTGCTCAGAGAAGATATTACCATGTAGAAACAAAAAATAGTTTCATCAAATGCCTTGAGTCTGAAACTGCAATGATATGAATCTAATATCAGGTAAATACATCCTAAAACTGTTGGCAGCAACAGGTTTACCCAGACAGTTGTGCGCATTTTAATTCCTTCAGGTGAAGAAAATGATTATTTACAAAACTCTAATTCTGTGTAGTAGACCGTTCCACAGGGGAGAAAATTAAAAGCAAAATTTTACTTCCGCAGTGAGCTTCAGAGACTATAATTAACCTATTTGCTTGTATGGTCCAACTTGAGTCGCCTCTGCTGCCATTAATTATGCAAAGCCCCATCTGAAATGAATCGTATTAATGGAACCAGAGGTCATGAATTCTGACTGTGTTTGCAGAGAAAATCAATTGGAGCCGTGTGTGAAGGAAGTGAAGACTATGAACCTTGAACATTGTATTCAGAATGCGAAGGTTTACTGGCCATATACATACACAACCAAATATTCAACCTGCAGAACCTTTTCGAAAGAACATCAAATCAACCAGAAACAAAATCCTATCTAATTATTTTTGTGTCTCTCCGCCCCTCCCCCCCCCACCCGTAATTGAGTTTTACTTATGTGAACTTGACTTGCCTACGAGAATGAGAATTGACTTTAAGTTAGCAAGAACTGTTTGACTGATATGCATCAGGTCTCAATAACCAGTACTTACTTAATGATGAATAATGCACTGGTGTGTCAGTTATGATTCCCAAGATCTGGATTGCATTGTCAAGGTGTGATCTTAAGAACAGAATCTTATCATTAAGAAAAATAAACATTGGAGTCAGACTTCCAGCTAAGTATCGCACGATGGAATAGGGAGAAAAATCACCTACAGTTTTGTCCATTCCATTGAAGTGTGATGACTGTATCTGAGGCACATGCACGCACAGATATAATTCATACCCCACATCCCCGGAATAAGGAAAGAAACAATCCGTCCCAGCAGGTAAAGGATTATGAAATGAGGAATGTGGCACAGACGATGTGTGTTTTTTGCCCCCAACATGTTTTTATTTAATATCCGTGGTCCTCTAGCCTCAAGGAGAATCATTTTCTTTGTAGGTATTTAGGTGGTTTTTGTATTTTTATATTTTGGTATTTATAATTTAAGGGATGGAGAGGGAAGGGTGTAAGGAGGGGAAATAAGGACTCTAAATCGTATTACGTGGAAAGAGAGTGTAACATTCAGTTTATTGGATTTGCATGAGTCTTTGAAAAATCAAAAATAAAATATTTTTAAAAAAAAAGAAAAATAAAGGTATAAAATAGCATCCTTTCAAATTGAAACCCCAATCTTAGCCTTCAGAGATTATTGCATTGTCCCTGAAGGTTGAAGGATTTTATTTGAAGGAAGCTGCAATGTAATTATTTTCTTTGTGGTGGTATCAGGCCTTTTAAACATGCTTCCTCCTTTGATCAAGGTTCAGGTTTTTGGTCGTGTTTTTAAAAGAAAATTTGTCAGACAATACAAAGATCATTTTGTCCATTGTTGGGTAACGTGGGGATCCTCTGGTAAGATTTTTGTGGGATGGGGGGAGCAATTTCACTGTGGGAATGAACCAACTGACGAGGAATGCAGGGGAGATTACATTTAAAGCAGACTTAAAGTTTGCTGTGGCAGATCTCATCCAGTAGTAAACTTGTGGGCATTTACGACATTTAAAAGACATTTTGACATCTTCTTGGATCTGAAAGCTTTTGAGTTATGGGCCAAACACAGGCAAATGGAACTAGCTCAGTTCTAAAACTTAATTGGCGCGGACAAGTTAGGTGAAGGCCCTGTTTGTATGCTCTATGACTTGATATGCATTGTCAATGTAAACTTATTGGAGTAAAAGTCCAAAAATCCAGACCACCCGAGAATATGGGCTTCTCGAAAACTTTTTAAATTTAGTGGTCTTGTGTAAGTGCTGTGGATGCACAGAAGGAAATGAAGGGATAAATATTACTTTTTGTACTTTGTATTTTATATGGAGAATGTTCTGTTAATAAACTTCATTTACATGTTCATCTCATCTTTATTCTCCTTAAATTTTAAAAATACTGCCTGAGAATCCGGACCAATCCAATCTCCGAGCAGTCTGGATTTTAGAACTTTTACTGGTAGGGGAATACACTTCAGTGAGGTGAACGTGGTAGACTAAAAATTTTAAACCAAATAAAGGAGTAAGAGTTGGAGCATTTGAGGCAGGTGAATGCTTTGATGACTGTATATAATAGTATCAGAGATTTGTTACAGCACTGAGGCAGGCCATGAAGCCACTGCAAGCTGTTTGTAGAACAATCCGGCTTCTTGCTTTCCTCAGCTTTTGGGCAGGACTGCTACAGATTTTTAAATTTGAAAATAATTATATCTAAAATTATTTTCACAGAAAATCAAAGAAATCACATACATGCATTCAGAAGGCATCTTGGCTGGAGAGCTGAAGCACGGACCTTTGGCCCTGGTGGACAAGTTGATGCCCGTTATCATGGTGATTATGAGGGACCACACGTACACCAAGTGCCAAAACGCTCTGCAGCAAGTCGTTGCACGGCAGGTACAGTGGCAAGTTTTTACCCTGTAAGGTTTTTTCACAGTGCAGGTGAGACTATCAAGCTGAGCAGAGAATTTAAATTGAGACCGCAAACCCATGTCACCCAATTGACCTACAACCCCCATCCCCATACATGTCTGAAGAGCGAGAGGAAACTCACACAGATACAGGGAGAACATACAAATTCCTTACAGACGGCACCGGATTCAAACCCTGGTGGCTGGCGCTGTAACAGCGTCACACTAACCGCTTTGCTAACCACGCAGCCCCTGAATTTGAGCAAATTAATTGGTGATGACTTAATTAAAAACTTCTGGTGAGATTAGCAAGTGACCCATCACCTTTTTGTGGTAGTTCAGGGTCTTATTCATGTTCTACTGTTCCATGAAGTGCAGTTGAGTCTGTGGTACCACAAGGCTTGTTCAGAACCGTTGCTACCACTGCACCATCAGACTCCAAAATAACAGACTCATTTAGGGGCAGCAAGATTAAGCCTAGCAGTTAGCACAACACTGTTCAGCGCTGGCGATCAGGACTGAGGTTTGAATCCCACGATGTCAGTAAGGAGTTTGAGTGTTCTCCCCATGTCTCTGTGGGTTTTCCCCAGGGGGTCCAGTTTCCTCCCACTGTTCAAAATGTACCAGGGGTTGTAGGCCAACTGGGGTGTAATTGGGTGGTACGGGCTCGTTCTTGTTTTGTATATTATTTACTACTGAATGTTTGTTCTGTATTTGCACAATCATTTTGCTTACATTTCTTTCTTTCTTTACATTTTGCTCTTTTGTAAACATCTTTTCTTGAGTACAGTTTACATTATTGATAAGTAGTGGCCTGTAGGAAAATGAATCTCATGGTTGTATGTCATGTATACACTCTGACAATAAATCTTGAAATCTGGTCATTGGGGTCCTGATCAAAATTTGTTCCTGGATAAGAGCAGTGTTGCATCTAGTAAAAGGTTAGCATATTTGAAATTACCGTTTGTTCAGTGAGCGATTGTGCTATTTTTTTCAGGGTCGGCCTGTGGTCATCTGCGACAGGGATGACTATGAGACGATAAAGAATGTTAACCGGGTAATTAAAGTGCCTCACAGTGTGGATTGCCTGCAGGGAATCCTCAGTGTCATTCCACTTCAGCTTCTCTCCTTCCACCTTGCTGTCCTACGAGGATTTGATGTAAGTAGATGTCTGTGGTGTGTGAGCTTCAATTCCCTTCCACTTGTGCCATCATCTTCCTGAAGCATGTGAAATTCAAATGCTGGAGGGGGTAGAATGCTCTGTGTTTTAGACCCTCAAATTATGTTGCAGCCTCCATGCAGATCAGTGCTTATCACTTCCTATGTGGTTATGAAAATGATACGCTGTGATTCTCTCGACGATTTGGTTTTGAATTGGCTGTTACACTAACAAAAAAAAGTACCAGGGCTCCCGCCCGAAACATTATGTATCTTTATTCTTGCCATATAAAGGACGCTGTTTGACCTGCTAAGTTTCTCCAGCATTGCATTTTCACTTCAATCATGATGTCTGCAGACTTTAGTGTTTTCTTACTAAAGTACCAGAGGGAGTTATCAACACCTCCCCGCCCCCCCACCCCCCCATAATTTTATTTTATAGTTACAACACTGTAACAGGCCCTTCTGGCCCACAAGCCCATGGTGCTGAAATACACCAGTTAACCCTGTATGTTTTTTGGAGGGTGGGTGGTAACCCACACAGACACGGGGAAGAACGTACAAACTCCTTACAGACATCTCCGGTTTCAAATCCGAATCGCTGGCGCTGTAACTAAATAACCACAACACTTTGAGTGTATGTACATAGTGCTTCCTTGTATGACAATACATTGGTTATAATTATCATTCAAGCTAGCTGGAAGTGGTCCTATAAAGTGACTGAATTTTATTTTCCTCCCCGGTATAATTGCCAGACTCAATGTTAACTGCGACACTTAACATGCCATCCCTAATTTTAAATTTTTAAAATTTAGACATACAGCAGTGCAACAGGCCAATTTGGCCCGACAAGTCCATGCCGCCCAATTTACACCACTAATGGTCAAAAAATTATATTGAAATAAAAGCAAAGTATGAAATGGTAACAAAATATACTGGAACTGCACAGCAGGTCAATCTGCTGTGCAATACTGAGTGGAAATCAGTTTTTAAACTTGATTGCCACTGTCTCTACGAACACTGCCAGGTTGATAATTTGTGGTTGTGGGTGGGGCATTTCTGCTGCTGAAGAGCTGTCCTCCTGCCTGTGCAATGATAATCAGTACCACCCATTGTGATCTGCTCTTTGAGGTATTAATACAAATGCATGGGATTAAAATAAAACAGCAGCTGATTTGAGAACCCCTTCTTACTTGTAGCATAAGCATTAATCTTCTGATCGTACAATCTCAAATCAAAGAGACACTTTTAAGTCGACAGGATGTGCAAGCTTTGCAACTGCTAACTTGGCTGAGGGAGAAAAAGGCAAGAAATTACCCACATTATTCTTTACCCCTTGGCACATGTGTGTTTATCTGAGGACAGGTGGTTCAGCATTCCATTCCATAGAAAACGTTTAGTGCGGTGGGAGCTGCCCAGTTAGCACAGTGCAACGCTGCACAGCGGTTAGTGCGTCGCTATTACAGCGCCAGCGACTGGGACCGGGGTTCGAATCCAACGCTGTCTGTAATGAGTTTGTTCGTTCTCCCCGTGTCTGCGTGGGTTCTCCCCCAGGGGCTCCGGTTTCCTCCCACTGTTCACAATGTACTGGGGCAGTAGGTCAATTGCATGTAATTAGGTGGGCCGGAATTGAATGTAGATTCTGTTTGATCTAAGCTGCTCCTTGGGTGAGGAGAATGTTGAGCAGCATTTCCATCAGAGCTAGTGATGGCCCAAGTAAGGTGGGAACGGTTGGGGCAACGTTGATAACAGCTGGAGGGCCCCTCCAAAGGAACAAGCTACTAATCACATTTTATTCCTTTCGAAAGGTTGACTGTCCCCGAAACTTGGCCAAATCGGTGACGGTGGAGTGACACGATACTACACAATCCACATGGAAGACAGAAGGCCAAAACATTTTATAACCTGAACATTCTTTTTTTCTTAATATATATTTTAAGGAGTACATAAACCCACTGGGGATAGATCTTTCTATTTTATATTCAGTGTAGTGCATTTACAGTGGGCCCGGTTAATTCCTGAATTACTAGATCAAGATGGAAAGTTCTTGTGCTTTTCTACCTTTTATTTGTGCATTCGGTTTTCCCTTTATTGTTTTGTCAATGTTATGATTGGGTCTCAAATCAGAATTTTATTTCTCCTTTGCCACTTCTTACTCGACTGAGGAAGAGAGTTCTCCGGTTACCAATCCTTTGCTGCCATAACTGTTCTCTCCAAGATTTTGTGTTTGGGACCAATTATTGTCGGAGCTGATGTAGATATGAACTCAAAAAGAGGTGATTGAGGCTTGACTTGCTTCATGTGTCATGTTGGGATGGGGCCTGAATTCTTGTGCTGTCATCCCCCTGAACACACATTGACGGAACTAGAATCATGTATTGAGAATTTAGTGTTGAAAATCACATCACACAATCTGGAATGAAAGAAATCATGGGACGTCACAAATTGATTTTTTCCACTGATGAGTATTGGTTTAAATTAAAATTCTGATTCTCTCACCCCTGCCCTTTTCTGCACTCCAGGGTACCCAAAGGCATTCTTAAAGAAATGATATTTTAAACCATATATGACTCATTTCCCTTGGTGTTGCCATGGCCATTCTTCAGTGTTTGCTCCGGTTTTTCAGGTCACTAAAGGAGGTTCGCATCTCACAATGAGTTTGCAAATATACGGAGCATTCACTGTGAAAATTATTCTTCTGAAATAGTAGAAAATGTAGGACTCTGTCGTTAACCTGCTTCAACCTCATTTGAAGTATGAAGGAAACTCAGTCACTTGGCACTTTTCCCTAACCCACGTTTGATATTTGCCTTCAAAATGTTGAGAGAAACACAACTGACCAATGATTGTTTCGGCTCGAGCTGGGACCCTGCTATGTATATGAATCATTATTTATGATGGCTTAATATTTTATACTGTGATTGATAATTTAGTTGGCTTTTCAATGGAGTTAATACTTGAGGCAGAGTGTGAAGTCATCTATGGAAGTCTGTAGCTTCCCTTCGGAAATGTGAATCAGAGGATGGAAATGGATGATGGTAGGCTTTCGCAATCACTTTAATATTGAAATTTGTCCGAGGCTAATCTTACCTCGCTCCTTGGATGAGCAACGCTTAACTATAAACATGTGCAGTCAGTTCTAATGCTTGCTTTTTTGGTCTGATGTGATTGAAATGCATGGAAAATTTCAGTATGGAGCATTTGATTGCTGCAAATAAGCATTGTTTCTGGATCTGCCCTTTCCAATCAATGCTACGACATATCACTCAAAACTGGGAAAAAAAATGGAAGCATTTCTCTATATTGTTATATAAATAGTGAAGCGGGTTTGAGTAGGACAAGCCCAAGTTGCTGAGCTCTGAACTCATGGTGAATCGACTGAATTGTTTGTTCAGTGGAGACTGGCCTGAGGCGCTGCACAATGTTCGTTTGGTTGGCTGTGTCTACGATGGGAGACATTGGGGGTGGATTCTCGGATCAGAAGAATTTTCCTTTCGCCTCATCCAACCCATCAGCACCTCTACTGAGCATTCGCTTGCATCTTCAAGGTTTGTGTTCACTTCCTTCTGAGTTTCGTTCACCTTCGGTACAAATCCCCGGAGCCTTGCTCTGGGAGTGGAGCGTGGGCAAGAATTTTAATAACTGGATAATTTTATGTGATCACTGAACTAAATGGCAATCCCTAATGTTGTAACTCTGTGTTCCCATCTCTTTACCCTGTTATACTTTATGTTCCCTTCCATTATTCACAGCAAGGATAGAGGGTCCTCAAGGTTATCAGGTGGCGAATTCATGTCTGAGTGATCGGGGAAGATTAGACTGCACGACTTATTCAAATAGCAGACCTGTATGATATCACCCAGACAGTAAAGCACTAGTCCTCACCAGATGAGTAATAGCATTAACCCTCATCCTAGGGGTGACTAAATAATGTAAAGTACAGATATGAAACAACACTGTTGGCAGGTGGGTAGACGTCTCTGTTTGAAATGTGGTTGGCAGTGTTGAATGGGCTCTTTTTATGCACACAACTAAGTTCATGCATTTATTTTGTGTTCCTATTTCTGTATCAAGGTTGCATGAATGGCAAATGTTCCGAAGGTTATCCATTGTTAGATTGCTATTGAGGTCACCCATTGAGATGGGTACATCTTTCGTGCCACACCAGAGCCATCAATTCTAAATACAGTGTGTGTCTGGTGCTCCTTACTCCACATTCAATAGATCAGTAAAAACACAATGGTGGAGAAACTCAGCAGGTCAAACAGTGCACTTTATATAGCAAAGATAAAGTAACAGAACCAACATTTTGGCCCTTCATCAAGGTAACTTGTTATCTATATGAAGGGCTCAAGGCTGAAACGTTATATATCATCTTTGCTATATGAAGTATACCGTTTGACCTGCTGAGTTTCCTTAGCATTGAGTTTTTACTTCACCTGATGTGTCTATAGACTTTTGTGTTCTACTTCAATAGATCAGTCTTCATTGTAACTCCTTTATTTGACTGTGGGGTCAACAGTGTTGATATGCCAGCTTAGCATCTGAGAATGTGAGAGACTGCAGCTAAAGGAATGGTTTTTATTGTTACTTTGAGGTACTTTGTCATGTGGAGTGGAATGGACGGTATTTTATCGCGTTGCATGCAAGTAATGAACAAGTGAAGTATTCGAGACAGGGCAGGCAGTGGGCCTGAGGCTATAATTTTCAGGAATTTGAAATTCCTGCTGTCTGCATGAAGGGTATCTTTAACAACCCATTGGTTTATTTTATGGCCAAGTTCATTTTCTTCCCCCCCACCACCCCGTAAGTTGAGTCATTGGATGCAAAAAAACTTCTAGTGCAGCTTGGTATTCAGAGGAAGTATCTGAACCCATCATCAGTTAGGTGTGGGGTAGGCTGAATTCGGTTTCCAGTGCAGGACCATCGACTTGGCAAGCACATTTGGATCTTCCCACTGTTACCAGGCCATCCTTTGCAAAGCCAGTGGCAGAAGACCTGTGACCCTTAGCTTTCAGGGATTGAACATCTGGCTTCCTTTGCATCTGAAGCTGGTACCCAGAATGGAAAAGTGGTGATGCCACGAAGGTAACATGATACTGCTGCCATTTGGGCCAGAAAATCAACTGTGTTTTCCACATCACAGAAGCACTCTGCTTTTAAGAATTAAAGGTGCCATGGATCGCCTCGCAATTAGCACAAGGCTAGTGCAGCACCAGCGGCCTGGGTTCAAATCTGGTGGTATGTTCTCCCTGCGACTGCATAGGTTTCCTCCCACATTCCATTGGCGTACAGGAAAGTAGTTGGAGTGGGCATGTGGGTTAGAAGTATACCTCTACATTACTAAAAACCCAGAAACTTAACTGGTTTTGGAACTTCGTGATTGTAGAACACTGATGACATTATCTTCCCAGAATGTATGGTGAATTGTAGTAGTCATATCAGCCACAATGAGCAATTTCCTCTTCATGAAAGATTGGAATTGTCCTTAGAGAAATCATTACAAGGTTTATTAGCTCAGTGTGTAGTAGTTAACATGAGGATTGCAACTAGTAACTTAATGAAGGCAAGTGTCTTGTGCAAATAGGCTTTGCAAAAACAATGGGTTAATCCACAGGCATCCCCTATCTCCAGATTCCAATCATTATCCAAGATCACCAAGGCGATTGATTACATTTGAATGTAAATGAATAATCTGGAATGTGTGTGTGGAGGAAAAACCCAACACCAACCAACCAATTTTCCCCTGCAACCGCGTCTGCCACAAACGAGGCTGCAGCTCCTTTACCCCTCCATAAATCTTCGTCCACGAAGCCAAGCCAAAGAATGTATAAATGTACCACATCTAAACAGCAGTAGTATTTACAGTTAAAAAATGAAATTGCAGACACTGTGATTGTAATTTAGTACACAAAAGTGCTGGAGAAACCCAGCAGGTCACACAGTGTTCTTTATATAGCAGAGTGAAACACAGAAGTCTGTAGATACTGTGACGAGTAAAAGCACAGACATTGCTGGAGGAGCTCAGCCAAAGGAGGTAGAGATGTATTCGGGCCTGAGCCCTTCATCAAGGTGTGGGGAAAAAGCTCTGAAGAAAGGCTCAGGTCCAAAATGTCGATATTATCTTTACCTCCTGTGGACACAGCGAGACCTGCTGAGTTCCTCCAGTACTTCCATGTTTTACGTAGCAGACTTGGGCCTGAAACGCCACTACATAAAGAACTCTGCTGAGTTTCTCTGGCACTTTTGAGTTAAGAAACATGGCCCCTTTTTTTGTTACGTTATGAATGCATTTTGACCACACTACCAAAGGCGGGTTAGTGACGAGTTAGTTCAAGGCTGGGAAACTTGTGAGCATGGATCATTTGCTGTAAACGCTAAACTATCTGTGTCCAACAGTCAATTTCCTTGCTGCACCAGGATCTAAGGTAGTGTTCACTGTGAACAATGGCAAATTGATTTTTCATTGCCTGACCCCTCAGTTTCCATTAGATGGTAAGGTGCTAGGAAATGATGGTGTAAGTGAGGTGCATTTAAAATTAGCTTTGCCACCAAAACTCCTTCAGACTTTTTATTTGACTTCCTTTTAAGATTATATATGATTTTGTGGGAGAAACTCTTTCAGTCCAGAAATCCGGACCACCCGAAAGTCTTGACTCTCAAACTTTTTAAAATTAGCGGGCTTTTGTGTCCTTGTGCATAAGCGCCACAGATGCCAAGCAGCAACAAGCAACCATATTATTTTTCTTTAAAGCTGCTCATTTTGATAAATGAAGCATATTGTGTTTGTTAATGAATAAACCTGTTCATCTCTCCTTTATTCCTCCTTAAATTTGAATTTTAAAGTACTGCCTGAGAGTCCAGACCAGCCCAATCCCCAAGCAGTCCAGATTTTCGGACTTCTACTGTATAATGAAGGCAATCTCACCAAAGGCACATTACTACAACTTGGGGTATTGTTGGGAAATGGATTAATTGTGTGGATTCTGCTCAGTGTTGAGCAATTAATAGTTGTCATTGTTCAGGCTGTCTGAGATAACAGATGTTTGCGTTCTGCATTGCTTTTTTACCAGCTATATGTAGAATGTTTATTCCCTCTTTGTTCAAACACTGCATACAAGAAGTAAATTGTCAACAAACATGTGAAATCCAATTCTGAGAAAGTTGCAAATTTACCTTGAAATCTTTCTCTGAATTCAGCTTGTGGGGTCTTTGTTGTGGTTTAACTGACCAAAACTTGTCTGATATGGGGAATTCCTGTGTCCAATAGTCTTGTAGATGTTCTTGAGACTGAATAGGAGGCCCGTACAGTTGGGAGCTCTTTCCCACCTCATGTTGGAGTACTTAACACAAGTTGCCAAGTGCCATTCACCAATGCCAACATTACTCACATCAGTTCCAAGAGTCTGAAAAAAAAATTGCTTGTTTCTTCCACAGGTTCAAAACACTCGAGTGCATTTGCCTACACAAAGCAGGACGATGGGTTCACTGCGCAATGCACCTGTTACTGAGTTGTGATTTTTGTTTTAAACAGCCCTTGTACAATTTCAATTACTCATTATTTTCGCAGTGGAATTAGAAGTCAGTATCTTGGGACCAGAGAGTGCATTCTTAAGGGCTATCAGGGAAAAAATATTCCTGAAAACCTTTCAAGTTTGCCCTACTCCATCAACGGTTAAATAAAAACATATATAGAGGTTGTTGAAAATGACACCACCATTATTGATTAGCTTGTCCAAAACAACTTGAATATTGCACAGGAGCAGATGAATAACTTACAAATTGAGTACCTTTTGATTTTGGCTTTGCATAGCTGTTGAAATAAGGAAATACTTTGCTTGTTTTAACTGTGAATAAAATAATAGAATCTTCTGTTTGTTGATCAGGTTTGTCTTGGTCAACTATGTGATTAGCTCCTGCAGAATCTGCTTATGCCAACTAAGATCTTTTAAGTTTGCACCATAGACTTTTTGTTTGTATAAAAGTACACATACTTCTTCAAGGCTACCTTTCAGCATCTCATCTCTTGTATTTTAATGTACAAGCATGATCCAGTTAAGTCAGAAATTGTCACAGATCTGTCTGTACCTCTGCCCTTTCTTTTAATTCAGATGGCAGGAAAAAGTGCTCAGGCCTGAAATGTTGATTATCTTTACCTCCTTATGGACGCTGTGAGACCTGGTGAGTTCCTCCAGCATTTCTGTGTTTTTATTCTCTTGTTCTCGAGCAGATGCCGAGACCATTTTTACAGAGCCTTTGCTGGATTCTGGTCGGCCTGTATTTTTTTTACTAGCCCAGACTAATTGGACAAATAGTTTAGGCAAATTCAACTCCTTGTAGAACAAACACAGTGTAAAGATGCCTTTGGTGTAACACAAAATGGTTGATAGGGAAAAATATTTAACCAACAACCAAAATCCTTTAGTGCAAAGATACTGAACACACCTCCATAAATTTAAGATAGCATTTTTTGGCTGGCCATTTTATTACAGGTACTACATTTGTAAGTGGTCATTCATGTGTGGGTTTCCTTCCACTGTTCTAAATTTACGGGGGTTGAGGTGTCATTGGACATGTGGGCCCGTTACTGCGCTCTAAGTTGAAATTAAGTAGTGTACAATAACCATGATGTAACCAATATATTTTACAACCTGGTGTAAGAAAGACACCCACACAGTTGTTACCGGCACATTAAGTTTATTGGACAAAAGTTACATTGAGGGAATACAACATGGACAACAAAAAAAATCTTGCCATCTCATTTTTTATCTCTAACAATGGTGTGAGTATCTCCACTCAAACTGAGCCTGGAGCCATCCCTGAACTTGTCTTACTCTTCACACGATCATTTCACCACAGGTTCCCTAATGTTTGAAACATCCGTTGAAGGATATCAGAACAGCCTTTAACAAAAAAAAAAGCATCTCTCTTTGGCCCATGAAACTGTGCTTCCCATTACAGGACTAAATCCAACATTTGGAAGTGGAAATTTGCCTGCATGAACATATGTGGCATATTCCATCACAGTTGCAGCCTTCGGTTTAATTGGATGGCTGGCTTAAAGTAACCTTAAACCAGAATCTCAAATGTTTTTCAGTCCATTCTCAGAGGCGAGGAAAGTAGCTATTCCCCTGCTTCAATTAGTGCTGTCAGATCTGCTAAGAGTTGGGCAGACTTTGTATCATTCCCATCTTACCTGGTAGCTCAACACCCCATTGGGCTAAAGTAAAACCCCCAGTATCTGGCAGCTGTGGGGATTGTTAGTTGCTGGATAAGTAAATTTCTTCTGGTTACTTGAGATTGCATGTGGCTTGATCGGCGAACTAACAGCTGGGGACAGCCGATTTAAAATATTTCCATTTTTTATCTATTCACTTTCGCCAGCCGCTTGAATTGCAGATAATGGGGAGTTTACTGCATTTTTAACCAGATTTTTTTAAATGATCTATAAAAAGACAAAATTCAGAGACAGTATGAAAAAGAGGATCACTGCATTTCCAGCCGGTTAGTTCAAGCAGGTCAGAATTAGGCACAAGAGTCAACCCGGACAAAGTGATGCATTACTTACGGTATTAAATGAGTATCATATCTTTTTTCAGCCTCCTTTCAACAGAATTGACTCTCACCAGACTGGTGAATATGGACAATTGTAAAGACGCTGACCTTTTGGAAGGTAGCTTAATTTTAATTCATTGAGAGCATTTAATCGTCCATCCCTAATACTTCTTGAACTGAGAGGCTTGATGACAACATCAAGGGGTCAGGTAATACAAATACATTTGGAATTACATAGAATATTTCCTTCCCACAATGTGAATTGGATCAGCTTCACTGGCAATTTGGTTTTGTGGCCACTCATGCATTATTCATACTTTTTATGCTACGCTCTCATCCTGGATTCACTTAATGAAGTAAATTTAAACTTTCCAGTTTACAGGGGGCAATTTGAAATTCTCCACATCCTCCGTTCTGGCCTCCAGATTATGAGACAAATTACACTGGACAACAAAAGTCTCGCTTCCTGAAGAAAAATTGAGGATTATGATTGACAACTTCAGATTTTCTATATCACACAGAAAGTTGGAGAAACATTAAATTAAACTAAATTAAATTAACTTTGATTGAATTTAGCATAATACATTAGTTCAACTGACCTAAAAATGTTTTCCCATTGATTTTTGTTTGTACTCAGCATCTGATGCTGCTTTTCCATAGTCACAATGTCCTTATGACACCTTTCACCATTTACTTGGAAGAAGTACAAATGCAGAAAATGAATTTTCAACAACATGTTGGAGCTCATGGTTTTGTGTGCCTGAAGTGGACTTAGGATATCACAAAAATAGGTTATAGGAAAGTTTTATGGTGATTTTTGAGATCAGTAGCTCAAACTTCATAAAATACACCCAAAAATGTTCAGGAAAATAAATCTTTGTTGTCCAGTGTAATTTATCCCCTATGCAATTTGTAACTTTAGTACAGCGTGTTCCAATGCACACCTGGCATTTTCCATCCCAGGGGTTGTCACATTTTCCCACCAGCCTGATGTGTTAACAATATTTTAATTAAATCATTGTTTTTTTTTGTTGAAAGTAAGGCAATCGTTCAAAACTAAGAAACTTTAAACAGAACAAACAGGCAGTAAAACAATTAACAAGCACAGCTTGATGAACATGCCACAAACAAGTATCTTGACTTCTGTACAATAACTTATTAAACCCACCCCTCAGAAATAAAAAAAAACACTAAGTTTGAAATGTTTTAACTGGGTAAATACTGAGACTGGAAGTAAAAGAGACATCTGACAGATACCACACAACCTTTCCTCCTCTATCATTATGTCCATCGTGTGACTTTTCCTTGGGTTATAATCTACAGTGGAAATCCGGACCACCCAAGAAGCCGGACTTTTGTGTGCGCCACAGATCCACAGTGGCAAGAAGTGACCACTTTAAAACTGCTCATTTTGATAAGTGAAGCATGTTGTTGTATTTGCTAATGAATAAACTATCAAAATTTACTGTGCTCATCTCTTTATGTCTCCTTAAATTTGAATTTTAAAAGTACTGCCCGAGAATCTGGACATCTCCAAGCAGTCCGGATTTTTGGACTTCAGCTGCACTTGCATAGCCACTGTAACAATGCACAACAAAATATAAACCAGCGAGATGATTTTCAATCCCGCACTTTGTCCCTGCATTTTAATTGGAGAACCCACCCATTCTCATTTGCAGTACAACTTGCAATGGGAGAACTGTGTCTGCTCCCTGTTATGTCACTGTGGGGTCTGTGACCCAGATGATATAAATGCATGGTCCACCATAGCAACAATCACTAGAACTCAATAACCACGCTTCGAGGTGGGAATCTGCTTCCTGGAGAAATAAAGAAAGAACCCTCCCCCAATACCAGAGGCAACTCTCGTATGAAGACATCTGCAATATTTGGATCTAACCATCACTTCATGGGACCACAGTAGAGATAGATAATCCTCAACCTTTTTCTTCCCCCACTCACATATTACCTTAAAGTAATCCCTTACTAACCACAGTAACTATGGTATAGGTTAAGAACTTCTGCCTCTGGAAGCTAGACAGCCATTCAAGTTTCACAGCAAATAGGGAATAGGATCATTCTCACCATGACTCAAGAGAAAATCAAGTTAACTCAGCTCAATCTTGCTTAACTACAACTCTACATGAACTGATGGAACTTTCTTTAAACTGGAAAACATTCAGTAAAAACATCTATAAAATAACGTTACAATGAATTGGGTGGAGTCATGGCCAGATAAGTCTGTATCTCATTACTACCCACACTCAGGACTGTGGGGAACACGACAGATTTTTCACCCACAAGTGTTGGCCTTTTGAAAGAGCTGGTAAGGTGAGTTAATGGATGGGTTGGCCTGCACCCCACTCATCAGCTCTGGAAGAGAAAAAGCAACACTGTTCTCACAACCTCAGTTCTATCATTATTCACCATCCCACCTTGTAACCATATAATAATTACAGTATAGAAACAGGCCATCTCGGCCCCTCTAGTCCACACCAATTTAAGTGAACTCTACTAGTCCCACCTACCTGTTCCCTGTCCATAACCCTCCAATCCCCTCACATCCATGCACTCATCCAAGCTCTTAAATGACAAAATTGACCCTGCTGCAACCACCTTCACTAAAAGTTTCAATGTATGCCAATAACAGATCCCACCGCTAAAAAATCCAAATATTTTAGAAACCCCTCACCAACTTGTTCCCATAACTTCTACAGAATTTTAACCTGTATGGTTAAAATAAGTTTTACCTCTGATTAAATTTTACACATCACTTTAGATTGCATCATAAACTGTTTGGTTCGGGAAACTTCTCTGTTTATTCCTTGCACAACTCTATAACATCTCATTTTTTGGGGGCGGCATGATTGACGTAGCGATTAGTGCAATGCCTTTACAGCGTCAGCTATTGGGACCGAGGTTTGAATCCTGCACTGCCTGTACATTCACCCTGTGTCTGAGTGGGTTTTCCCCGGGGCCTCTGGTTTCCTCCTGTCATTTGGGTGTAAATTGGGCGGCATGGATTCATAGGCCAAAATGGCCTGTAACCATGCTGTGTGTATAAAATTTTTAAAGAATTTTTTAACAATTTTAAATTAAAAAATTTAAGTTTGTTACAGGAACAAGCCCAGTTTCTCCAGTCTAACCTTGTGGCTAAAATCCCAAAGCTGTCAAAACTATGCAAGTAAATCTTTTCTCCATCCTCTCGAGGACCATATTCTTCCTAAAGTTAACAACCAGACTTAAATACTTACACTCTAGCTGTGACCGAACCATTGTTTTTCGCAAAAATACTCTGTCCTACCTTTATGAAGCTCAGAATTCCAAATGTTTTACAACCAGTGTTCTCCGCATGCTCTAAACGTTCAGAGATTTATCCGTACACATCACTCTTTAGAACAATGGCATTGTCCCTCTCTTGTCCTTCTGCTAAAATATTTTAGGATGTCCTGCTGTGGTGAGAGAGATGTTGAGTGCTAAGTAATTTATTTGGCATACACCACCAGTTTCTGGCTATATTCAGACTGGACGCCAAAGCAGTACAATTCTGCAACCTTTGCTCTGAACCAGCTAATCTCTCTCTGTAACTCTGCACTTTAAAAAAAAATGTAAACATACAGCCTAGTAGCAGGCCCTTCAGCCCACGCGCCTGTGCCGCCCAATTTACCTACAACCCCTGGTGCGTTTTGAAGGGTGGGAGGAAACTGGAGCCCCAGGGAAACCCATGGAGAGAACATGCAAACACCTTAGACAGCGTGGGATTTGAACCGGAGTCCCTAGCGCTGTAATAGTGTTGCACCTACGCTGCTCATGCCGCCCTCTAAGCTAACTGTGCTGTTCCTTGTACTATGAGATGCAGAGACTTGGATACATGAGGAGAACGGAAAAAGAGGTGGCAGATAAAACATAATGTACGAAAGTGTACAGTCATGAATTTCGGTAGAAGAAATAGATGGGCAGACTATTATTTATATGGGGAGAAAATTCCAAATTTGGTGCAAAGGGATTTGGGAGTCTTCATGCAGGATACCCTGAAGGTAAATGCAATGTTGGGTGTATATTTCTAGATGGACAGCATCAATGTATTAATGAAACTATAGGGCACTAGTGAGACCTCACTTGGAGTACTGTGTACAGTTTTGGGCTCCTTATTTGAGAAATGATTGGAGAGTTCAGAGAAGATTTACTAGAATGATAGCAGGAATGAAAGGGTTAGCAAATGAAGAACATTTGTCGGCTTTTGAACTAAACTGGGAGTACAGAAGGATGAAGGGGGACCTCGTAGAGGCATTTTGAACGCTGGAAGGCCTGGACAGAGTAGATGGGACAAGGATGTTTCCCATGGTAGAAAAGTCTTGGACAAGAGGGGACAACCTCAGGATAAAAGGGCAACAATTTCTTTAGCCAGAGGGTCGTGAGTCAGTGGGAACGCTGCCACTGGAAGGTGTGGAAGCGAAGTCATTGGGTGTATTTAAGGCAGAGATTGTCAGGTATTTGATGAGTCAGGACATCAAGGGTTACAGAAAGCAGGGGAGTGGGAGGATGGATCACCTCATGATTAGAATGGCAGAGCAGATTTGATGGGCCAACTTTGCTCCTATACCTTGTGTCTACTAGTCTGCTCACAAAAAAAACCCCTCGCACCGCATCTTGGTACACATGACAGTAAACGAACTTAGTCTCACATAATGTGTGGAAAAAAAAAGCCGATGCAATCCTGATATCTGCCACAAGGTGTCATACACACACACACAAAGTCTGCCAAGAGGAAGGTCATCCTTTCATTATTCTCAATGTTCCCAAACTGGGCCCGGGCAGTCAAAATAATCTTCTTCCAAGTTTGTGACATCCAGCAGTGGATGCATGAAACTTCAAAAAGGCAAAAGCTTTATTTCTAAATACACTATAGATCTGCCAACCTCTCGTTTTCTGTTTCATAGCACAAGTGTAACCAGAGGCACTCCAGCCCACACACCAACTGATGGGAAGAGACAGCTGCTCTTCGATGATTTTTGAATTAAAATTGCTCAGCAAGCAGTTTGCAATTTGTGGTCACAGAGAAGCATCATTTCAAGGACAGATGTTTCTAAATCAGAATTACAGTTCTCTTAGTAAATTAAAGGTTCTTTTTCTGTTTGTCCCGCCCCTCATTACTTTGCTCAAGGTTACATCTCATTTGCTGTTCCAACTGCAAAAGAAAACGAACTTTAAAGATAAAATGCAAGATTTTGGAAGTGTGCTGATGGCTCTGGAGTTTGATTTACTGGATGAGAACCCACGAGAACATTCAGAGTGAAGCAAGATGCTCTGCAGTTGCTGTGTGCTCAGAAGTGCTGGAGAAACTAAGCAGGTCAAGCAGCATCGACAGGAAGCAAAGCAAACCTTCACGCATTAGACCCCCCTCTAGTTCAGATGCAAACTGTCCCATTGGAATAGGTCCCACCTTTCCTGGAAGAGAGCCCAATGATCCAGAAACCTGAAGCCCTCCCTCCTACACCGTGTCTCTAGCCTCGTATTAAGCTGCATTATCCTCCTATTTCTAACCTTGCCTGCACGGGATCTTGAGATCACAACCCTAGAGGACCTGTCCTTCAACCGAGCACCCAACTCCCTGAACTCTTCTTGCAGGACCTCCTCACCCTTCCTACCCATGCCAATGAGCCCCTTGGTCAAGGTTTAAGCAAAAGCAGACAGGCACCTGAATCAAAAGATGGGGATGGGGAGGGGAAGAAGGGGCGGGGAGAGGAGCACAGGCTCCATAATTGGTAGTAAAACATGAAAGTCTGCAGACACCGTGGTTGAAGTAAATTACAATGCTGGAGGACCCAGCAGGTCAATGTTCTTCATGTAGCAAAGGTAAAACTTTTCAGGCTTGAGCCCTTCATCAAGGTATCAGGACCATAATTGGGCATACACAGGAGGGCTGAAGACTGCTCTTGCCCATTGGCCTCCCCCTTCCCCTTCTTCCCTCCTCCTCCCACCATTTTATTCAGGCGCCTGCCTGCTTTTTGCTCAAACCTTGACAAAGGGCTCAGGCCCAAAACATTGGTTATATATCTTTGCCTCCAAAGGGCCTGATGAGTTGGTGATGGGTTGTCACGAACCAGTCTGGAAGGGCAGTGGTTTTTGAGTTGAAAAGGAGCTCAATGTACAGAAAGGTGCTGAACACAACGGTTGAGTCAGTCCAACTCACAGGTCGTTGTGTCACGAGAAAGACTGTAGCGTCACTGGTTAATTGCGACCAGCATTAATAGAACTGTAGCATGAATAGAAAGCCTCAGACGTTTGGCTCCCAGTGGTTTTCCTGTCATCTCTGTATGCAAGCCTCATCCAGGGCACAGATGCAAGTTTCAACCTTGATTCTCATTCCAACAATTGCTGACATTTGGAGTTGGCAAACCTCAACTAAAACTTGGGATTTCTATATGAATACCTCTGCTTATGGACTAAGGAGATGGAATAAGCAAGATGAGTTTATGCAGGCAGTATGTTTACCACCCTGGTGGGACTGAACTGATCTGACTATCTCTTAACCCTTTGGACTCCAGCTATTTTTAACCTCTCATAATATATACTTCGGACTGGGTCCGTGGGTAAACACCAGTACGAACCAGCGAGTGGCTGGGTATAAAACCAGTCCCTGAAAACAGACGGAATATGCGCCTGCTGGTAGTCCCTGAAAACAGGATATCTGAATCAAAAGAGTTAAGATCATCATACTGAGGGGAAGTACTGAACAAACTGGGTAAGTTGCGTACTGCAATAGATGTGAGCAGATGACTTTACAGTCAAGGAGACTGTCCTGTCAAATCTCCTCATTCAATTTATTTTGATCACTTTCTAATTCCGTGAAGGACAGTCAGTGCAACATCGTAGCACAAAGTGACCCCTCGATAATCTGATCAAGATCCATGTGCCAAAACTTCCTTTGGCCTAGCGAAGCTTATTCCAGCACCTCAGAGTAATCCAATCACAGTCATGGTAGATATTTGTTACAGGACAGGCGACGGAGAGAGTTAAGACGTCAGCAGATGCTGGGGTCGGGTGCAATTGCACAGAGTGCTGGAGAAACACAGCAGCATCCATAGAAAGTAAAGGGGAAACGACGTTTCAGGCCTGAGCCCTTGAACATACAGCACAGTATAGGGCCTTCTGCTGAGCCATATATTCCTTAAAAAATACTATACCCTCCCTATCCTGTAACTCTATTTTTCCTTCATCCATGTGCCTAAGAGCCTCTTCAATGCCCTTAATATTTCAGTCTCCACCTCCACCCCGGGAAATACATTCCAGGCATTATCCCTGATGTCTCCCCTACCTTCACTCTGTACTGATGTCCTGCCTCTCATAATCTTGCAGACCTCATTAAATCACCTCTCATCCTTCTGGGCTCCAAAGAGAAAAGTCTCAGCTCTCCTAACCTTGCCTCAGAAGACATTTTCCAATCCAAGCAACATCCTGGTAAATCTCTGCGCCCTCTCCATAGCTTCCACGTCCTTCCTGTAATGAAACATTTGTAACCCAATGGAGGCTGCGTGACCTGTTGAATGCCTCCAGCGCATTCATCCATCCTAAGTGGCCTCTATCCAATCTTGTCCCATTTGCCTGCCCTTGGCCCCTCTCCCTGTTTGTATCCATCCAAATGTCTTTCAGATGTTCTAATTACTCCCATCTCTCCCACATTTCTCTGGCAGCTCATTCTATGTGCCCACCTCCCATTGGAAAAAGGTTGTCCCTCAAGCCTTTCTTAAATCTTTTATTCACACTTCCACTTAAAGAGGTTGAACGACCGCTCGGTGGTCAGGGATGTCAGGCATCTGCAGTGTCCTGGCTGGACGTCTGACCATGCAAGGTGAGGGCTTCATCAATTCAAAGATGGGAATTGAAAGGACCAGAGGAAGAAACCTGTTGGGTCAACCTTCTGCAATGGAGAGCTGCTGCTGAGGTGTCAAAGGCCTTTAGAAACCACTGAGTCTGCAGACTTGCTGGGGCGAAGAGGATATTACCAGCTGCTCAATAAAGAGAAGAACACTTGAAGCCTTCAAAGTGAATGAACAGGCACTGGAAACTTTGTGGCTTTTCATGCCAGCCTTGTGGTGTTAGTTTGAAGGCCATGGAGAGAAGTTGAAAGCTTAGTTACTGCAGCAAAGTTTTAGAGTGGACCAAACTCAATCAAGACCTTGCATTTCTCAAGATTCCTTTGTTGTCATGTATTACACAGAATTTGCTTTTGTCTGCGACAAGGCAGGCAGATTGCCATCAGCAGATATTGCCTGAACTGTCTCTTACAATCAGGGAAGCAGGAGAGTCCCCTCAGAGTCACTGAGTGTCCGTGAATTCGCCTCCAGCACTTCTGTGGCCTCTGGAGCCACACAGACTCCAGTTCGTGTTCCCATTTTTGTTCTTCCCACTGTTCGTCTAGACCAAAGGCTGAGCTTGTCTAAGCAGCAAAGAACTTTGGCCGTGGGTGCCTCGTTAAGATCAGACTGAAGTAATCCTGTCCACTCCAGACACGTCCTGCAGGAACATCAACATCTGTCTCCAGGTTTGTGTAATTTTGTTATTATCCAGCAGTGGGACACTGAACTGGTTCAGTGAGCTGAATAACTTCAGCACCAGCTGCTTCTAATCCATCCAAAGTCTATAGGCAAAATTCTTCCAGTTGAATCTTTCAAGTAGTTGGCCCCCTTTTTGAATGGAAATTTTAACTCTGATATAGGGAATGCACTAACTTTGAATTTACCGTATATGCCAGCGTATAGGATGATCCTTAAAAAATTTCACCTCGAAATCAGGAGTTGTCTTATATGTTGAATATAAAATCCAAAACCTTGACAGCAGTATCAACACCACGGCCATCTTCTCTCCCCACACACACCCTGCCTGTACCGACTCGTATCCCAGTCAGACTCTAGGCACACTCCACCACCTTCTTCGTGCTGACAACCCAACTCATCTCCACTCTAGTGTCCCAGTCAGGCCCTCGGCACACGTTCCTTACGCTGACAATCTGACTTAACTGCACACAAGTGGTGACACCGAAAAGAACGGAAGCTCATTTGTGGACGTGACGCTTACAAAAACCGCGCGCGCCATTTCCAGCTCATCTCCATTCTGGGTGCCTCTTAGACAGCGTGCATATTGAGGGGCATTGCCCGTTTAGCGGGGCAAACCATGGTTTGGGTACTTCTTCAATTTCATACCATTGGAAAAAAAAACTTTAAAGTTCACTGCGTCAGCCAAATGGCATCCACGAATCCCCAGTTAGTTATTAACCAAGTCTCAGAGCTCCCCCGTCAGCTCCTTTAACAGGCTGTGTAAAGCCTGTACACAGCCATTGTTTTTGTTAAAGGAGCCGACAGTGGTTTATTTAAAAATATGCTACTATAATTAAAATCTCTACAGGGTAATTTAGTAATATTGTGACAGCATCACTCCACTGGTCAGTGGTAAGTGCCAGGCTTGGGGGTGGGGGGGGGGGGATCATCCTATACAGCAAGTACAGCATTTTAGGTGGAAATTCCAGGACCGTCCTATGCACGAATCATCCTATACGCCAGCACATAGGTACTTCTCGACGTGCGTCCGTGTTCCGTTCTGGCCGACCGGTTGCATCTTGGAATGGACGCATGTTGGAATTGCATATTTACCTTGTTAGTTGGCGACGCAGCGGTCCATAGGCTGGGCGCAGCCATCTTGATTCCTGTGCGTATTACGCAGGGGGTTCGCGCACTGGAGTTCAGTTGGTGCATGCGCGATATTGAATTCGCACCCTTAACTCTCGCACATGCACCAACCAAACTCCAATACACAAATCCAACGCGTACATGCCAACTAAAGACTCGTCCGTGCATACAGGAATCAAGATGGCCGCGCCCAACCTAAGGACCCTGGGACGCCAACTAACAAGGTAAGTACATATATTTGGCTCTTACACGTCCTGTATCCCTGTTATAGTTTGTCAAATACAACGTAAGCTGCGTAAATTTTATATTTTTTCTTTATTTTTTTAAATGAGTATGCGTGGATGGATGCAAGTCATATCGGTTGCAAGTTGGGGTCTACCTGTAGATGGTATTCTTTCAAAGACTTACAGGACCTTTAGTTCCGTGTACTGTGGGCACATTTTGGTATCTCAGGTTTCGGAACGGAGAGTTCACTGCAAGCTAATTACAAAATACTGCATCTCACATCAAGGAGATACTGACCTTTAAGTTCAATTCCATCTTTATCCCATTGGAAACTTCCACAGATCATTTCTGTGCCTCATACAATCGCAGGTCGCTGCGATGAGTAAGATCTGGTGCATATTACTATAACAAGCACAGGTAAACCTACCTGTTGAACACTGGTGGGGCCTGGCATAAACAGGATGCAAAATACGGGAATGTCAGCTAACAACGAGTGTGTTCAAATGATTCCAGATGTCAGTGGAGAGCTCTTCAAGAATAGAAAATATTATAATCTGGTCTTTGGTTTAAAAAATGTTGATGCAGCTTTTGCTGTTCTTAACTAAACGAGAACCACATCACACGCAGAACAAAGGCAGGGAAGTGCTTGTGAATAAACTGACGTTAAGTATTTGGTAGCTTCCTGCATCGCCCCAAGCCATCGTCTTGGTTGAGAAAACCGTTTGAGATGTTTTCTCAGAAGCATTCAAGGGGATTTATGAACTGAGTTTTTTCCCCCCCTGCATCTTGAGCAACGTCGCAACGTCACCCTGACAGCTTTTCCGAAGTATCGGAGGTTCGGATCTGGAGCTCGGGCTGCCGATGGTTTGAACTGGAGTCTGTGCGGCTGCGGGAAGCACTGGAGGCAGATCCACGGGCACTCCATGTCCCTGAAGGGACTCTCTTCTGCTTCTCTTTCTCCTGTTGTCAGGGGCGCCGGGCAATGCCGATGCGGTCTTTGCTTGTTTTGCTGCAGACAAAAGCTGGTGTATCATGGATGCTACATTTTTAATGTGTTATTAAGTGACAATAAAAGGAACCTTGAAGTTTACAGGTGGTAGTTTTTATAACTAATAAGAATGTGCTCAGTGGATCCAGTGGAGCCAGAGTTCAACACCCATCCATGGTGAAGCTGCCTAGCGTACTGAGCATGCTTCCATTCAGATTTGCAGAGTCTGCAGGATTTTGCTTGTGTGACCTTCTCTCGATTGTGAACAAAAATAGAAGCTTCCAACACTACTCAGGAGAGACTAATTTGTCAATTGTTTACACCAAAGGTTATTAATACGCAATTCTGAGCAATTAATAGTTTTATAGTAAGAACAGCAAACACAAGGAGTGAAGGACTGGCAGAATCTGTACAAAGAGCTTAATGCTTCTGATGACCTGATCTATCAAAGCTGTTCCCCTCACTGCTGAAGCTGCTCGGTCTGCTGAGTATCTCCAGTATTTTATGTTTTTGTTTCTGAATTTTTTTAAAATTTAGACATTCACCATGGTCGCAGGCTCTTTCGGCCCACGAGTCCGTGCCGCCCAATTGCACCCAAATGACCTACAACCCCACCCCAGTATGTTTTTGAAGGGTGGGAGGAAACTGGAGCCGCCCCCACCCTGGGAGGAAATCCATGCAGACACGGGGAGAACTCCTTACAGATTCGAACACCGGTCCCAATCACTTGCGTTGTAACCGCTGATCGCTACGCCAACCGTGCCACCTGTTCCGGGTGTTTCCGAAACGCACGGATCGGGAGCAGGGCTGTGATGTCAAGACCATTGTAGACATCATGAGGAGAGCAAGTTGGGAAGGGATTGTTTGGTTGTGGACCGCCTTCGGATTCTGCACAATGTTCATGGGCCCCCTTCCCTATGAAGTGGTCACATTCTTCTGTGCTTCCCTCCTTACGACTACATAAAAAATTATTTAATGATTTCAGTCTGTGCCCCCCCCACCCCACCTTGGTTGTGATTCCCAAGGAGGGCAATATGGCCCTTACTGACAATGACTGAGTTAGACTGCCCAGGGCAATCATGTTCTGTGGAACATCCTCTGTGGAGGATGCACACTTGCCCCAAACACTTTAAGAACCAGATAACCTCTGCATTAAATCTCATGGCTTTTATATCGGTCCAATTTACAGGTGACCCAAGCTACAAATGGACTTCCAATGATCTTATGCTCAAAATGTCAACCTGCATGGGCTTCTTGGTCTATCAGCTCCCTTAGATTGAAGATTAGCTTCAGTACTGTTTAATTCTCCAGCAACTTCACCTCTTCTGGGCTTTCCAAAGGAGTTCATACCTTATCTCCTAACACCGTTCTCAACAGAGGAACATTTTGACTCGGTCGAGGCAGTTAGTCCCTCATTGCTTCGCTTCTGCCTGTGTTGGGGAACCGACTGGGCAACTTGTTCCCAGGCGTTCATTGACAGAGAAATAAGGGGGTATCCGGGGCGGGGAAGGGGGCGGGGGCTGAACTCAGTGGAGGGTGGGTATCGAACCTGCGTCCCGCCACTCCAGTAACAGTGCTGTCAGTGCTTGCACTCAATCGTGGCCTGAGCGTGGAAAGTTTGTTATTCATGCCACCATTTACAGCTGAGAAGGACAACCATCCCTTCAGGCTTGAAAATCAGACCAAGTTAGCAGGAATTCCTTGTTGACGGACTGGTTTGACAGCCCCGGACAGCACTGACAGGAGGTCAGAGCCGCCTTCTGCCTCCATACCCTGTATTACCGTACCACTGCTAATAGCTTATCAGTTTCTGACCCTCTCCACTCCTCTTAGATCACATGCTGACTTTTTCTGACCCTGTTGGCGACGTTCCTTGACAGCCTGAAGATGGGAGTGAGGGAAGGGGAAGGGGGTGGCGGTGGACAGGATGGGGTGGGGGGGGTGTGAGCCTCCACGTGTTTGCTCCCCCTGTGACCTATGAAGCCACCCACCTTCCCTGCCCAAGCACGACCCTCCAATCTGTGACCCAAACCAAAGAAACAAGGCCCCGGCAACGGCTAAGGCGGCAGGAAGTGGTCCACAGCCTATCTGCTCCCTGTATCCAACAGGCTAGAAACAGAAGAGCACACAGTCATACCTTCCCCACGATAATGGCCAGAGGCCTCATTACCTCAAGGGAAGGGCAGCAGAACCAATAAGGAATATTGGCAATTCTACTCTGCGGTCACCCCCTTGACCATCAACTTTTCAATAAATTGGTGAAAATTCAACTATGTGTTGAAATTCCACTCAGTACTGTTGCAGAAAAATAGTAAAATGTAATAAGGTATATAAAATGGTAACTCAAATATCAATATATCACACATTTAAAAGCAACAATTGATCAAGTTGAAGACAAATAATGCCATCGTTAATTGGCACAAGTTCAAAGGATATTGCTGTGTAAATTAGAGTTTGCTTCACTGCAGGCACTCTCTGCAAACTGACCAAAAGGAAACTGTCTTCTTCAGAACAGCAAGAACCTTCACACAGTACCTCTTTGGTGCCCTTCCCATCCGCTGTTCAGGCGAAGGGTTAACCGCTCGACTCGCCAAGTTTAGAAGGAAGGGCGAGGAGGGGGGCGTGACGGAGGCGGGGCCCGTGTGGGCGGTGGTCCGGGTGGGGGTGGAGGCAAGGTGGAAGTCGGCGACGGGGCGGGTGACGAAGTTGTCGACTGGACGGGTGAAGGCTCAGGCGACGGGGCCGGAGATGGAGGAAGACTTGTGGTCGGGCAGTAGATGGGAGCCGGCCCACCATTTCTCATGTTGTTGTAGAAGGGGTAACTGGGTGGTTTCTTGTTGGCCTTTACTCTTGTGAAGTTAATGCAACGTCCCTGTGGGAAAAAAAGAAAAAGAATAACAATCAATCTCCACAGACAAACATCGATGGATTGCAGTGTCTACTTACACCATAATGATGTTGTCCAAGAAGAAGTAAATTGAGCAGAAATAACAAAGCCAATAAGGCCTATTTACTCTCTCCAAAAATCTCTCCTGAACTATTCCAAGCTGTTTTCTATCCCCACTACAGTTTGTTTCTGATTATCTGGAAACCGATCTACCAAAATTCTCGAATATCCAAAAAAATTTTTCAGCTGAGACATGACATCACAATTTGAAAAAAAAAGTCAATTTTTTTTTTACCCACCGTGCTCAAGTCTGTCATGCAGTTAGCAACATTTTGAATCAACAGAGATCTCGGGTACTGTTCAAAGATACAGCTCTGGTGGGTGGGGGGGGGGAGTCTGTCGTGTTCTTAGCGCCATTTTGAATCAACAGAGCTCTCATGTACTGTTCAAAGAAGTTTCACGATTATCCGAAAAATCCAAATAACTGAGATAGGTAAGGTCCCAAGCATATTGGAAAATGTATTGTATGGGGGAAATTAAGGGATATGGGGAAAAAGCAGATAGGCGGAGATGAGCCTGCCATCAGATCAGCCATGATCACATTGAACGGTGGAGCAGGCTCGACGGACCGGATGGCCGACTCCTATTTCTAACTTTGCAAGTCCACACCACTTTTACCTCTTGTTGGCCACACACTGGCTTGCTTGGCGTGAATATTCTGGCGCCAGAGAGAGACACAAGCCCTTTCAACCACTGAGGTCACACTGACACTTAACCACCCATTTGTACTAACCATACATTGATCCCAACCGCGCCCCCACCCCAAATCTTATCACTGGCTTGCATCCCAGAGGCAATTTTCAGTGGATGACTAAGCTACCGGTTAAGCGATGTGAAGTGGTCGGAAACCACAGTGCCCCGACGAAATCCTCAGTGCCACAGGGGGGAACGTGCAAACTCCATGCAGACAGCACCAGAGATCAGGACTGTAGACGCTGTGATGGTGGTAAATGCACAGAAGCAGTGGAAAAACTCAGCAGTCCCCGCAGCGTCCATAGGAGCCAACGTTTCGGGCCTGAGCCGCGCGTCAAGATAGCTTCTTTTCAAGCAAGCTTATCTGCGGATTCCACTAAACACTACCTTTTCCCATTCTGGCCTATTTCAGTTTCAGATGAAACAGTCATTGGCTTGTGGATTTCCTCATAAATGTACTTAATTAAATCATATCTGGGAATAAAATCATCTCAATTTACCATGCAACAAAGAGACAAATTCCCCCAAAAAGTAGTCAAAATTTCATAAGAATGGGAACCATTGCTGCCCGCCCAGAACCAATAACAGGCAGTCCCCAGGTTTCGAACAAGTTTCGTTACCTGGGTCTGTCCATTAGCCGAATTTGTATGCAAATCACAGTTCTTATTTAACATTCATAAGGTCATGTAATGCGCATGCTCATATCGGTGCAGCCCATTTGTAACTACATGTTATTCGTACCCCAGGGGCTGTCTGTACCTGCATTTGGCCCGTATCCCTCTGAACCCATCTTCTCCATGTCCAAGTATTTCTTAGAGCCTGCAATAGTAACCACCTCGTCCAGCAGCCCATTCCGTACTCCCACCACCCTTCTGTGTGTTAAAAACAAAAGTACAACAGACCTACATAGAGAAGGGTCAGCAGGTCAGGAGACGGCTGTGGAAAGAGATAAAGAGCCAATGTTTCAGGTCAAATGCAGAAGCGGAGGTGAAGGGAAAACAAGTGGGTGGAAGAGGCCAAACAAAATATCTCTGATGGAGAGACATGGTGGCCCTGGAGGTGCGCTGTTTCCCAGATTGTCTCTTTGATAGATTAATACCATATATACTCGTGTAAATGTTGAGTTTTGTAGACTATTTTTAAAAAACGTTAAATTTATGGGGTTGACTATTACATGGATACTACTTTTGACCGTGGAAAGTAACTGCGACATTCGAGGCATCAGGCGCTCTGATGGGTGGGTGGTTGGGACCAAAAATAGGGGTTGGGGGTCGACTTCCACACAAAATATGTGGAAAATACCAGATTTCTGGGTCAAGTATGGGGGGGGGGGGGGGGGGTCGACTTTTACACAGTATTGACTTGTATACGGTAAGAGTATGGTTTTGTATTTGGGAAATCCTGCCCCAAAATGAATGATTTTTTTTTGAGGAAGTTACTCAGAAAATTGATGTGTACATAGACATTAGCTAGGTTTTAGACAAGGTCCCATTTTATAGATGTGTTCAGAAAATATGGGGACCAAGTATCCAAGGTGTTTTAGCAAACTGGATCTAAAATGGGTGTGGTGATAGGAAGCAAAGGGTAGTGTTGGAGGGTTGTTGTTCTGACTGGAATTCTGTAACCAGTGGAGCACCACAGGGATCGGTGCTGGGACCATTCTCTTTTTTTAATCATTTGTTAAGGACTTGGATGAGAACGTCTGTGGTTTCATCAGTGAGCTTGCTAACACAAAGAGTGTTGGAATGTAGATTGAGAGGATGGCCTTCTAAGGTTCCAGAGCGACATAGATCAACGAGAAAGTTGGGCACAGCCATGGCAGATGAAATTTAATGCAGACAAGTGCGAGGTAATGCATTTCGAGCCCTTTAATATTGGTAGGACACGTATAGTAAGCATCAGGGACCTTGGGATGCAAGTTTAAATATCCCCAAAAGCACTCATGGATTGGGCTGAGAAGAAGGATTGCTTGCCTCCTTGGGCAGCAAAGAGTTGGGACATCATGTTAGACCTGCACAAGACATTGGTTAGGCCACTCAGGGAGGTCATCAGACTCTAGAAAGGATGCAGGAGAGGTTCACCAGGATGTTGCCTGTATTGAAAACTCTACTTACTCCTGAAACACCAAATGCTGAAAGGCGACCTTGCCGAGGTTCTAAAGTTATGAGGGACAGTGATATATTCACTGCCTTTTTCCAAAGGGAGAGGTGTCTAAGACCATAGGACAAAGGTTTAAATATTTAAAGGAGAAATAATCTAATGAAGGTCACTCATTTATTCAGTCAGACTGCAGAGTTGAAATATAAGTTGCTAAATTTGTAAATATGTAAAAATAAAAACTTTCTTTCACCATGATCGAGTCATGGATTCTGACATCATGGTTCTGGTCAAATAGATAGAGTTATCCAATTTGCTCCTGTACTTTAGATTTGAGATTATTTCCCATTCAAGGATTTATCCAGTTCCCTTTTGAAATTGGATATCCCTGCTGAATTGGCTTTCACCAGAATATTAGACATTGCATTAACGACAACATCGCCACTTGGCAGATGTTGTTTCGCAGAGCATCTTAAACCCACATCCTCCAGTTATCACACTTCTGTCAAAAGAAACTGCTTGTAACTTTGAATGATTCTGGTAGATAGCTTTTGGTCTTCAAAAAAAAAAGTTCTTGAGTTCTAACCACCTCAGTACCACTCTTGCAAATCTCTTCTCCATTACGTTGACATTTTCAAATCCCTGGAGGTTAACATCTCCAAGGGTCTGTCCTGGAGATGTCTGAGGAGATTCGTTCTGTCACCGAAGTCTCTTAAACTTCTACAGGTGTACTGTGGAGAGCATTCTGGATGGTTGCATCACTGCCTGGTATGGAGGCGCCAACTCTCAGGACAAGAAAAAGAAAACTCCAGAGGGTCGTTCACTCGGCCTGCGACATCAGGGGGACCAATCTTCACACCATCGAGGGTGTCTTAAGAATCAAGGACCCCCCCCACCCCCCCACCACACCACCCAGGCCATGCCATCTTCACTCTGCTACATCGGAGAAAAAGGTACAAGAGCTTAAAAACGAGCACTCAGCTTGTTCAAGAGAATAAATTTTGATTGATCTTCTTGTAGTTGGACAAATTCAAGTTCATGGTCCTGATAAACTTGACCTCCTTTTTAGTGCCACTTACAAAAGATTCGAATGATCTGATAACGTTACTGCGAAGACTCTTGCGATCTGGGTCAATGAGAGTTAAACACAGTAGAATGCAGTACCGTTGGCTGCCACCCAAACAGCTCTGTTCGTGCTGCAGCCGGGGTTTTCACTACAGTACATGCAGGCAGTGGTCAGCCTGTAATGAAAACAATATGCTGGCTGCTGCCAGCAGTCTGGTGGGGTACTCAGCAGAAATGAATCTGCCAGATCAGCAAGAAAACTTATTTTCTTCTTTTCCCTTTTTCTGAATGGGGTCTGGGCTGGGCATTGTCAGAACTCCAGAATGTGAAATGAAATGAAAGTCTGCAGACACCGTGATTGAAGTAAAAACACAATGTGGAGAAACTCAGCAGGCCAAACAGGGCAAAGATAAAGATTCATAACCAACATTTCGGGCTTGAGCTCTTCATCAAAATGTAGGCAGGCGCACAAACATAATTTTTAAAATCAGAATGAAGGTTCCATGCATTCTGTAGAGTATTTTCCAACACATTTCAACATGAAGCTAGTGGACATCCCCCTCCCCCCACTCTAACTGTTCCTCTGTTTTAATTTAATTTTAATTTAGAAACACAACAGGCCCTTTCCAGCCCTCACCACCCAAATACATCCACGTGACCAATCAATCCACCGTGGAATGGGGGAGGATACCAGAGTATGGAGCCAACACACAAACTGCTTACAGACAGCGTCAGATTCGGCAGGCTCTGTAGTAGCACAGCGTTACCAGTGTGCCATCAATTTCACCGCAGGTCCAGAACCTGACTCAAGAGACCACCCTCTCTCACCCAGCCGAGTGACAGTGGTTCTCCAATCATCCAGTCAGAAGGTTGCCAGATGTTTACATCCAACAGGGCTACGTGGTTGTCGTGGTCTGGTGCCAATTAAGGAATGTGCCCGAGGCTCTCTACACAGAAGTCTCTCTCCCTGCACATCAGGATGCCCCACAAGCAACACAAGACTCTTCTTATAAGGGCACTGCCCCAACATTTCTACTTTTAACGGTCATTTCATCTTCAATCGCAGAGACTCTCGCTGGTCTGCCACTGTGGTCACCATCCCCCCTGTTTCTCCTTCTCAATGGCTGTCGGGGGGGGGATCTTTACCAGATGTCAGTCCACTGTACTCCCGGAGACTGCAACCCCTCGAAGCCGCTGCCGAACACAGGCACCGCCATCTTGGGCCCAGACCCCGCATTCACAGGGTTTTAAAATAAATCACCGTTGGTTCTTTTAACAGGCTGTTTAAAACCTGTACGGTGGTATTAGCAGAAGAATTGGGTGATAGGACCCTGCAGGGAAGTGCTGTGACTCTGCTCCCCGCTCTCCGTGGGTCCGCACCAATGGCAGTGCCGCCATTTTGTTTTACTGCTTAGTTCCTGCCAAGGTTAGATCCAGCACCTCACATTTCTCCACATTAAATTCCATCAACCGTTCATCTACCCACCTACCCAACACATGAAGATCCTTGTGCAATCACTGGCAAAATCTTCAGTGCCCACAAAACCAGACACTTTATCTGCAAATTTGCTAATCAAGCTACCTAAATCATGGATATAGATGGCAAGTAGTAATGATCCCAGCACCGAAACCCGCTGGACACAATTCCGATAAACAACCTTCCACCATCACCCTCTGCTTTCTACCATGAAGCCAATTTTCTATCCATTCGGCTATGTCTCAAGTATCAAGTTCAAGTTTACTATTAGCTGATTGTACATATACAATCTGACGAAACAGCGCATCTCCGGACCACAGTACAAATGACATATGTGCGTAGCAATCCAAAATAAATATAGATAAAAATTATTGACGTGTTTCGAGGTCTCATCACCAGCCGGGCAGTCCTGGTTATTGTGGCGACGCACGTGCCATCAGAGCAGCTGCGTCAAAGGTGGCATCGCGCGGCCTTCTTTTCTGGTAGAAGTTCGGGGCCCGCAAGCGCACAGGCAGCACGGTTATGTCACGATGACATGGTTTCCAGTGCACCGGGGCAGGAGCTTCAAATGCCTTAAAAAGCAGCAAAGCGCTAGTCAAAATAAAGTTCACGAGTTCCGACGAGCCCACCGATGGCTGGTCTTGTTCTTTCGCTCGGTTAGCGCGCTCGCTACATTATTATGCTTCTGTACCCCTTTCTTGAAGGTAGTGTGTCAAAGATACTCTGGGCTAGATGGTAGGTGTCCTCAATGATTCTCAGAACCCTCTTCAAGCACTGCTCCCTGTAGCTATCATCGATAGAGGGTCTCCTTGATCTCCTTGGATCCCGTGATCTAGCCTTCCACGCAGAACCTTATCGAATATTTTGCTGAAATCCATATCTACACCTGTTTTCTTTTTAAAAAAAATTTATTTATTCGTTCAAAGTACAGATAATAAGTAACATAATAAACCATAAACATGAACGTTATATTTTATATATATATAAAAGAAAAGAAAAAACCCCCCCCCCTTCAGCCAACTCTCCTAAGGAAAGCCATAAAGAGAAGAACAAAAAATTAAACATAAATATTAAGATCTAATCAATGTAAATCAAAATGTAAATGTTCCGAATATAACAACCACTTATTAATAAATAAACTATAGTTATCACGCGAAACATTTAATTTCTTCCATTATTAAACAATATTTCATCTCATTATGCCGTCTATTAATATCAATTGTATTCGTATCTTTCCACGTACTAGCAATATATATTTTCGCTACAGATAAAGCTAAATATACAAAAGCAAGTTGAAACTTATCTAATCCCAAACCTTTCAGAGGTTGCAAACTACCCAATAAAAATACTGTCGGATCTAAAGGTATTCCAGAAACAATTGAACTTTCTTCCAAAAAGATTGTATATATATATATATATATATACACATGACCAAACCACATGAAAATGTTCCAACAGAGTTTCCACATCTAAAACACAAATCTGATTCATGAAAACCATACTTTTTTAGTTTTTCAGGTGTTAAGTATAATTGATGTAAAAAATTATAATTAATCATTGCATAGCATGCATTTATCAATCTAGTTACACTATCATAACAGATATCTAACCAATCATCCTCGGAAAAAATAAAACCGATATCCACTTCCCATTTACCTTTGGATTTATCCCAACCCTTTTTATCCATACCATCCTGTAATATTTGATACATAAATGAAATATAACCCTTCTCTGGTACCTTCATAAGAAAAGTCTCAAATTTAGTCATTTCAGGTAAAATACACCTCGGTTTTCGTCAACTGCTTTGTTCGCATCTCCAAAAATCTCAACCATATTTGTTGAGCCATCACCTTCCACTTACAAAACTATCCCTAATCAGCCTTAGTCCACAAGGGCATGTATGTCTTCCTCCTCAGAATACTCTCCAGTAGCTTCATACAGTTTGTTGGCTCCCATGTTGACCTCATCAGTCACCTCAGAGACCACAAAACTGAAGTGAAAGTGGGTTTTCCTCAATCACAAGGGTTTGTAAATTTTTTACATACAATATACAACTTGCTTTTGTATATTTAGCTTTATCTGTAGCGAAAATATATATTGCTAGTACGTGGAAAGATACGAATACGATTGATATTAATAGACGGCATAATGAGATGAAATATTGTTTAACAGACCCATGTTGCCCAATTACATTCAATTTACCTACAACCCTCGTAGGTAATGAAGGGTTATATGGTTGTCGAGCTCTGGTGCCAATGAAGGAAACCCACACAGACACGGAGAATGTAAAAACTTTTTACAGTCAGCACCGAATTCAAACCCGGGTCACTGGCACTGTAATAATATTACGCGAAGCGTGCTGCCAGTTAGAAGAGTCGCAGTAACATCCCCTTTATCCACAATTCAAGCAACCGGCAGCCCTGAGCAACCAGCAAAAAAATTGCAGAAATAAATAAGTAAAAAATATGAAAGTTTATAATTGGCGCCCCCCCCCCCCTTTGTGATCAATCAGAGTATGTCTCAAGCAACCGGAAAATTCAATTATCCGGAATCTACCAATCCCCATAGGTGCTGAATACTGGGGTTTGTGTGGGGGGGGGGGGGTTACTTGTAAATGGATCAATGTAGTTATTAGTTTGAGATATTTTTGATGTTTGTGCACTGTGTACAATGAGCTCAAAAATGAAGACAATTTAAGGCAACAATTACATAGTTGTTAGTACGATTGTTGGGAGATACAGTCAGGCAGCATGGTTGGCCTAGCAATTAGCGCAATGCCTTTACAGCGCCAGTGATCAGGTTTGAATCCCACGCTGTCTGCAAAGAGTTTGCATGTTCTCCCCATGTCTGCCTGGGGACTCCGGTTTCCTCCCATCATCTGAAACGTAATGGGGTTAATTGGGTGTAAACTGGTGATTTACACCCAATCACCAATTGGGCAGAAATGGCTTGTTACCATGCTGTATGTCTAAATTAAATTTAATTAAAAATTTAATTAATTTTGCAGATGAGTAGATGATGGTGGAACTCTGAAGGTCAGGTGTCATCTGTGGAAGGAAATGGAGGCAGTCGACATTTTGCATTGGGTCTTTTTGGATTAAGGGTCTCGACCTGAAACATTGAGTGTCCATTTTCCTCCACAGATGCTGCTCAACTCTCTGAGTTCCCTCGGCTGTTTTTAATCCAGATTCTAGCATCTCCAGTTTATTTAGGAAAGTTTGTAACTATGTTTACCAACCTGTAAATAATTAATAAATTGCATAATTTAAAAAATGTAAATAGCTATCCAACAGAATAACTTAATATATGTAACTAGTTATAGATTGAAGGTTTTTAGTACAGTGAAACCTGGTTAAAACGTGATCGTTGAGGTCCATAAAATGTCACTGCGAAAAAAGGGGGGGGGTCGTGCTAGATAGGAGTTTCACTGTACTTGCATTTTGCCCAACGCCAGCAGCCCGATGCCCGAGTCCAATGACTCATTGTTTTATATCCAAATTTGCGTTAAATCGGGGTTTCACTGCATTTCTTTTCAAAGTACAGATAGCATTTTTCAGGCTGTACTTTTAAGTAAATGCACATTTTATTACTGTGGCAACATTGCTGTACTGGAGATAGTAAATGATTGGCTTCACTCAGTGTTTCTCACCCTTTTTCTTTCCACTCACATACCACCTTAATTAATTCCTATGCCATCGGTGCTCTGTGATTAGTAAGGGATTGCTTAGGGTAGTGTGTGGATGGAAAGAAAAAGTTCAAAAACCACTGTTTTAATTGTCCCTAAATGACACAGTTTCATAACTCCAAAGGAAATGGGCCAATTACCATTTTTCTCAAGCAAAATATTTCAGTAACAATTGGGCCTAGAGCAGTGATTCTCAACCTTCCCTCCCACTCACATCCCACCTTAAGTAATCCCTTACTAATCACAGAGCACTGATGGCATAGGGATTGCTTAAAGTAGGATGAGAGTGGGAAGAAAAAGTTTGAGAACCTCTAGAATGCTCCATAGCTAGCTCTATTGAGTTAGAATGAGAAGTAATTGCAGAAACATCAAAGCCACAGTCTTGTGTTTCTCTACTTGTTTTTAAAAAATGCTGCAAGACATACCTACAGAATGGTAACAGGCCCTTTCGACCCAAGAATTCGCACCACCCGATTGACCTACAACCCCAGGAATGTTTTTGAACAGTGGGAGGAAACTGGAACCTCCGGGAAAAACCCACGCAGACACGGGGAGAACGTACAAACTCCTTACAGACAGCGTGAGATTCGAACCCTGGTCCTGATCACTGGTGCTGTAATAGTGTTGACTAACCCACTATGCTAATCGTGTCACCCTGAGGCACTTCCTAGAAATATTACAATCGAAGTCCAACAATCTGGATCCCAGAAACCTGAGAATCGTGACTTTTCGAAACTCAAACTTTAAAAATTTAGCAGTGTTTTGCTTGCGTGTGGGCATAAGCACCACACATGCTAGTGGCAACGAGCAACCATGCTTGTTGACTTTATTTTTCTTTAAAACTGCTCATGTGATAAATGAATTGTGCTGCATTTGCTAATGAATAAAATATCTGTTTGCCTTTTATTTATTACTCCTTAAATTTGAATGTTAAAAGTACTTCCCAAGAATCCAGAAAATCCTAAAGTCCGGACCGACCCAATTCCTGAGCAGTCCGGATTTTAGGACTTCTACTGTATCAAAACTTTACAAATAGAGGCACATGAAACCATTGAATCCCAAAAGAAAGGGAAATCTAGCAAAACAAGAAATAAATCTCCACATCTCATCACAAGGGAAAGAAGGTAAATTAAACTTGTACAGGTTCTCCCCGACTTATGACTATAATTAGATCGATCGAATCTCAGAATCGACGCAATTTTGCCTGCTTGCTTGGAGTATCAAAGTCTTAAAGCAAACTTTTGGGTTTGACAAACAGGAGTACAGAGCGCACAAGAGCCAAAATGTGCCTATTTACTTTGTTGGTCGGCGTCCTGGGGTCGCAGCCATCTTGGTTCCTGTGCGCATGCGCGAGTCTTCGGTTGGCCCACGCATGGTGGACTTGTGTATTGTAGTTCGGTTGGCGCATGCACAAGAGTTAAGCGATATTGAATTTGTGCCGCTAACTCCAACACGAGCGTACCCCAAACGAAGACTCAAGATGGCTCCTCAAACTTGAAGAACCTTTTACAGCCTCGCGTATTTCCTCTTTGTCCTTTAAAATTGTTGAAACGGTGGAACGAGGCAATCTATAGGCAAGGGAGAGGTTTTCTCTCTTGCTTGACATCTTTCTAGCGCGCCTACAGAACGACGACTGTGCACCAGGCCCTATATTGCACTTAAAAAATATCGCATGCGCATATGTTTAAAAAAAACAAAGTTGGCCGTTTGTGCAGATGGCCGTAAGTTGGGGAATACCTGTAAAAGGTGAAGGCAAAGCCAAATAACTGTAGCAAAATAACAAAGAACAGTAAGAAATTGGATCAAATCTGTAGAGGGTTAAATTGAGATGGGCATTTGGATGAAGCGTAGCATAAAGAATGAGAGATGATTAGAATGAATTTCCAGCCAAGATAATGCAGACCAGGTAACATGCATTCAAATGCAACCAGGTGACAGAAAGCAAGAAATAAAGATAGAAAATGCTGGAAACACTCAGCCTGTCAGACAGCAACTGTAAAAAGAGAAAAGGTTCATGTTTCAGCTCCAGTAGGCCAGTGTCTCGACTTCCTCATGAGTTTGCGGAGGTTTGGCATGACATCGGAAATCCAGACAAATTTCGCCACGTGTGGTGGAAAGTGTGCTGACCAGCTGCATCATGGAGACACCAAGACTCCTGGGTGGAAAAAGGTTTTGGGCACAGCCCTGGACATCACGAGCCAAACCCTCCCACTACAGGAACCACTACTGAGAGCACGGTGTCGGAGAGTAGCAGCGATCATCCAAGGATCCACACCACCCAGCGCCCGCTCTGTTCTCGCCACTGTCATCAGGAAAGAGGTATCAGTGCCACAAGACTCGCACCCACCAAGGTTCAGGGACAGTTGCTACCCCTCCACCATCAGACTCCTCAACAGCAAACTCAGTCAGGGACTCATTTAAGGACTGACTTGTGCACTTCATTGATTTTTTTTCTTGGTTTGTTCACATTTCTTTATTTGTTTACATGTATATTGCATCGGTTTTTTTTGCACTACTAAGTGGTAACTCTGCCTCACCCACAGGATAGAGATTCTCAGGGTCCTACATGATGTCCTGCATGTATCCTGACAATAAATCTGAAATCAGAATTCTTCACTGGGCTCTGTTGAAGGGTCCCAGTTCTGAACATTTTCTTCTTAAACGAATGCTGACGCTGGCCTGCTGAGAATTTCCAGTTTTTATTTCAAATGTCCAGTAGCTTCAGTTCCTTTGACTGGCAAGAGGAGGAAGAGTTCAAGGCTCAGGGGCCGAAGGCTTCCTGAGGTTTGGATCTGGAGCGCGGGTTGCCGGTGGATCGAACAGGAGTCCGTTCAACGGCGGGAGGGCTGGAGGCAAATCCATGGACACTCAGTGACCCTGAAGGGACCCTCTTTTGCTTCTCTTTCTCTCATACTATGAGGGGTGCCAGGTGACACCAATGGTGATGTTCCAGCAGGCAGAAAAAGCAATTCCATGTAATATTACATGTTCTGGAGACAATAAAGGAAGCTTGAATCTCGAGGAATGGAGAGTCTAATTGTATTTTGTTTCATTGTGTTACCATCTGAAGCAAGTGAAACATCTTTGCCTTCAGCATTTCTGAAAATGTATCATGCATTACAGTTAACGTGCCAGAATGTTGAACAATACACTTAGTCTTGTTCAATCTGGAAAATATATCATTGCATTTTGTTGAGATGTTTTTTAAACTAGCAATGCCACAATCAGTTTCTCTGCTATGGTCAGTTCCTCTGAGACTTAAATCTGGTTATATTTTTTTCCCATCCTCTTCTCCTTCCCCAGCCTTGTTCAACCCCCTACGTACTCATCCCCCTACTCTGTACACACATGCACACATGCACTCACTCTCTTTCTCTCTCTCACACGCAAACATTCTCTCTCTCCTGGTACTCACGGAGATTATTGGCTGCAGCAACGGACTCCTGATTGGACGCACTCTCTGACAGCCTCCTCGTAACCCCACCCCACATTTCCCAGAGGATGCGGTTGCTAATCTCAACCATCTGGTCCGTGGGAGGACCCACGCTTGACCTCTATCTCCGGGGTAAGAGTTAATGCAGGACACCAAGCCCTTGCCTTTGAGAGTCTGACAGATTTGGACAGCCCTCAAAACAAGGGGCAACACTGCGACCATTTAAAGTCAGGAGCTCCAAATGTGGAAGAAGTGCAAGTTTTAGGGCCGAGATTTGTAATTGTCCTTCTCTTCTCAAAGGATAAAACCAGATGTCAACCAGGGAACTCGCGGAGCAACAGTATTTAGTTTGGCAAGAATACAAGCTCTCTACCCCATTTCCTTCCAAAACTTCATCGTTTGCACAAAGAAAAACGTCCCTGCTTTTTTGGCTGACAGCTGCTTCATGTCCTCACTGTCTTCCTTATTCCCATGCTTTGTTTTCCCCATTATAAAATTGATAGGAGCGAAAAAGCACTGGTAATTCCCATCCCTAATTGCCCAAGAGAAAGTGGTGGACAACTACCTTCCTGAACAGGTTCAAGGTTCCTTTATTGCCATGCAATAAAGACAGTGCAGCATCACACATGATTTGCCTTCGTCTGGTGTAAGGCAGACAGATTTGCCATTGGCAGAGGCAGCCTGAAGCGCCTCCTACAGTCAGAAAAAGAGAAGCAAATGAGAGTTACCAAGTGTCTGTGGATTTGCCTCCAGCCACACAGACTGCAGTCCAAACCATCGGCAACTTGAATTCCAGATCTGAACCTCCGACGTGGTCAGGAAGCCCTCAGTACCCCTCTCACCCTGGTTCCAATAGGAGGCCACAAATTCAGTCACGAAACAGTGTCATATTACATGAAATTTCTTTTTGCCTGCTGTAAGGCAGACACAAGTCCCTTTCACACTTGCAAGTGATCCCAGGAATTAACGGCCAATCGGCCTTTGAAATGTCAAGTGTGAAAGTAAAATCAGCTCAGCGCCGGCGTCAGATGATATCATCTCATGCAGATGCCAGAGTTGCAATCAGGCAAGTGTGAAACGGGTAAATGCATTGTGGGATTGAAATGACCCGTTTTTGTGTGAGTGCAGGAAGGAAAGATTAAAATGAAGGTATAAGCTTTGTTTTGGGAAAGTCACAGTTGGGAGAGGAAAAATAAATAGCAATAGAGGACGATTTTTAAACAGAGTGGAAAAATTGGTAGTGCTATAGTGCGCAATTTATAAAAACTATGGGGAAAAAAGCAATGCCGAACCTGACTTCCCAGAATAGCGTGCAGCAGAGAACCCCTCCATGAATGCTCCATACGCACACAGCCCTTTCTCTGCCACACAGCTTTCTGAGAGGGCAGGTCTGCCATCGCTTTTTCCCCACGGTATTTATAGATTCTATTGATAGTGCTACCACCTTTCCCACACTGTGTAAATTGTGCGCTAAAGCACTACAAACTTTCCCATCTGCTTAAAATTTATCTGCTATTATTATTTATTGCTCACACTTTTCCACGGTCCCTTATAAAAGTTTATATAGGTCAGCACAACAAGAATAGGAGCTGAAGGGCTCATTCTGTGCTGTACATAAAGCTTAATTATGTTATAATTAGGCATGATTAATTTTGTTCAAATACATTGATCAGGATTTAGGGCAGGTCCACCATCGCTTGATGCGTCATGACATCACCAGTAGAGGGTAGAACAGTCCTAACCCCAGGGATGGTTCCTTGCAAGTGTGAAACTGTTCAGTGACCCAGTTAGGAGTGGTCAAGTGTGAAAAGTCAAACAGCTCCCCCCCCCACCCCCATTCCTATCCCAGGACACTGAATGGCCAATTTAGTGGGATGCAAGTGGGAAAGGGGCTAGATTTGCTGAAGTGCCTCTTACAGTCAGAAGTCCCCTCAGTCACCGAGTGTCCGTAGATTCACCTCCAGCACTTCCGCAGCCTCAGGGCCACACAGAGTCCAGTCGACAACCTGAGCTTCAGATCCGAACCCCCAACAGGATCAGCAACTCTTCTGCGCCCTCAGCACCTCCTCGCATCCCGGTTCCAATACCTGGTACTCGTCCGGCCAGTTCCAGCCAGTCTTCAGCACGAGTCTCCCGACACCAGCCTCAAGATGCCAGCAGCCCACCGCATGCACTGGTCCCTCAGCTGCAGAGCAGCCATGGTCACCGTCTCCGCGGGTCGCCTTCTCTGCTTCTCCTTCTCAGACGGGGTGTGACCTACCCGTCCTCTGGTGCCCTGCTCCAGTCCCCCACTTCCCCAGAGTCTGCAGCCCCTTGTGGCTGTTGCCGATTAACAGGCGCTGCAGGTACTTACTGTGGCCAAAGTAGTATGGATGTATAGTCAACCCCCTAAATTTTACCCTAAAAATTGGTCCACCAAATTCAACTACTATGTGCATGTATAGTCTAATCAAATCCCAAGTAAATTGAAGAAAGATGTTACATATAAATTTGTTAAATTCAATGGATTATTTGTCTTTATGTCTCAGGCCAATTCCCAGATAACTGATATCAACCACAATGGCAGCTATTAATAATGCAGGATCCCAAGAGAGGCAGGCAGCGCAGAATAAATTAAAGTTAAATTGGGGGATTTAAATTCAAAATTCACAACAGACAATTTCACGGATGAATTCTGAACAAAGGCCAAAGTTTTGCTGGAATTCGTTCTGAATGAGGAGAAAGGCCTGTCCCACCATTCAGTGTACCTTCCCTGCACACGCACCAACAACTGCAAACAAACAGCCCCGGCCCAAGTGTTGGAATCCACGTCTGTAAATCAGAAATTGGAAGAGAGGTAGAAATGCAGGAAAACTCTCACTGAGCAAAGCTGCTGGGATCTGAAGGTGATGCACATCCAGGTCGAGAGAAATCACATCCTTGGCTCTTAGGGGAATGGGGTGGTGAGGAGATTAATGCAAAAATTCCCCAGATTCAAGGAAGATTCCTTAAACTGGAAAATTTCAAATTTATTTTTAACCGGGGCAGCATGGTTGGGATATCACAACGCCTTTACAGCGGCAGCAAATGCGTGGGTTTTCTCCGGTGGCTCCAGTTTCCTCTCACTGTTCAAAAATGTACCGGGGGGGTGGGGGGGTGTTGGTTAATTGAGTAGCACCGACTTGTGGGACGAAATGGCCTGCTACCGTGCTGTATGTCTAAATCCAAAAGAGATCCTGACAGGAAGCATGAGACTACAAACCTTTTCTGCCACAGGGAAAAAGTTAGAAGTCATTATTGACGATATGTGCATTTAGATGACGAAGGATACCATTAGGATGGAAAGGGTACATAAAAGATTCACAAGAAAGTTACTAGAACTGTAGGACTTGAGTTATAAGGAGAAGGGTATTCGAGGAGTCAGCAGGGAAAAGGGTGAAGAGCTTCAAATTCCTGGGTTTCAACATCTCTTAGGAACTCTCCTAGGGCGGCCATGTTGATGCAATCACAAAGACGGCTCGCAAGAGGCTACACTTCGTGAGGTGTTTGAGGAGATTTGTTATGTCACCAAAGGCTTTTCCAGATTTCTGGAGAGCATTCTGTGCGGTTGCGCCACTGTCTGGTACGATGCCAACGCTCAGGACAGGAAAAGTCGACAGAGAGTTGTGAACTCAGCCAGTGCCATCATGGGCACCAGCCTTCAATCCATCGAGGACATCGACAAGAGGTGCTGTCCTAAGAAATCACCCTCTATCCTCAAGGACTCCCACCACCCAGGCCATGCCCTCTTCACTCTGCTACCATCGGGGAGGAGGTACAGGAGCCTGAAGATGAACAGCTTTTTCCCCTCCGCCATCAATGAGCAATGAACCACATACACCGCCTTACTTTCTCCTATTTTTCCACGTATTTATCTATTTTTAAGAGCAACTTAATAACAATATTTTCCCTGTGATGCTGCCGCAAAACAAGTTTTGTGACATGTTCATGACAATGAATTCTTCTGATTTTGGAAATGATAACCTGACAACAGAAGTGAGTGGCATCTTTTCCCAAGGGCATAGAGGTCTAAAACTAAAGAGCAAAGGGAAAAGATTTAAGCCAGTGGTCCTCAACCTTTTTCTTCCCACTCACATCCCACGTTAACTAATCCCTCTGCCATCGGTGCTCTGTGATTAGTAAGGGATTCCTTAAGGCAGGATGTGGGTGGAAAGGGAAGGTTGAGAACCACTGCTCTAGAACCAATTGTTACTGAAATATTTTGCTTGAGAAAAATTGTCATTGGCCCATTTCCTTTGGAGTTCTGAAACCGTGCACATAATGAGGGACGATTAAAACAGTGGTTTTCAAATTTTTTCTTTCCACCTTAAGCAATTTCTTACTAATCACAGAGACGGATGGCATAGGGATTACTTAAAGTGGTACGTGAGGGGAAAGAAAAAGGTTGAGAACCACTGATTCAAAAGGAGGTTGAGGGGAACCTTTTGCACACAGAGGATGGTGGGTATTTCCGTTAGGAAATGGCTTAGGTGTGTACAATAGTGGCATTTAAAAGAAATTTAAATGGTTCATGGTTAGGAAAGAATAAGAGGAATACGGGTTAATGCAGGCAACTGGAACGAGTTCAGGTGGACATCTTGGTTGGCATGGACTCCTGAATCCATCCCAATGATGCACCAACAACTCTTGCTTGGTGCATCCAATGCACGCCTGTTGGATGCACCATAGTGTGGGATGGGAGCTGCTCTGCTCAAGATCAGGCTAATACAACTCAGAACATTACCAACCCCACCCCTCCCCTTTATGACCTCCATCTAGGAAAGGCAGCCATTATTTTGAAAGAACCGATCACACCCCACATCACAATTCTCACTTCTATTGACAGGGAGATGGCTCCGTTGAGCACCTTCGTTCTATCTGCTGCAATTACAGGGATCTCCCGGCATGTCTGCCAATGGCCTAATGCACAGTCAAACAGAGGCTACCTGCAAATTAGAGGAACAACATTCCGTCTGGGCACTCTTCAACCACACGGCATTCAAATCCATCTCTACTTTCTGATAGGCCCCTCCCCTCTCATTCTTTCCCTATCCTCCTTTCCTTCAGCACCCCACCCCCTCCTCTCCCCATTTAAGGAGCCATCCCTCCTCCATCATTTCCCACCTCTTTTCCTCTTCTATCTAATCCACCTATGCCATCTTATTGATGTGCTCTTCCCCCTTCCCCTTCCTCCCTTCACTCCTCTCCTCCCCCAACCTTTTCATTCAGGTGCCTGTCTGTGTTTTTGCTCGTACCTTGACAAGGGGCTCAGGCCCCAAAAATCTCTTCCGTTACGTGCCACGTGACCTGCTGAGTTTCTCCAGCTCTTTGGTATATTGGCACTCTTCTCCCATCGGGAAAGCACTCACCAACAGGCTTAAAGACAGTTCCTTCCCTGCAGCCGTCAGACTTCTGAAGGATCCCAAAACAGCACTCTCATTGCCTTGCTTGGTGCTAACTGATCTTCCATTTTTTTGCAATATCATCCTCTGTAAATGGTCCTCTTTACACGGCTGCAGGTAATGTTAGAGGGAACCTGTTGGTTTGTCGCAGAAGAATCTGTACTAGGCATTTTGTCACAAAATAAAAGTAAACTCAAGGAGTCAGATCGTAGGGCTGGTTTCTGCACTATATAATGCAACAATTCCAACAACACACGTTCAACTCTCCCCAATCCACCTACAGCAGCGAATTAAGCCATGTCATTGTTCAAGTACAACCTGATGAAACAGCATTCTCCGGTCCTCGACGCAAAACATGCGGACGCACAAGCAGACAAAACACCCACAGACACACAATACGTACTCAGGACAAGTATTTATATGTACAAGTAAATATTGTTTTGTAAACATGAGTGTCTCGGAGAATCAGTGTGAGCAGTTCCTTTGGTCGTTCAGCATTCTCACTGCCTGTGGGAAGAAGCTGTTGCTCAGCCTGGTGGTGCTGGCTCCCCAACAGAAGCAGAGTGGGGGAGGGGGTCCTCAATGATCCTCCATGCCCTCTTTAGACAACGATCCCGGTAGGCCACATTGATGTTGGGGGGTGGTGGGGGGGGGGAAGAATCCAGTGATCCTCTCTACCACTCTTATGGTCCTATGGATTGACCTCCGATCCATTTCTCTGCAGTAACCGTACTGTACTGTGATGCAGCCGGATAGAACGCTCTCAAATAAAGCTCCTGCAGAGGCTGAACGCCCACCCATCACAGGATGTTACACTAAATTTAAAGATATTAGGTAGGTAAGAACACAAGTTATAAAGAGGAGATAGGGAAAATTATATTTGAAGTCAACTGAGTGCAACAAAGAACTGGCAAATGAAATCTAATGTTGGAAAATGTGGAACTGTCCATTCCGTCTGCATAAGAAACTTATTCTCGCGGGAGAAAACACTGCACTGTTCTGAGACGACAAGGGATTTGCGTGTTCCACGGCATTTGTAAATGGCTAATACGTAAGTAGAAAATGTAATCTGGAAAACCAGCAGAATATAATTTCATATTGCGAGAGGAAAAGAAATGTTTTAAGTGGGGAGATAATGTTTCAGGTTTTTAGCTGGAATACTGTGTATAATATCAGTTTCCTTGCGTAAGGAAGGTTAGCAATGTGTTGGACGTAGTTTAGAGAAGTTTATTAGACTAATATCTGGAATGGGCAGGGTGCCTCACAAGGAAATGTTGGACAGTTTACACTTGCATCTGTTAGAATTTAGAAGCCTGAGAGTGGATTCAATTGAAACATAAAATCCTGAGAGGCCTTGACAAATTGTTTGGGAAAAGCAAAGGTTTGAAATATTTGATTTCAGATTGTGGGGTTGGTCATTGAGGAGAAACTCAGATGATCTTCTGTTTTGTACAAAAACTGAAATTTCAGCCCCTGCAATATGAAATCTTATCCAGGGGCTTTGCCTAAAAGCTAAACGTCAGGCTTTTTCGCAATTTTACAAACATCTGATATCCTCTGTATTTTACACAGAGGATATCAGATGTTTGAAACTGGCTGGGATTAATTGTTGACCTTATCTACCAATAATAAAGCAATATAAAAACCAATGACTGTGTGGCCAGGTACAATTCCAATGCCATCTACAAGTTTGCCAATGACACCACACTGTCGCCAGAATCACAGACAGCAATGAGGAAGTGTACAGGAGGGAGAAAGATCAGCTCGTTGAATGGTGTAACGACCGCAACCTTTCGCTCAATGTCAGCAAAACCAAGGAGATGATTGTGGACTTCAGGAGGACGTCAGCAGAACATGACCAAGTCCTCATCGAGAGTTCAGTCGGGAGAGGGTCAAGAACTTCAAATTCCTGAATGTCAATATCTCCAAGGATCTGCCCTGGAGCCTTCACATTGATGAAATTTGCAATCACAAAGAAGGCTTGCCAGTGGCTATACTTTGTGAGATGTTTGAGGAGATTCGTTAAGTCACCGAAGACTCTTGTAAATTTCTATAGTACCATGGAGAGCATTCTGGCTGGTGGCATCATTGCCTGGTATGGAAGCGCCACCTCTCAGGACAAGAATAAACTCCAGAGCCTGAGACATCACGGGCACCAGACCACTCCATCAAGGACATCTGCATGAGCCGGTGTCTTAAAAAAGTAGCCTCTATCCTCAAAGACCCCCACCACCCAGGCCATGCCCTCTTCATTCTGCTACCATTGGGGGTAAAGGTACAGGAACCTAAAGACGAGCCATCAAGGCACAAGCACAACTTCTTCCCCACCGCCATTAGATTCCTGAATGAACAATGAACCAAAGACACTGCCTTACTTTTCAGGCACTGTTACTATTTACAGTAATGTCGCAAGATGGTTATAATATGAATTTTTACACTATGATTCAGTCGCAAAACACCGAATTTCATGAATTGTTCATGACAATAAATTCTGATTCTGAAAATGTTGGAAACACTAAAAAAAAAATCAGTTATTACCTACGGAAAGAAAGACATTTCAGAGCTGGGTCTCCTCATCTGAATCTTTCATCTGTCTGAATCTTCGGTCAATCAAAAAAGCTGAATATACTGGAAATTTAAAATAAAAATAGAAAATTCTGGAAACACTCAGGTGGTCAGGCAGTATTTGTGGAAGGAGTCCAAAACACATAAATGTTGTGTATTGCACTACAACCCCAAGGTCAGCAGGCATTCCTGTGTAACTCTGTGGAAGGAGGAACCCAATGGTCAACCATTTCAATTTTGAAACCTGATCAGAGGGGGTGATGAGACGGCCTACACCTGTCCAGCACCTGGTCGCGTGGTCTGCCGACAAAAACCTGGCCCTTAACACCCAAAAGACCAAGGAGATTGTTGTGGACTGCAGGCGTGCTGGGAGCCACACTCATGCCCCTATCTACATCAATGGAGCTACAGTGGGACATGTATCAAGCTTGAGATTTCTTGGTGTCCACATTTCCAATTATCTCACCAGGCCCCTAAACTCCATCCTGATCAAAAAGGCACAACAGCACCTTTATTTCCTGTGGACCATCAAAGCTCACCTCTGTCCCAGGACAGTGATGGATTTTGTACCATTTAGAGCATACTCACTTACAGCTTCTCAGTGTAGTGAGGCAACTGTCTCATATCGGACTGTACGGGTGGTGAAAACTACACCCAATTTCCTACCATTGAGAGCATCTATCAGAAACGCTGCCTGGCCAGGCCAAAGTGTATTATCAAGGATGCATCTCACCCTGACTATGGACTTTTTACTCTCCTTTCATCTAGATTTTGGAGGGCAGGAGGAAGCCGGGGCACCTGCAGGAAACGAGTGGAACACGAAAATCTGCGGACGCTGTGATTGTAATAAAAACACAGAGATGCTGGAGGAACTCAGCCGGTCTCACAGCACCCAGAGGCGGTAAAGATATATTACCGACATTTCGGGCCTGAGCCCTTCTTCAAGATACACCTGTATTATCAAAAAACAGGAAGGTATCTGAATAAAGAATGGAGAGAGAAAGGGGGAAGAACGGGAGTGGGAGGGGTACAGATCAACAGACAAAAGGTGTTGATTGGATATGATAAGAGAAAAAGTGAGAATTAATTTTGGCTCTGGGCAAGGGGACAGAGGGAAAAGGGAAGAGAGAGAGAGAGAGAGAGAGAGAGACACACACACAGCTAGAGGAAAGGAGATGGGAAGATGTGCGGAGGGGGTGGTTTAATGGAAATTAGAGAAGCCATGCTAACGCCATCTGGTTGGAGGGTGCCCAGACAGAAGACGAGGTGTTGTTCCTCCAATCCGCAGGTGGACTCAGTCTGGCAGCGCATGAGACCATCGACAGATATGTCAACAAGGGAATGGGGTGAGTAATTGAAATGAGTGGCCACTGGGAGACCCACACTAGTGGGGCGGTCAGAGCAGAGAACGCACAAACTCCTCACAGGCAGCGCTGGATTCGAACCCAGGTCACCGGCACAGTAATAGCATGGTGCTAACCGGCTGCCCCATTGGAGGAGATCCAGCTTGCAAAACTGGTGCAGTGTTTGTCACTGAGGAGCATGACGGGCCCTGGGGCTGATTTTCTTTAAAAGTGCCACTTTTCTGACCACCACAGAGGAATCTGTTGCCCTTTCAGTCGAATATTTGCTCCTGACGCCCACAGCTTAACGTTTGTGTGATCTTGCAGATGGAAAAGAGGTCGTGGTTAACTGAGCAGATGCTCGGTGCCCCACTTAGACCTGCAGAACCTTTAATTTTGTTCTCCTTTCATTGAGGCATGTTCTACCTGATTACAAGGGATGAGCAGAGTGTTTATTTAGGGAAGACAACCACGTCTTCTAGGTATAGCGTTGGAGGCAATGCACTGTAGTGACAAATATACAGGTTTCACCCCTTTCATTCCGTGATGTCCCCCCTTCTAATGAATTGCGGGACAGAGGATCGCTCATACCGGTGGTTCTCAACCAGTGGGCCATAGAGTATTTACATATGGGTCTTTAAATTAGTTAAGGGTGTGTTTCTTACATTTTTGACTTGAAAATATTGCTCAGTCGTTACCACTAGTGGGCTAAGGCATGTTAGGCCGGAAGCCAGATGTGCCTTAGACCGAGAAAGGTTGAGAACCACTGTAATTTAGACAGGTGGATGCTTTGGACCAGAGATTCTCAACCTTTGTTTCCTACTCAAATACTGCCTGAAGTAATCTCTTACTAATCACAGAGCACCTGTGAATCAGGCAGCATCCGTGGAGAGACACATGATCGGGGTTCCAAGGCTCCAGGACCATCGCTCCTTGAAAGAGGACTTCCAAGTCCCAACGTGGATAATCAACAAACACCTTACAGACAGCGTGGGATTCGAACCCGGGGTTGTTGGGGCTGTGATAGCGTTGCGCTAACCGATTTGCTAGCCATGCCACCCAAGTTGTTCATCTGGCTAAGGATCAACGCTTCGTGTCTGACCCAAAACCCAATGGCGTGAACGTTGAAATTTCAACTTTCAGGGGAATGCAACCCCTGTCCGGTTTCACTTCCCACCTGTCCTTTACCTGCCTTTGTATTCACGTTTCTCCCATGCACCCCTCCCTCATTTGTTTCTGTCCCCACCTGCCTCTCTACCTGTCTTTTATTTTGCTCTACCTATTGTATCTATATACGGCTTGATTTGCCTGGATAGCACAAAACACAAAGCTTCTCATTGTATCTCTGCAAACATAGGAATAACTTGGTAAGTTTGTTCATTTTATGCTTTAACGACATAAGACAGTTGAGCACACTATATTTTAAAGATTATTAATAGAGGGACATACCGAATTCAGACAAGATGCCTTTTTCAACTCTCTGTTTAATTCCACCTCCTCTCACTACACATGTCAGAACCAGGATGTGAGAGGGCGCTAGAGGCTTCCTGATCGTGTCAGAGGTGGGCATCTAGAGCTCTGGTTTGGAGGGAAGGCTGTGGGACTACAACAGGGAAAGTCACGGACAGTCAGTGACCCTGCGGGGACTCCCATTCGGTTCTTTCTCTGGCTGCAAGGGGTGGCAGGCAATTTTTGCTGGTAGCGATTCTCTGCCTTCCGGTAGACAAAAGGAAATTCCATGTCATATCCCATTTTCTGTTCATTGCACGGCAGTAAAATAATCTTGGATCACTCACCTGCCTGTGTCTCCCAATTCCACCCCTCCCCTCCCACAACCAGCTCCATCTGTCCGTCCTCCACCTCTCCATCTAATGGCTCCTCTCGTCCCTCCCTTTTTTAATGCCAGCTCTCTTTCCTCTCCACTCTCAGTCTCAATGCAGAAATGTTGACAGTTCCTTCCCCCCCCTCCCCCCACCGCAGATGCTGCTCAACTCACTGAATTTCTCCTGCAGTTTAGATTAGGATCCAAATACCAGTATCTACAGTCTCTTGTGCCTCCAATTTTAAATTTAGACATACAGCACGGTAGCAGACCTTTTCAGCCCACGAGCCCCTGTAGCCCAATTGACCTACAATTCCTGGTACGTTTCTAAGGGTGGGAGGAAACTGGAGCTGCCGGAAGAATGTACAAACTCCTTGAAGACAATGTGGGATTCGAACCCCGGTCGCAATCGCTGGCACTGTAATGGCATGGCGCTGACCACTATGCCAAATATGTGGCCTTCCAATATTTTATTCTACTTTAATTTGCTGTTTGGCAGAGATATTTTTTCCCTCAATCAAGAATATATTGCTCCCTGTGGGATCATATAGGAACTCAAAATGGAGGAATTTTTCTAATTTTGTTATTCCAAATTTCTTGTGGATAACTTCAGCTGGTGAACATCTGGGAAAAGATTCCAACTCTCCACCCTGAAGTTTTGGAAGGTTAAACCAGATTGGAACTTCCATGGTCAATAGTAGAACAGGGAGACCTAAGGGTACAAGAACATTGTTCCCTGAAAGTGTCGACATGGGCAAATAACGTGGTGAAGTAGGCATTTGTCTTCATCAATCAGGGTACTGAGTATAGGAGCTGGAATGTTGCATTACAACTGTACAAGATATTGATGGTCTCCTACCTAGAGGAAAGGTAACATTAAGCTGGAAATGGGACAGAAAATATTCAGCATTGGGAAGCTTGAATTCTATGGAAAGGTTGGGCAGGATGGAATTTCTCCCTGCAGTGTAGAAGGTGAAGAGCAGAGGTTTATAAAATCATGAAGGGGGAAATAAATAAGGTATGTAATATTGAAAAGACATTTACAGTAAAAACCCCCAGTGAGCACCAATGGGAATTGGTAGATGCCGGATAAGTGAATTTTCCAGTTGCTTGACATTGCATGTGCAAGAATTGTTGAACTACCTACTGGGGTGGGGGGAAGACACAGCAATTTTAAACTTTCGTACTTTTTACCTATTTATTTTCTGCAATTATTGAGGCTGATGGTTGCTTGAATTCCAGATAACGGGGACAGTAAAGGTTTAGAGCAGTGGTTTTCAAACTGCCCCCCTTAACTCACATTCCATCTTTCACAATCCATATGTTTAAGGTGGGATGTGAGTGGGAAGGGAAGGTTGAGAACCACTGCACTTGACCTAATTGTTAATAAAATATTTTGCTTGAGAAAAATTGTCATTGATCCATTTCCACTGGAGTTATGAAACCATGCACATAATGAGTCAATTAGGTACGATTAAAACAGTGGTTTTCAAACTTTTTCTTCCCACTCACCCCACTCACATCCAACCTTGAACAATCCCTTACTAATCACAGAGCACCGATGGTATAGGGATTACTTAAAAAAGTGATGTGTGAGTTTTTGGGGGTGGGGGCAGTTTGAAAACCACTGGTTTAGAGGAACATGGGCCAAACCCTTAAATGGGGTTAGCATGGGCATGGATGTTGGGCCGAAAGCCCTGTTTCCATGCTGTATGTCTCTAAGATAGGGTTGAAAGGTCAGCAATTCGAGTGGAGCGAAGCAGATCAGGAGATTTCCTCTGTTGCTGTGTTGGCCAATCACCTGCCAGAATTTAGGAGTTATTATAAATCAGGCAACTGTAATAAATGTGGCCCTGGAGGAATTTTAAATTAAAATGTTAGGCCGGAAGAAATTAAACCTCCTCGAGGTGGCCATCAGTGAAAAAATGTTGTAAGTGTAACACCCTGATCTCACCAGTGAGCTTCTTGGCATATTCCCTTAAATGTGGCCTCACAAAATGATCTTGCCATGCTACACTAATTTAATTGCAATAGGACCATTAATGCGTCGGTAAATCAATCTTAATTCCCTCTCAAAGCTGCTCTCCCATCCAGAACATTTTCCTTTCTCTGTATTTTCCCTGCTGTTGAAGATATGCCAGGATCCAGTTTCGTTCGGAACATTCCCTTGCTATGACAACAGCAGAAATCTGTTGCTATGAGGCCTCCATCCAGAATGAAATCTTCCCCCTCTCCTACCCCTCAAAATAATCTCAACACATCAATAAACATGCAGCAACCTATTTAATTCCAAGTCCTTCATAGAGTTTCCTTTATCCAGAATAAGCTAAGGTAACCACATGTGCCATGTCCCCGACTGGGTGCTGACACAATCTTGGATTCGGTCTGACCCATTGCAAAGCTCTGATGGGAGTAATTTCTGTCTTGAGAGCCCAAATGCTCCAAGATCTTAAATTCAAATTAGACAGAGCACAGTTACAGGCCCTTCCAACGCACAAGCCTTGCCACCCAATCATGGCAATCAACCTACATCAGAGAGACTGGGAGATCGCTTCGTTGAGCATCATCGCTCTGTCCGCGTCAGTGACAGGGATCTCCTGGTGGCCAACCATTTCAATTCTGCGCCCCACTCCCGCACTGATAGGCCTGTCCGTGGCCTGATGCACTGCCAAAACAAGGCCACTCACAAATTGGAGGAGGAACTTTAAATATTCCGTCAAGGCACTCTCCAACCTGATGGCACTAAGATCAACTTCTCTGGTTTCTGCTGGAGGACTCCTTGTTCTCCCTCCCTTTCCCAAGCCTCCAGCTCACCACCCTCTTCTCTCTCCATTCACAGAGTCATCTCCCCTCCCTGTGTTCTCCCTCCCTTATCCACCCATTACCTCTTGTCTGTGGGAATATGCTCTCCCACCACCACCCCCCCCCCGCCCCTACCTCCACCCCCTTTATTCAGGCCCCAGCCAACATTTTGTTCAGACCTTGATGAAGGGCTCAAGCCAGAAACATTGGTTATGAATATTTATCTTTTCTACATAAGGTACACTGCCAAGTTTATCTAGCACTGTGTTTTTACTTCAACCATAGCGTCTGCAGACTTTCATGTTTCACCCCAATCTACAATCCCCGTATGTTCTGAAGTGTGGAAGGAAACCGGAGCACCTGGGAAAAAACAGACACGGGGAGAATGTACAAACTCCTTACAGACAGGGCCAGATTCGAACCAGGGTCACTGGTGCTGCAATAGTGTTGCACTAACTAAGCTGCCCTGAAAATATAATGCATATTTTGAGTGAATTCCAATTTTAAAAAGGAAGACCTTGCCCTTAATTTGTTTAAGACTAAGGTAGGAACTTTCCTCTGCAAAGATACTGGAAATTTTGTCTTGTTATCTGCAAAATGATAAGAAACTTCCTTATAGGTCCATAGATATGCCTTCGAGGCAATGCTTGCTGATCCTTTTAACTCCATCCCTCTCCCTGAGTGTTGACCTGCTATACTGTTGATAGAATTGAGGGATGACATTGGCCTTTTGATTGTGGACTTTGAAGTCTTCTGCAGATGAGTTCAGCCTCTGCTATTGTCACAGTGGGTGGTGCCAAGTGTCAGCTCTTTGACTCTGTCAGAACTGGAAATGCTCAGTTGTCTCATCTTTGAGAAGATAATGGAGAGTGCAAACTCTGCCCGGATCATTGATAACTAACCAGCAGCCATCAACCAAAGTACATATCAGGTTTACACACCCGGCAGCCTACAGGACCGAGCTTCAGACATGGGTTTCCATCTTGGCTCCAAAAGAAGAAGGGCTCAGGACTGAAACGTTGACTTTGCCTCCTATGGATGCTGACAGGCCAACTGAGTTCCTTCAGCATTTTGGTGTGCACATCAGGTATGCATTGTCATTTCAAACCTTGCTAGTGGAAAGGCCCACCTCTCTCCTGCACTCATGCCACCTGCACACTGCTTTTGCTTGCCCCAGTGGACGACCCATCCATGGACGTGTGGCGATCACCTCCGCAGTGATCATACTACTATACTGGGTCATTGGGTCATGATTTTGCAACAGGCACTTACATCTCTCTACCCTGTCCCATCCCCACCAGCTTTTGCCTCATACCTTCATCTGATTCTTCATTCAATAACTCCTGCCTTTCAGGAAGGGTTGCCTACCTTGACCCTCCAATCCTGAAAAACTCTCTCAGAGAATTTGCAACTGAGAGCACCCTGGAAATTCATCCATTTGTCACTTCTGGGGGATGTTCATGTTGTGACTGAACATGCCCAGTAACAAATGCCCCATTTAAATTCAGAGATCACGGTGCAGTTTGTATGTACGTTCCTCTGGCTAAACCACTGATCAATGTTTGAATTCAACCACTAACTCAGAAGTTAGCCCAGTCACCACTTAAGAATCCAGTAATAAAACACAAAACTCTGCAGACACCATGGTTGAACTGAAAAACGCAAAGCTGGAGAAACTCAGCAGGCCAGTGTCCTTTTTTAGAGCAAAGATAAAATTACTTAACCAATGTTTCAGGCTTGATAATCTTTTCTGTATAAAGAGCACCATTTGACCCGCTAAGTTTCTCCAGCATTTTTACCAGAATGCACAATCTCCAACCCCCCCCACCGAAATAAAATTAAACATTTCTGAACAGCATAAATAAAGGGGAGACAAAAAAAAGCAAACAAAAGCCTTGAGAAAACGTGACAGATTAATTTGTGGAAAAATATCCTTAATAAACAGCAAATTTGACAAGACTGTGTGCCTCGTCAACCACTGACTCATTTGATGTTTTCCTGGCTGCTTGGGCTTTTGATGGATTTGCAAATATAATTCTGGATATTAAAAGCAATGCATGCCAACTTACTGCTTTGTTTTGTGCAACAAACCATTGGGACCTGTTCTAGCTTACAGTCCACTTGGCTAAGCTTATGAAAACCATCTGTGGCTTTCCTGTCCTTACACCATCGGTCAGCATGAAACTCACATGACTGCTTTCCTTTAAACGTTCCTGCACTTTCGCAACTGCCCTTTGTTTACAACATGTTGTGGAATTTATTTTTGTTATTCCCTTTCTTTCCTGGTAATTCTTGTTTTGTTCCATGACTAAGCAGATGAAATGCAAATGATTATCTCTGACCAGATGATACTGACTGCACTGACCCACCTAACATCAAACAGTGATTGATGACCAACCAGAACCACTTCCTGCCCCAGCTTCCTGAGCTTTTAGATGCAGGCGCACTGATTCACTCACAACATCTCCATGCTTATGTCTCTGGGATCAAAGGTTACTTTTCTGCAGTGCACTTGACTGACATTTTGACTTTGACTACACTTGACTGACTACGTCTTCATCGACTTCTCTCCTAGTCTGGACAAACTGGGAAATCACTTCATTGAGCACCTTTGTTTTGCCCGCATCAGTGACAGGAATCTCCCAGTGGACGACTACTTCAATTCCGCTCCCCACTCCCGCACGGACATGCCCGTCCATGGCCTCGTGCATTACCAAACCAAAGTTGGAATTAGCACCGACTTCCCCAGTTTCTGCTCGCCTACTCTCTGTTCTCTCTCCCTCATCCCTCCATCTCCTTTTCTCCAGTTCTCCAGTTCTCCACCCCCTTCCTCCTCCTTTCACAGAGCCATCCTCCTCTCCCCCCGTTTGCTGGTGTGTCCCTCCCTCCCTTGTCCAACTATTACCTCCTGCCCATGGGTCTGTGCTCCTCCCCCTGTCCCTCCCACCCCCACCGTTTCATTTGGGCACCTGCCAATATTTTGCTCAAACCTTGAAGAAGGGCTCGAGTCTGAAATGCTGGCTATGTATTTTTTTAAAATGTAGGCATGCAGCTCGGAAACAGGCCCTTCCGGTCCACAAGCCAGTGCTGCTTAATTACGCCCAATTGCCCTACAACCCCTCGTACTTTTTAGTCGGTGGGAGGAAACTGGAGGCCTCGGGGAAAACCCAAGCAATCACGGAAAGAACCTACAAACTTCTCACAGCAGCGCCAGATTTGAACCCAGGTTGCTGGGCTTCAAATCCCGCACTGTCTGTAAGGAATTTGTTCGTTCTCCCCGTGTCTGGGTGGGTTTTCCCCGGGGATCCGGTTTCATCCCACCAATTGAACTGTACCGGGGGTGTAAGTTAATTGGGCAGCATGGGCTCGTGGGCCAAAATGGCCTGTTACTGTGCTGTATATCTAAATTTAAATTCAACAACGCTCTGCTAACCATGCCACCCGTATCTTTATCCTTGCGACATAAAGGACACTGTTTGACTTGCTGAGTTTCTCCAGCGTCGTGGTTTTACTTCAATCACGGTATCTGCAGACTTAGCATTATGTTACCCGTGGTCAACTAGGACAAATTTTTCTGTTCACTTTCCACATTTCTTTTTCAAACTGCTCCTCTTTTCTTGATTTGTTGCACAAGAGAGCTTGAGCTGGATCCATTGCTTTCCACAGTCAAAGTTGATTAAGGGAAGTTGTGCTGGCAGCAGGAATAATTTTTGGCAGCCTTAAGTGGAGTCACCAATCCAAGGGCGAGGGTTCGTTTAATAAATGAGCACATGCTACACTAATCAGACTCTCAGGAGGAGGTTCCTTTGTCCCAGAGGCATGAAGCTCGTGCGTTATGAATGGAGGAACCAAAGGTTTTTGTTCTTTTAAGGAAACATTCAGCATCATGCCCTACCTTGTCTCCAGGGCGAGGGCGCATCACAGATACCCGATCATAGCCTTTCCGCAGAAGAACCCACAGTGCATCCAACTTGCCCTGAAATGAAGAGAACAGTCATTTAGACCCATTTACTGTAATAAATCCTTTAAACCCATCTTTGCTCATTTTGAGCAGGTTCAGTTTCCAGAGTCACTCCCTCCTTCCTGGAGACTTAAAACCTGAAACTGTTCTTCTAATTACCATGTGTAACCACGTTACTTACCCACAATCTACAGTTGAGAGCCAAGCTTTTCCTTTGCTTGGAACCAATTAGCTTTCACAAGGAGGGTGGTTTTAACTGTCTGAGCTCAGCATGAGTTGATAGACAGGTATTTAAGGTGACGAAAATATGTGAGGGAGCAGATATTTCTGACTGTGAACACGACTAGAAGTTAATAATGTTGAAACTGTCACTGCGACGGAGAATTCAGAAGCCTGAACGGCCAAAGGAACTGCTCACGCTAAGAATCCGAGATTCTCATTTGGACAAGAGAGTATTTATTTTTATAGATAAAGTACTTGTCCTGCATATGTATTATTTGTCTATGCGTGTGTGATGTCTGGTGGTGTGTCTGTATGTATTGCACCGAGGACCGGAGAACGTTGTTGTGCAACCAGATGACAATAAACTTGACTTGACTTGGCATTTCTTTACCCAGATTGTGCTAAGAATGTGGAACTTGTTGCCACTGGGAGCAGTTAGGGCAAATAGCAGGAGAAGAACCTGATTCGACACAATGTGGAAGACTGGAAAAAGCTCACGTGTTTGCCACAGGCCAGAGCCATCAAGTTCAACTGGCTAATTCCATGCTGTAAATACTGACAAAAGTAGCCGAGTGCTCGTGTGCCATTCCACTGCACCATCATGGGACACATCAGTTGATCTCAGTGGGGTACTATCAGCTGTCAAAACACTGCAAGATCCGCTGCCTCCTGATTTCTAGCACAGCCTAATTCCCTTCAGTCCATCAGGGCCAGGTGGATCTTCAGCTCAAAGCTCTGGAGTTAAATCATGAAATCCTTCCTCCTCTATCTTGGAAATGTGCCTCCAGACTCACCTCTTTGTCGCACTTCTGTCGCTCATTTTTAAAAAAAGTCCCTGCAAAACCTTTTGCTGCAGGAGCACAAAACACAGTTGGAACAGTGTAATGAGGTAGAGGGTGATGGGTTTGCATTGAACTGCCAGTGGAGAGATTCCATTCGAGACCGAAACTGGTTCATCACTGCATCTGTTCTTTGGGGCAGTGCTTAAGCCCAATTAACTTCAGTATATTTTTACAAAGACAAACAGCACAGTAACAGGCCCTTTTGGCCTGTGCCGTCCGATTACACCCAATGAACCTGCAACCCCAGTACATTTTGAACAGTGGGAGGAAACCGGAGCACCCGGTGGAAGCCCACCTGGACACAAGGAGAACATACAAACTCCTGACAGACAGCGTGGGATTCGAACCCCGGTCCCGAGCGCTGGCGCTGTTACAGTGATGTACTAACTGCTAGGCCCAAACCGCTATTCCATTTAAAATTGTCCTTGCCTCTCAAGGTCAGAGGTAGGTCTAATTGCATGAAGTTTAATGTAACTTCAGCAAGTAAAGCACCCCAAACCTGCTTGCTGTAAGACCATAGGCCATTCCATGGCCTGGAGGTGGTGGCTGTGATACTTCTGTATCTCTTCCTCAAAAGGAGCGGCTGTAAGATGAAGTGTGAGGGGTGGAAGGGGTCCTCAATAATTTTTGACAGTGACCCCGGTAGATCATGTCGATGGGCCGGGGAGGTGAGAGATACTTCAATGAAACTCTCCGCCACTTGTATGGTCCTGTGGATTGGCCTACGATCCATTTCTCTGCAAAAATCATTCCACACTGTAATGCAGCCAGCCAGGACGCTCTCAATAGAGCTCCTGAAACAGGTTGACATGATGGTGGCCGGTAGCCTTGCCCACTTTCAGTCTTCTCAGTAAGTGTAGTTGGTCTTGCACCTTCCTGACAAGTGAGGAGATGATGAGTGTCCATGATAGGTCACTGGTTAAGTGAACTCCAAGGAACTTGGTGCTCTCCACGACAGATTCTTAATGTATAGTGGAGAATGGTCCATTGAAGTCCACAATGATCAGTTTCATCTTGCCCACATTGAGACTCTCACACCATATCACGAGATTTTCCACCTCCTCTCTGTAGTGTGACTCATCGTTGTTGATGACGAGGCCAAAAACGTTTTGCCATCTGCAAACTTGACAACCCTGTTGGAGCATGATCTGGTGATGCAGTCGTGGGTCAATAGCATGAACTATGATTGCAAAGTGGACCAATCTGCACACTGAAATGTAGTTGCTTGCCTACTCAGAGGTAGCTCTCACCCCTCAAACTCCTGACAAGAAGGATAAAAGGAGCAGGATTTGAAAGCATCACCACCTCCACATTCTCCTAATTATCAAACATTACTTGTAAATATATTGCTTGGCCCTCATTGTTGCTGGGTCAAAATCTTGGAACTGCTACACAAGAGTCCTCTGAGAATATTCACCAGAAGAATTTCCCATTTCAATTCCCCGTCCCGTTCCCTTCCTGGCACATCTGTCCATGGTCACATGCACGGCCAGACTGAGACCACCTGCAAATTGAAGGAACCAATATATTTCCAAGTAATGTTTGATAAATAGGAGAATGCGGAGGTGGTGATGCTCTCAAATCCTGCTCCTTTTATCCTTCTTGTCAGGAGTTTGAGGGGTGAGAGCTACCTCTGAGTAGGCAAGCAACTACATTTCAGTGAGCAGATTGGTCCACTTTGCAATCATAGTTCACGCTATTGACCCTCGACTGCATCACCAGATCCAGCTCCAACAGGGTTGTCCATCTGGGCACCCTCCAACCAGATGGCAGGGTCGAGGGAGGGGGAGGGATGGAAGGAGGGTGAGAGAGGGAGGAATGAGGGTGAGAGAGGGAGGAACGAAGGTGAGGTGGGAACGGGGGGGTGAACGAGGGGGGTGAACGAGAGAGGGCAAGAGAAAGAAAAAAGGCAAAAGAATTTAAAATTTTAAATAAATATTTCATCTGCCAAGAATAATGCTTCTAATATTAATAAAGAGTAATTCTTCAAAAATAATATTTCTCTTCCTCCTATTTGATCTCCCTTTGCCATCCAGATGCCAGACAGCATCAAACATTCAAGCGCTGTGGTTGTAATTTTCCAAAGCCACACTCCACTCCAGGCTTTTGCTGCAATTAAAAGTTGAAATAACTATGGGGGCTGCAGAATATTAAACCTCTGAGCTGCTACATCATGGGTCAGACACCAGTCATGGCAGTGCTCGGTCTCCCCAGAGATAGCTTGGAGATGCCCAAAAGAAAGCACCTCCTTCAATTGCATGTCAGGGCAATTAAGGAAGGGACAAACATATTTTAGTCTTGAATATCTTTTGGGGATATGCAGTAACTGGTTCTTTTGAAGAAGTCCTATTTGTTGTGTAGACGAATGAGGAGGTAAAGTAACCGTGTTTTCTGTTGCAACCTTGCAAATCCAACTATCTTTTTTGCTGGGGATTTGATGGTCTATAGAACTACAGAACATGTCAGCATAGAAAAAGGCTCTTTGGCCCTTCTAGTCTGTGCCACATTATTATTTTGCCCAGTTCCACTGACCTGCACCCAGTCCATACCTCTCTCATCCATGGACCTGTCCAAATCCTTCTTAAATATTAAAATTGAGCCTGCATTTACCTCTTCAGCTGGCAGCTCGTTCCACACTCCCACTACTCTCTATGTGAAGAAGTTCACCCTCATGCTTCCCCTTTCACCCTTAATCCATGCCCTCTGGTTTGTATCTCACCAACCCTCAGTGGAAAAAAGCCTACCTACTTCTACTCTGTCGATACCCCTCATAATTTTAAATTCCTCCATCAAATCTCCCCTCATTTTTCTACGTTCCAGGGAATCAAGTTCAAACCTGTTCCCTGTAACTCATTGCTTTATTACTCTGCTATACTGTTATTTTCTCATCAGTCTCTTCTGGAAGACTTTTGTTGACCTTCAACCGTTTGTCTCCTGCCAACAGCTCGACCCTTAACTGTAAGGATGTTACTCCAGCTTGCAGTTGTTGGCTTCCTGAAATGCTTTAAAAAACACATTTAATAATAAATTCTGCAATTACCTTCCAAAAAACATCATCCTTTTACATTTGTAACCATCTGAATCTCAGGAGGTTTACTTGATTAGCAGGGTCAGATTTTATTAGCCATTTCAAACCATGTGCGAGAAGGTGGTGGCAGATCATCCTATCGTCATTATGTGTCCTGACCTAAACTGTAGAAATATGCTCAGTTCATTGGCATCCCCCAACTCTGAAAAATTGGGATTGACATTGTAGCGCAGAGAGTGGAGAGCACCAAGTTCCTTATCAGCAACAATAATGAGTTGCATGAAAGAGAAGAGGTGGAAGATCTCGTTGACAATCTGAGTCTTAATGTGGACAAGACAAAGGAGATGATCATGGACTTCAGGAGGACCAGGAATGACCACCCTCCACTACACATCAATAACTCTGAATTGGAGAGAGTGGAGAGCACCAAGTTCCTTGGAGTTCACTTAACTGGTGACCTATCATGAACACACATCTCCTCATTTGTCAGGAAAATGCATCAGCGACTGCACTCCCTGAGAAGACTGAAGCGGGTAAGGAATCCAACACCATCACGTCAACCTTCTACAGGAGCTCTCTTAAGAGCGTCCTGGCCGGCTGCATCACAGTGCAGTACAGTTGCTGCAGAGAAATGGATTGGAGGTCAATCCACGGGGCCGTAAGAGAGGCAGAGAGGATCAAAGGATCCACCCCCATCAACGTGATCTACCAGGACCGTTGTCTGAAGAGGGTGCGCAAAATCATTGAGGACCCCTTCAACCCTGAACAAAGCTTCTTTTAGCTGTTCCCTTTAGAAAAGAGATACAGGAGGATCAGAGCCAGCACCACCAGGCTGAGGAACAGCTTCTTCCCACGGGCAGTGAGAATGCTGAATGACCAAAGGAACTTCTCACACTAACCATCCCAGACTCTCATATTCATGAAACTTATTTATTCATTTGTATAGATGAAAATATTTGACTTGCAATTCTGGACAATTCTGGTCTCCTTTCATAGCTCTTTTTGGAATACTTTGTGACAAAAATGTTAAACCAACTTCAATCCAATCTCGCATTTCATCCTTTTCTTCGTTAACACATTGTTCGTCCACATGTGTGTTCTGTCTGGTTGTGTGTCTGCAGAGAACACTGTTTCGTCGAATTGTACTTGTGCATTCAGATGACGATCAATTTGACTACTATTTGACAGGCAGTGAGCAGAGTATCTGTCAGATCCCAACCAACACTAGGCACAGAACGGAGAACCACCACTAGATTCACACTGCTTCTGGCCTGTCTGCATCTTGGACATCATAATATGTCAATCCTGCACACAGGAACTTGTAGCTGCAAGGTTCTTATTTCCCACCAACCTACCGGAGATACCGGCATACAAGACGATCCACTTAAAAATGTCACCTCAAAATTGGGTCATCCCATACGCTGGGTCTAAATCTGTTCCTCGACAACTAAGCCTCAACACCACCATCATCTTCCCACTGGCTCCGATGCAATCTCGCACATGCCCCATTAGTTAACAGTGAAGTCTCAGAACTCCCTCATGGGGTCCATCCGCCCAGCCCGACTGCCATCGGCTCGGTACAGGCTTTTAATGGCCTGTTGCAGGAGCCTACGGGTTAAAAAAATTTGTTATTAAATTATTGTGATTTGTTTTTAACAGCATTCACTGGTCAGTGATAAATGTCAGATTTGGGGGGGGGGGGTCATCTTATATGAAGTGTATCACTCAAACCAACATTTTAGGTGGAAATTCTGGGGTCATATGATACAGAGATGTCTTATATACTGCTAAGTATGGTATTCATTTCATTTTGATCTACAAAACAGCAACTGTTGTAGTTGAGATATCCCACCCACCTCTTCTCATCATTATTTTTCATTCCTTGCATGTTTTGTCCAACTTAGAAGCAGCCATTCTGTTGATTCTTATCTTAAACTTCCTACAATTCCCCTTGTTAGTACAGTACAACTCCGCTTATATTCAAAATGGTTGGGACCGGGCCTATTTCTTGGATAAATGATATTTTCGGAGAATTGGTCTTTTTTTAAAAGACAGCAGCAGCAAAATACGCTTGCAACAGTTTTTCAACCACAAATAAACAACGGGAGGGCTGAAATAATATTTAATTCTCACCCAAAGAAAAAAATCTGATCAAAATAAGTTAAGCCATTCGACTTCGAAATTTTTCGGTTAATTGACTTTTGGAGCCGAACAGACCAAAAAATTTTTTTTTTCAGATCAATGAGGATTTCAGATAATCTAATTTTGAATAATTGGAGTTGGACTGCATTTGATTAAGTTCCCCATCCTTTTGATGCCCTAATTCTGGTCTTCCTAAGATGGGAATGGACCATTTTTAAAAAAACACATCAAATAAATGACCATTGTCATCGCCTGAAGAGAATTATTGAATCCCTTCATAGGATTCCTATGATTAATGCTCATCATTTAATCAGCTGACATCAATGAAACTGGAAACAGTAGTAGAAATTTGGACCATTTAAGAATTTGCTTTATGAAAGCTGTTATTACTTATTTAGTTGCAAATTAAGTGTCTTGACAGTAAATCTGGCATTTATGGCCCATCTCTAATTGTAATTTAGAGGGCAGTGAAGGGTCAACCAAGTTACACATTCTTTTGGGATGAAATTTCTACGTCTTGGCCTGAAGTGCACTCTACACCCATGCTGGAAAAATTCAGCAGGTCACACAACATCCGTAGGAATTAAAGCTTAACCAACGTTTTGGGCCTGGACCCTTCATCCGGTGACCCACTGAGTTTCTCCAGCACGTTTGTTTGTTGAAATCAATCCCAGCATCTGCAGACCTTCTTGTTTAACTGACCTGAAGGGGCTCCAAGCCCATGCAGAAATGTACCTGTCTGGAACGGAGACCCTGGACTCACGATCAGGTGACAAGGGTAGGAGCTGGGGCATGGTCCGCGCGATGCTATTATGGCGCCAGAAACTCGGGCGCTGTGTCTCCATGGGTTATCCCTGGGTAATTTCTCCAGGTTTAATGGTCAGGTACTTAACAGCGCGGAAGAACAGATGGACCACGGGGTTCAAATCCGTACATCTTGCAAAGTTGCCGCGTAGGTTAATAGAACAGTTAAGAAGGCCTGTGGGATACAGGGCTTCATTAGTTGGAGGATTGAGTTCAAGAGTTGAGAGGTCATGTTGAAACTCTACAAAACTCCAGTGAGACCACCACACTTGGAGTATTGTGTTGAGTTCTAGTCACCTCATTTTGGGAAAGATGTGGAGAGGGGGCAGAGGAGATTTACCAGGATGTGGCGTGGATTGGAAAATAAATCTTATGAGTCAAGGTCTCTTGACTGGGACTCTTCTCTCTGGAGCGAAGGATGAGAGGTGAGTTAATAAAAATCTACAAGATTTTGAGAGGCATGGATAAGGTGGACCAGCCAGCACCTTTTTCCCAAGGCCGAAATAGCAAATACCAGAGGACATCTGTACAAACTGAAGAGAGGGAAGTTTAGGGGGACATCAGGAGAGAGTTTTTTTTTCTTCACACAGAGAGTTGTGGCTACCTGGAATGCCTTGCTGGGGTAGAGGTTGAGGCTGAAACAATAGGGGCATTTAAGAGATTCTTGGACATGAAAGAAAAATAGAGGGTTACGAAATAGGAAGGGTCTAGTTTTTTTTTTGACGGGAATATATAGGTCGGCACGTCAAGGGTAGAAGGCTCTGTACTGTGCTGTAATGTTTTATGTTCTAAAACATATGGGATTCTAGGTTAATTTGGGTGTAATTGGGCAGCAGATGTTTAAGTGATCCAAATCAGCTTCGACTGTACTGTAAATAAAACTTCAACTTTCAATTCAGGATTAAATCAGAAATCAAATTACCTTTTTTACAATAGTAAACTATTGGGTCGATGTAAAACCAAATCTGTTTCACCAACAAGGAAGTAAATCGGCCCCCTATAGATTGGGTGGCAGGAGTTGTCAATGTGGTTAACTCTGAATTGCCTGCTGAAGTGGACTCAGTTGTTCAGTTCAGGTAAATCCTGGCCTTGCAGCCAATGGCAACATCCAATTATTTTTATTTTAAAACAACTCGTATCTGAAATACAGCCAGCAATGAAGGTTACCTTGATTGGCGAGTACCATTTCCGTGGGGAGATCAACCTGCGCCCTGTGTTGTTATTGTGCATTCCCATCTCCGAGAACTCGTATTCTTGCTCTGGCATTTTAACTCTGGCATTCTTGGCCTTTTCCAGTTTTGCACCCTCTTCCGTTGATCCTTTCTCACCCCATCGAACCTGGAACATTTTAAAGCTGAGATGAAAATCAAGTCCAAATGCTGAATAACACGACATCCTTCTGTGCACAGCATTAAAGTGGTTCATAGAGCACACATGTCTAAAGTTAAACTATCTTGATTTTTATCCGGACACAAGTCCTAAGTGTGATAAATGTAAAATAGGTGGTGCCCTCTAATTCACATGATCTGGCCCTGCCCTTGCTTAGAAAACTTTTGGAATATGATATTTTTTATTGTCTCCTTTTAATTCAATTAAGTAGACTATTGGAATTGTTTCTTTTAATTGTTTTTGTAGTTGATTTTGGCTGCAACAAGAAGGAATGTCAGTGCATATGCACATCGTACAATGAATAGGACAATAAATGCATTATCGCTCATTGTCGGGATCTCGCCGAATCATGTAAATTATGTTCCAATGACAAAACTTTAGTCATTGTTTCTGCTAACGATTAGATACTGGGTGGCAGGGTTAGTGCACCACCCAATTGCGTTCAAATCCAGTGCTGTCTTTAAAGTTTAATTTTACATTTTTAAAATTTATTTATGCAGCACGGTAACAGGCTCTTCCAGTCCACAAGCCCGTGTCGCCCAAATACCCCATTTGATCTACAACACCCCCCCCCCGGTACATTTTGAAGGGTGGGAGGAAACCGGAGTGCCCCATAGGAAACCCACAAAGACATGGGGGAGAATGTACAGCCCCCTTACATGCAGCACCGGATTCGGGCATGGGTCGCTGGAGCTGTAATAGCAGTGCACTAACCGTGCTGCCCAGTCTATAAGGAGTTTGTACGTTCTCCCGGTGTCTGCGTGGGTTTTCATCGGGTGCTCCAGTTTCCTCCAACCCTTCATAACATACAGGGTTGCATGTTGTATATCCAAATTATATATTTTTTAAATTAAACAGCTCATTTGCGTTCTCCTGCCACCGCTTCCTGACTGTCCTTCCACCTTCGACCCTATAGAAGGAACTGCACCACTGGGCACAGGAGATAGTAAATTTGAAATCTGAGATGATGCAGGCAAATAGGTAGAGTCAGGGAGATCAATAACATGGAACCTGTCCATGCCAACCAAGCTTGTCTCACTTACCTGCCCATATCTCTCAAAATCTTTCCTATCCATACACCTGCTTGGATGTCTTTTAAACATGACAAATAAAGGAAAAGGCTCCATTATTGTCATGTAATACTACATTTAGTATGTAACATACATGAAATTCTCTACCTTTTGTCTACTGTAAGGCAGACAGAGAGTCGCCACTTTGCCCAGCGCCCCTCACAGAAACCGATAGCACCTGGTGTCCCCAGGCAGTCTCCCCTCCAAGTACTGACCAGGCCTGAGCCTGCTTAGCTACCGAGATCAGACAATCCCAGGTGTGTATTCAGGCTATTAGGTTTATTGTTATTTTATAAATCTCTACATGGTCCCTCCTTCGACCCCACACTCCAGGCAGAAGAGCCCTAACAGATCCAGCCCCTCTCTTTATAATTCAAGCCTACCTGACGTTCTCGGGAACCTTTGTCACAACACAGAGAAAGGCCATGCTGCTATTCCCAAACAGTCACATGGAATTCACGTAAATCAATGCGGACTGGAAGGGCTGATGTGACCTGTTTCCGTACTGAAAATTGTTATATGGTTATATGGAAATACACGTCCTTGTCTTTACCCATGGACAATCATCCATTGCACTAAAGCCAACGTCGACTGGCTGGAGGCAAATTGGAGGAATAACACTCGATTTTCCATCTGGGCACCCTTCACCCAGATGGCATGAACATCCACTTTTCCAGTTTCTGCTAACCTGCTCTCCTCTTCCCCCTCCCCCTTCCAATTCTCCTCCCTCCCTTCATCCTCTGTCCACCCAGCTGTCCTCTCCCTCCCTTCTCCAATTATCACCTCCAGCCTTTTCGACCACATCTCCCTCCCTACCATTTTGTTCAGACTCCTGCCGACTGTTTTCCCTGCCTCGATGAAGGGCTCAAGCCTGAAACGTTGGTTAGGCATCGTTATCCTTGCTATAAGTACACTGTATGGCTTGCTGAGTTTCTCCAGCAGTGTGCTTTCACTTCAACCAGAGCATTGGCAGAGTTTTGTGCTTTACTTGACTTGTGGGATTGAGGCATTCCTTTCAAATTGCTTTCCTGCAGTTTTATGCTGGTACCTCCTCCTCCTCCATTGTTTCATACTTCTCAGAAATGCATCAGTATTTCATCTACTTCATCGCTCTACAAATGTCACTTTACAACCCACTGTCTGTCACACTCAGGATTGTTTTAGCCGGGTTCTGCAATGATTTACATGCTGTTCCTGGCACAGTAAAGATGAAAAATTGATGTGATGGGGAGTTTCATCCAGTGACAGTGAAATTCAACAGTTACCAAGTCAAATTTATTGTAATCTGATTGCACAAGTACAACTTGAATAAACAGTGTTCTCCGGTCCTCAGTGCAAAACATGCAGACACAACAAGCATACAGACAGCAGGACAAGCATTCATCTATTTAAATAAATAATTGTTGCTTCATGAATATGAGAGTCTCGGATGGCTGGTGTGAGCAGTTCCTTTGGTCTCGCTGCCTACAGGAAGCTGTTCCTCAGCCTGGTGACGCTGCTTCTGATCCAACTGTATCTCTTTCCCCGGAAGGAGCAGCTGAAAGATGACATGTGCAGGGAGGAAGGGGTCCTCTATGATTTTGCACACCCTCTTCAGATAACGATTCCGGTTGGTCACATAGATGGGGAGCGGGAGAGTACAATGATCCTCTCTGCCAACCTTATGAACCTCCAATCCATGACCATAAATACACAGGAAATCATCAAATTTTTTTGGCCTATTTATAGGGTAAAACTTTGGGGGTTAACAATTGCATGCATACTATTTTTGACACGGTAAGGGCCTAGGTCTTTTGAGGCATCAAGAGCCTGGGAGTGTGGGTAGCCAGGGCCAAAAATGGGTGGGTGGGGGGAGACAGGGGTGTCGACTTTTAAATGGTATCAATTATTAATCTCTTGCATCTCCCATGTAATAATTCCCAAACACTTATTAAAGCTATGACCCCTTGGGTTAGCCATTCTTCCAGGTCCTTGGGAAAAATCCTCTGGCTGTCCACATGATCAAGGCCTCTCATCACTTTGTACACTCCTCTCAGGTCACCCCTCCCCTCATCCTCCATCTCTCTAAGGAGAAAAGACCAAATTCATTCAACCTATCCTCATAAAGGTTGCTTTCCAATCCAGGCAACATCCTTCTGCACTCTCTCTGAAGCATTCCTGTAATGAGGGGACCAGAGCTGAACACAAGGTTCCAAGTGGGGTATCACTATGGTTTATATAACTGTAATATTACCTCAAGGCTCTCGAGCTCAATCCCACAGCCAACACTCCATCCGCTTCGTTAACAACACTATCAACCTGTGCAGCACCTTTAAGAGACCGATGCACATGGACCCCAAGATCTCTCTGTTCGTCCACTCTGCTCCCATTAACACTGAATTCTGCCTTCAAATTTAACCCGCCAAAATGAACTGCCTCGCACTTTTCTGGGTTAAGCTCCATCTGCCACTTCTCAGCCCAGTTCTGCGTCCCCTCACTGTCCCATTGTAACCTCTGGCGACCTTCCAGACTATACACAATACCACCCACTTTCATGTCATACACACCCTTCCACTTCCTCATCTGGGTCATTCATACAAATCACAAAGAGGAGGGACCCAGAACAGATCCCTGTGGAACTCCACTGGCCACCCACCTCCATGCACAATATACATTAACTACAACCAACCACCGAAACCAATTCTGTAAACACAAAGCAAGGCCTCCTTGGATTCCATGCCTTCTTAGTTGCTAAGTGACCCTTGCATGGGGAACCTTATTAAAGGCTGCACTGAAATCCAGAGACACTACATCCACCTTCAAGAATGTTCTTTGTTACATCTTCAAATTCAATCGGGCTCGTGAGACATGACCTTCCCCCGACAAACTCATGCTGACCATCCCTAATCAGCTTGTGCCTCTCTAAATAATTGTAAATCCTCCCTCTCAGGATCTTTTCCAACAGCCTGCACACTCCCCTTAAAATTAGAATCAGAATTTATTGTCACAAACAAGTATAGCATCATTAGTGCAAACATTCATATAAACCACTTTACAACAATAAATCAAAAACATAACAGTGCACAATAAGTAAGGTCTGCGGTTCATTGATCATTCAGGAATCTGGTGGCAGCAGGGAAGAAGCTGTCCTCGTGCCGCTGGGCGCTCGTCTTCAGGCTCCTGTACCTTTCCCCCGATGGTAGCAGAGTGAAGAGGGCCCGGCCTGGGTGGTGGGGGGGGGGCCTTTGAGGGTAGAGGCTGCTTTTTAAGACACTGCCTCTTGTAGATGTCCTCGATGGAGTCACGTCGCAGGCTGAGTTAACAACTCTCTGGAGTTTATTAGATGGTGCTTCCGAAACATACAATGCTACAACCAGCCAGAGTGCTCTCCACAGTGCGCCTGTGGAAGTTTTCGAGTCTTCGGTGATGTATGGAATCTCCTCAAGCCCCTCACAAAGCACCTTCTTTGTGATTACATCAACGTGGAGACTCAGGACAGACCCAGGATTTTGATGTTCTTGACCCTCTCCGCTATTGAGTCCTCGATGAGGACTGGGTCTTGTTTATGAGAGCAGCTGGGACTGAGATGAGAGTTTACTGTCATGAATTCCCACATCTGCAATCTCCCATGTGGCTCCACCAAAATTCATACTTGTTGCAGCCCCTCATGTACATAAGGTTCTCCGACCACAATAGTGTAAATCAAACTACCACAATCGGAAGGTCCATAGTGTTGAATCTCATCCACTTGACAAGCCTAGCATATAAAAGACTGGTTCATTTGAGTTACAAACCTCCATTTACCTTCAGCCACAAGCAGACTTCAACAAAAGAATGCGAATATCCCTTTACCTCCATTCGTTTGATCCCTCCGACACCTCGACCTCCATAATATGAGGCATCAACAGTTGGCCATTTCTTCTTGGGCAATCCTTCTGCATCCAGGTCCTCCTGTGTGAGAGAGAGAATGATTACTTGGCCACAAGAATGCACAATGCTCCACTGCTCTGTCAGAAAAAGCAAATCCTTACTGGAAATCAGGCAAGAGGAAATGCCATTTTTTTAAATATTCCAAGCAGATCCTTGAAAACATTGACCCAATTTCTGGATGCAGATTCAATGACCAAATGTGACTTTCAACCTCATAACAGCACAAGAAAAAAAATCTGAAATCTGTAAACAATATTGTGTGTGTCTTTCTGTCTTTGTCTTTGTGTGTGTGTGTGTGTGTGTGTGTGTGTGTGTGTGTGTGTGTGTGTGTGTGTGTGTGTGTCTTTGTGTGTGTGTCTTTGTGTGTGTGTCTTTGTGTGTGTGTCTTTGTGTGTCTGTCTGTCTGTGTGTCTGCCTTTGTCTGTGTGTCTCTTTGTGTGTCTGTCTTTGTCTGTGTGTCTCTTTGTCTGTGTGTCTCTTTGTGTGTCTGTCTTTGTCTGTGTGTCTCTTTGTCTGTGTGTCTCTTTGTCTGTGTGTCTCTTTGTCTGTGTGTCTGTCTGTCTGTGTGTCTGTCTGTCTGTGTGTCTGTCTGTCTGTGTGTCTGCCTTTGTCTGTGTGTCTGCCTTTGTCTGTGTGTCTGCCTTTGTCTGTGTGTCTGCCTTTGTCTGTGTGTCTGCCTTTGTCTGTGTGTCTGCCTTTGTGTGTCTGTCTTTGTCTGTGTGCCTCTTTGTCTGTGTGTCTCTTTCTCTGTGTGTCTCTTTGTCTGTGTGTCTGTCTTTGTCTGTGTGTCTGCCTTTGTCTGTGTGTCTGCCTTTGTGTGTCTGCCTTTGTCTGTGTGTCTGTCTTTGTCTGTGTGTCTGTCTTTGTCTGTCTGTCTTTGTCTGTCTGTCTTTGTCTGTGTGTCTCTTTGTCTGTGTGTCTCTTTGTCTGTGTGTCTCTTTGTCTGTGTGTCTGCCTTTGTCTGTGTGTCTGCCTTTGTGTGTCTCTTTGTCTGTGTGTCTCTTTGTCTGTGTGTCTCTTTGTCTGTGTGTCTCTTTGTCTGTCTGTGTGTCTGCCTTTGTCTGTGTGTCTGCCTTTGTCTGAGTGTCTCTTTGTCTGTGTGTCTCTTTGTCTGTGTGTCTGTCTGTCTGTGTGTCTGTCTGTCTGTGTGTCTGTCTTTGTCTGTGTGTGTATGTGCGTGTGTGTTTTTAAATGAAAGAATAACACGCAAACCAGGAAAGAAAATCTCTTGCCAGAGCCAGGAGATTCATTACACTTGGAGGATTTTGCAATAGCTCATAATGTTTACATCCCTGAACAAGAGAAATCTTTAAAAACAAAGCTGTTTCTTCATATTTGTTTTCTGACATTTAAAAGTAGGCCATTTTTAAATCCATTTGTATATTTAAAAAAATCTATCTATTCTATTAACATGCTGGCTTATTCCTGCAGGAATCTGGTGAGAAGCTAAACCCCACATTCATGTAATTCACTTTTCTTCTGGGCTCCATGTATGAGGGGACTTGAGCTCTAACCTACGGGGGGCAATGCGGAACCGTACTCAGGGCAAAACCAACTTTGCCACACTGACTCCTACCGAGTAGATCATGGGATGGAGCAGGCAGTAATCAATGAACAAGAACAGGCTATGGGTTTGAAATTTAAGTTGTACTTCCTGTAATATTCCTCAGAGTTCATTCTGGCATTGTGATTGCCAAAATCGTGCAAGCCCATAAGACATAGGAGCAGAAATAGGCTATTCAGCCCATCGAGTCTGCCCCAGTAACATGAGCTCCTCCACTTCGCCACTCAGCCCCACTGCCCGGCCTTCACCCCATAACCCTTGATGCCCTGGCTAATCAAGAACTTATCAATTTCTGCCTTAACTTGACCTCCAAAACAAATTCCAGATTCACAACCCTCTGGCCATACAAATTCCTCATGCATCACTGTTCTAAGTGGACGCCCTTCAATCTTGAGGTTGTGCCCTCTTGTCCTAGCCTCTCCCACAACCTTTCTACATCTACACTGTCCATAGTCAAGCACAAAATTCTGCAGACACTGAGGTTGAAGTAAAAACACAAAATGCTGGAGAAGCTCAGCTAATCAAACTGTGTCCTTTATGTAGCAAAGGCAAAGATTCAGAACCGACATTTTGGGCTTGAACCCTTCATCAAAGGCCTGAAACATCAGTTTTGAATCTTTGCCTTTGCTACATAAAGGGCACAGTTTGACTTGCTGGGCTTCTCCGGCACTTAATGTTTTTACTCTACTCTGTCCATGCTTTTCAATTTTCAAAATGTTTCAATACGATCCCCCCATTCTCCGAAATTCCAACAAGTTGAGATCCTCCAAATGTTCCTCATAAAATAATCTTTTAATTCCTGGAATCATCCTTGTGAAAATCCTCCTCTAACATCAGCACACAAGAGACATGAAGCCAGCGCCTTTCTCCCAGGGAAGGAGTAGCAAACACCAGAGGATATCTGTACAAAGTCAAGGCAGGAAAGTTTACAGGAGACATCAGGGATGAGTTTTTTTTTAAACACAGAGAGTGGTGGGTGCCTGGAATGCCTTGCCAGGGGTGCTAGTGGAGGCTGAAACATTAAGGCAGTGGTTCTCAACCTTTATCTTTCCACTCATCCCACTTTTAAGTAATCCCTATGCCATCGGTGCTCTGTAATTAGTAAGGGATTGCTTAAGGTGGGATGTGAATGGGAAGGGAAAGACCCAATTGTTACCGAAATATTTTGCTTGAGAAAAATTGTAATTGTCCCATTTCCTTTGGAGTTATGAAATGGTGCACATAACGAGTCAATTAGGGACAAGTATAAAACAGTGGTTTTCAAACTTTTTCTTTCCACCCACATCCCACCTTAAGTAATCTCTTACTAATCACAGAGCACCTGTGGCATAAGGATTACTTAAAGTGGAATGTGAGTGGCAAAAAAGGGTTGAGAATCACTGCATTAGGGGCATTTAAGAGACTCTTAAAGAAGAACATGGACTGAAGAAAAATAGAAGGTTTCGGGATAGGGAAGGTTTAGATTTTTTTTAAGGAATATATTTGTCGGCACAACATAGAAGGCCAAAGGGGCTGTATTGTGCTGTTGTATTCTGTGTTCTATCCCTTCTTAAATAAAAAGCATGATAGGAGTATGACTGAGAGTTTGAAATCCGTTATGGCAGAAAGGAAATTTAAATCAAATTTGGTATGTAAAAACTCACATCAGATAAGATAACCATGAAACTACCAGACATTTGTCAAAAGTTGTATGCCCTTTAGGAAAGGAAATGTACCTTCCTCATCTAGTATGATTTATCTGCGTGTCCCAACTCTCCAAAGTGGTTCATTCTCTGGCAGGTTCAACCAGTGCGACTATCCTCCAGAATTCTGCCAGTGAACCACATGGACACGGTGGTCTGATATCCTTCAGCAACCTGCTCCATTCTCCACCTTTCCAATACCCAGCCTCTTCCAAACCAAACTCATCGGGCTCCAGTAAGCTCCTTGTGGAAAATCGAAATGGGGCTAACCATTTAGAGTGGGAACTTTTCTCAGCTGGACGAGAACTTGGATGCATGGGAATGTACCTGATGCCTCTTCTGAGTCTGTAACACACTCTCTTCACCGCCCGCCTCCCATCTTGAAGAAGATTCAACAATGTAAGATCATGTGCCACCAGACTCAAGGACAGTTTCTTTCCTGCTGTACTCAGTTTCCTGAATTAACCTCACACCAGTAAAACTATTCTTAAGTCTTTGGAATATTAAACAGGAGGTTACACACAGAGCATTTGTCAAGATGCTTAGGTTCTAGAAATGCAATTTGATATATAGTCAACCTCAATTTCAAACTCAACATTTTTAACATCGCCTAATAAAAATAATGTTGGATCCATCGGTAATTGAATCTTTAAAACTTTCTCAAAAAATTCTTTTTTTTTTCATTTCCAAAAGTACTTAACCCTTTCACATAGCCAATTTGAATTTAAAAAGAGAACCTAATTCCTTACAACATCTAAAGCATAAATCTGAAGATATTAAATTACACCTCAGGCCTGAAAAGTCGGTAATAGATCTTTACCTCCTAGCAGCGCTTCGAGACCAGCTGAGTTCCTCCACCTCTTCTTCTATGTTTTTACTTTATTGTCAACCTGCTAATATCATTCAACACCTTCTCTGAACTTTACATCTGAACGCAAGATTTATCTCCACAACAGCAATTCTTAAACTCTTGCCAATGCGCCATCCAAACCAAGTGTTAACAGGTGAGCACGAGGTAGCCTACAGCTGTTCTCATCCATCCTTCTCTCTGACCTGAACATCTCCAGAGTCAAGCGAAGTCTGTTTTGTGAAACTGTGTCAGGTTATTGTGATACAGGCGGCAGTATAGATCAAAGCCTTCCACTTGCCACATTGGATGGAGGACACGTACACATCTGTTGTCTAGAAATGCATCACATTCCATGTCACTGTTTCAAATGCAATGAAGTGTCCAAAAATATTCAATGTGACATTCAACTGTTTTTGCAATCAGCATGGAATATTTCTTGGAATGAACAGGCATTGCTTAAGTTTAATGGTTTACTATTTATCCTTTGGACAGGGGAAAGTTAGCAGTCTTCTTGAGGCAACCCACATCAGTTGGAAGTACACTGGACAACAAAGATTTTGCTTCCTGAAAACTCTTGGGTGTATTTTATGGAGTTCTGGCTGCTAATCACAAAAATCACGGTTACATTTTCCTGCACCATTTTTTAGATATAACCTGTTTTTGTGATTTCCTATCATATTTTAAGTAGACTTCAAGCAGACAAAACCATGAAGGGCAACATGTCGTTGAAAATTCATTTTCTGCATTTGCACTTGGATGTCTTCCCTGCTGATCTTGCTTCAGTCCGTGACGAACACGGTGAAAGGTTTCACCAGGACACTGTGACCATAGAAAACCGGTATCAGGGCAACTGGAATCCATCGATGCCGACCGACTATTGTCGGACACTGACACGAGAGGCATCAGATGCTGAGCACAAATGAAAATCAGCGGCAAAATACTTTTAGGTCAGTTGAACTAACGGAATGTCTCAGCATCATTATGCGATTAAACGTGTTAAATTCAATAAAAGTTAATTTAATGCCTCTCCAACTTCCTACGTAATACAGCAAATCTGAATTTATCTTTGTGCTCAGCTTCAAGTTGTCTATCATAATCCCCAATTTTTCAGGAAGCAAACCGTCTGGAAAAAAATGTATTGTTCAGTGTCAATTCAAACGACTCATTTTGCAGGTTGTGAACAAGTGGTGTCTTCATGGGTTTCTACCCCTTCCCCTCTTCCACTGTCATCCTTGTCTGGGCCCATTCCCAAGGTCATTAGCAGATCTTGGCCAAGTGTTATTCTAAGTATCGCTGGCCTGGCATTTATACAATGTCTTTCACAATTTTGATTGCTCAATGTGCCACCATTATCTTGTTGCAATGTCATTGTGGAAAACATCTCATTTCAGCACATGTTCCTGACAACCCTCCACACCAGAGTTGATCGGAATAATCATTTATTGAGAATTAAATAACATGCAGTGGAGCACATACAAGTATTTGTTGTAAAAACACAATGCTGGAGAAACTCAGCAGGCCCAACAGGATACTTTACATACACAGCCAGCATTTCGGGTTTGAGCCCTTCATCAAGCTATGAGCAAAATCTCTTCAGATGCCTAAATAAAAATGTGGGGAGGAGTGGTAGGTCTACAGGGAAGCAGTATCCTTTCCTCCAGCTCTCCACCTCCTTCCTTTTCCATTCATAGAGCCATCCCCCCCCCCATCTCTGTTTTCTGTTGTGCCCCCCCCTCCCTTATCCACCTATTACCTCTTGCTCCTCCCCACCATTTTATTCAGAGGCTTGGCTAAATTTCATGAAGGGCTCAAGCCTGAAATTCTCCAATCCTCCATTCTCCACCCCCTTCCCTCTCTGTCCCATCAACTCAGTTGTTTTCTTTTGTGCCCTACCACCCATGACCTCTTGTGTTCCTGTGCTCTCCTTCCCCCTGCCTCTCCCCCCCACCATTTTCTTCAGGCACCTAGTTGTCTTTTTTGCTCATACCCTGATGAAGGGCTCAGGCCCGACATGTATCTTTGTCACACAAAGATGGCTGTGCGAGTTACTGAGCTTCCCCAGCATTTTTTTTGTGTAACATGGATAGTGCTTAACGACTTTACAGAGACAGCGATTGGGTCCGGGGTTCAAATCCCACACTGTCTGTAAGGAGTTTGCATGTTGTCCCCGTGTCTGCGTGGGTTTTACCTGGGGGCTTCAGTTTCATCCTGGTCATCAAAAACATATGGGGGTGTCGGTCAATTGGATGCACTACACATTCCTCAACTTACGATGGGTTTATGTTCCGATAAACCCATCGCAAGTGGAAAAATTGAAATAGAACACTGCACCCACCAAACATCAGAGCCTAGCCCACCTTAAATGTGCCCAGACCACTGCTGACAGTGGGGCAAAATCATCTAACACAAAGCCTATTTTATAATAAAGTCTCGAATACCTCATGTAATTCATTGAATACAGAAAGAATTTTTGTTCAGCTTAGGCTAGCCTACCATAAACATGCTCAGAACACATACCATAGCCTACAGCTGGGCAAATTGATCTAAAACAAAGCCTATTTTATAATTAAGTGTTTCATTCCACACTGAAAACAATTTTTAAATGGAGCACCAGCAAAGCATTGATCAGCTGTTGTGCGAAAACCAATAACAACAGGCACCAGGTGGCCAATTGTGAAACTACTGTACCAAGAGACTACAAAACGGTATTTCCATTGGAATGCATATCATAATATCATAACTTCAAACAGCACAAGTCAAGCCATCGGAAGTAGAGGACCATCTATATTTGGGTGGCACGGGCTCATGGGCCAAAAGGGCCCTTTACCGTGCTTTATGTTTAAATTAAAAAATTTACTCCCTTTTGTTTAATTGTATCGGCTCGACAGATAGGATAGAGCCAAAAGAAAATAGGCAAGCATCCCTTGGCATTCTGATTCATGATATTACACACTCCTCTTGCTTTCATTGGTTTAATTTACAAGGATACAGAATTAATCCAATCGTCCATTTCACAATCTCTTTTTTTTTGAAGACTTTATTTAAAATTTTATAACATGAATACAATAGAGAATTACATTTAAAGAAAAATTAAAAAAAAATAAAATGGTATGATTACAATATTACATCAGAAAACTACACAAAATAACCCCCCCGTTAATTGTAACACAATATTAGTAATCTAACTTAAAATTAGTCCAGCCCACCCCCCCCCCAAAATAAAGAGTGGAGTTAATAAAATTAACAATATTATAAATGGAAAAAAAATACCCACTTACAAAAAAAGAGATAAACCTTAACCTAAAAAAAATTCTAACAACAAAAATTTTTTTTTAATCAATACTAAAATATCACGCTTATACATATATTTAAATCAAACTTAAATGCATATAATTAGCAAACGGAGTCCACTTTAACTTATAAAAAGACATCCTATTCTGAATTGAAAAAGATATCCTTTCCATAGTCAAACAAAATTTCATCTCCAAATACCACTTATCTAAAGTTAATATATTTTTATCTTTCCAAGTTAGTGCTATACATTTCTTAGCCAAGACTAAAGCTAAATAGATAAAGGAAATCTGATAATCCTCTAAACCTAAATCAATTATTGATTGCATGTTTCCTAATAAAAATATATCGGGATCTAATACAAGATGGATATTATATAAACTGTTAAAAATAGATTGAATACCTTTCCAAAACTGTTGCAATCGATCACAAAGCCAAACAGTATGCAAAAAAAGTATTGGCCGTCTGATCACATCGAAAGCAAGAATCCAACTTACTAAGACCAAATTTTTTAAATTTCTCCGGCGTTAAATATAGCTGATGAATAAAATTATAATTAATCATCGCTAGTCTAGCGTTAATTAATTTCAAAATACTATTCTGACAAATTTCCATCCAAGCTTTTTCAGCTATTTTATGTCCTAAATCTTTTCCCCATTTCAACTTATCTTTATCCCAGTCTTTTTTACTATCAATTTCTTGTAAAATACAATACAAATCAGATATATATCCCTTTTTTGGTATTGAAAGTACATATTCTTCAAAACTAGATTCAGGTAATAAAATCATATGTCGACCACATAACTGTTTTACAAAAGATCTTAATTGATAATATACAAATATAGAATTTCCATTAATACCATATTTCCTTTATAATTCGTCAAAGGAACAAAAACAACCCTCAGAAAAACAATCAGATAAATTTTTAATTCCCTTCTTTTCCCATTGTTTCAAAGTGGCATTGGAGACCGTAAAAGGAACAAGTTGATTATTATATAATGGTAATCTTCCAGAATATATATTTTTAAGTCCCAATTTTTTAAGTTTAATTGTCCATAAATTCAATAAATGTTTCAATATTGGCACATCGTAAGTTCGTAATAAATTTTTATTCCATCGAAGTCCATTTCACAATCTCAAAATGTCTTCCATATCTCTATGTTTTCCACGTCCTCACTGGTCAAATATTCTCTGCATATAATGGTGGCAAACAATGCCCCTGGAGACACATGGTCCAATAATAGGTAGCATGCCAAAGAAGTAGAAACGGAGACGATTCTTCTACTCTGCCCACGATTTCATCATGCCATAAAGTAATTACGATATCCTGTTCTGTTTGCAAGGCATGCTGAAGAAATTAAGAGCAAAATACCAATCTTATCTGCAAGTCCAGTGGTCCACAAGACCATTCAAAAATGCAATAAATTTGGCTTCATAAGGCACTTTTTCTAGAAGAAAAAAGCTATTTTAAGGAGAATGAAATCAAGGGAGATGGGCAAGATGAGCTTGATGGGCTCCATTCCCAAAGTACTGTTCATGTTCAATTTCCTTAATTTGAAGATGTTTGCATTAACAAATTCATTTATTGTTAAATCCTTCAATAGACAATACAACGTGCTGAAGAGTTCTCTAACGATTCTAACAGATCCTTTTAATGGAACCACACTGAGAATTCCACTTTCTTTGAATAATGTAGGTCTTACAACAATTCCCTTTAGTCATTTTATTTCAAGGCGACAGAACTAAATTAACAACATTTGCAATCCTTTTTCATACATCACCTGAGGACATGAAGTTAATATGTGCTGTTTGAGTCAAAAGATCTTTCCTCTTTGTGAAACAAAAATGACTGTTCAGCTTAAACAAGTGCTCCTCAACTTATGATGGGGTTCTGTTCCGGAAAACCCGTCATAAGTCCGAAAAAAACCCATCCATCGAGAAAGAATACCACGCCTACCAATTTTCATAATTAAAGTTTGGATACCTTTATTCCACACTGAAAAAGCCATTAATGTACACAGCTGAAAGCACACCGGGCATCAATTTCACTCTCTTTGCCCAACATCGTGAGAAAATAGCGTATCGCAAGCGCGGGAACAGATCAGAATTTGAAATTGCAAGTACAGATTCGAACCATCGGAACTTGGAAAAATCCTAAGTCGAACCATTAGGGGAGCACCTGTACTTTGTCTGAAATGTCTTTTTTTGTAGAAGGTGATCATTTGAGAGAAAGTGCGAGAAAGTGACAAACGAGATGTGCTCCACACCAGGGTCATGCCTAGCGCGGAATGCCACACTGACCACCGGCTGGTTTGCTGCAAGCTCAACCTCCACTTCAAGCCAAAGCCCAGGAACAATAAAGCCCCCAGAAAGAGGTTCAATGTTGGAAACCTGCAGTCAGACGAAGCGAGAGGAAACTTCCAGGCAAACCTCAAAGCAAAGCTCGACGATGCAACCCGCCTCACGGACCCGTCCCCTGAAACCCTCTGGGATCAGTTGAAGACTACCATACTGCAATCCACTGAAGAGGTACTGGGCTTCTCCTCCAGGAAAAACAAGGACTGGTTTGACGAAAACAGCCAGGAAATCCAGGAGCTGCTGGCAAAGAAGCGAGCTGCCCACCAGGCTCACCTTACAAAGCCGTCCTGTCCAGAGAAGAAACAAGCCTTCCGTCGCGCATGCAGCCATCTTCAGCGCAAACTCCGGGAGATCCAAAATGAGTGGTGGACTAGCCTCGCCAAACGAACCCAGCTTAGCGCGGACATTGGCGACTTCAGGGGTTTCTACGAGGCTCTAAAGGCTGTGTACGGTCCCTCACCCCAAGTCCAAAGCCCGCTGCGCAGCTCAGACGGCAAAGTCCTCCTCAGCGACAAGATCTCCATCCTCAACCGATGGTCAGAACACTTCCAATCTCTTTTCAGTGCCAACCGCTCAGTCCAAGATTCCACCCTGCTCCAGCTCCCTCAACAGCCCCTAAGGCTAGAGCTGGATGAGGTTCCCACCCTGGATGAGACATATAAGGCAATCGAACAACTGAAAAGTGGCAAAGCAGCAGGTATGGATGGAATCCCCCCAGAAGTCTGGAAGGCTGGCGGCAAAACTCTGCATGCCAAACTGCATGAGTTTTTCAAGCTTTGTTGGGACCAAGGTAAACTGCCTCAGGATCTTCGTGATGCCACCATCATCACCCTGTACAAAAACAAAGGCGAGAAATCAGACTGCTCAAACTACAGGGGAATCACGTTGCTCTCCATTGCAGGCAAAATCTTCGCTAGGATTCTACTAAATAGAATAATACCTAGTGTCGCCGAGAATATTCTCCCAGAATCACAGTGCGGCTTTCGCGCAAACAGAGGAACTACTGACATGGTCTTTGCCCTCAGACAGCTCCAAGAAAAGTGCAGAGAACAAAACAAAGAACTCTACATCACCTTTGTTAACCTCACCAAAGCCTTCGACACCGTGAGCAGGAAAGGGCTTTGGCAAATACTAGAGCGCATCGGATGTCCCCCAAAGTTCCTCAACGTGATTATCCAACTGCACGAAAACCAACAAGGTCGGGTCAGATACAGCAATGAGCTCTCTGAACCCTTCTCCATTAACAATGGCGTGAAGCAAGGCTGTGTTCTCGCACCAACCCTCTTTTCAATCTTCTTCAGCATGATGCTGAACCAAGCCATGAAAGACCCCAACAATGAAGACGCTGTTTACATCCGGTACCGCACGGATGGCAGTCTCTTCAATCTGAGGCGCCTGCAAGCTCACACCAAGACACAAGAGAAACTTGTCCGTGAACTACTCTTTGCAGACGATGCCGCTTTAGTTGCCCATTCAGAGCCAGCTCTTCAGCGCTTGACGTCCTGCTTTGCGGAAACTGCCAAAATGTTTGGCCTGGAAGTCAGCCTGAAGAAAACTGAGGTCCTCCATCAGCCAGCTCCCCACCATGATTACCAGCCCCCCCACATCTCCATCGGGCACACAAAACTCAAAACGGTCAACCAGTTTACCTATCTCGGCTGCACCATTTCATCAGATGCAAGGATCGACAATGAGATAGACAACAGACTCGCCAAGGCAAATAGCGCCTTTGGAAGACTACACAAAAGAGTCTGGAAAAACAACCAACTGAAAAACCTCACAAAGATAAGCGTATACAGAGCCGTTGTCATACCCACACTCCTGTTCGGCTCCGAATCATGGGTCCTCTACCGGCACCACCTACGGCTCCTAGAACGCTTCCACCAGCGTTGTCTCCGCTCCATCCTCAACATCCATTGGAGCGCTTACATCCCTAACGTCGAAGTACTCGAGATGGCAGAGGTCGACAGCATCGAGTCCACGCTGCTGAAGATCCAGCTGCGCTGGATGGGTCATGTCTCCAGAATGGAGGACCATCGCCTTCCCAAGATCGTGTTATATGGCGAGCTCTCCACTGGCCACCGTGACAGAGGTGCACCAAAGAAAAGGTACAAGGACTGCCTAAAGAAATCTCTTGGTGCCTGCCACATTGACCACCGCCAGTGGGCTGATAACGCCTCAAACCGTGCATCTTGGCGCCTCACAGTTTGGCGGGCAGCAACCTCCTTTGAAGAAGACCGCAGAGCCCACCTCACTGACAAAAGGCAAAGGAGGAAAAACCCAACACCCAACCCCAACCAACCAATTTTCCCCTGCAACCGCTGCAATCGTGTCTGCCTGTCCCGCATCGGACTTGTCAGCCACAAACGAGCCTGCAGCTGACGTGGACTTTTTACCCCCTCCATAAATCTTCGTCCGCGAAGCCAAGCCAAAAAGAAAAAAAAAAAGTCTTGACACAAGGTCTGACATTTGTTGTAGTCTCTCCGTCCTTTTGTTTTCCCTGCACTGGCCATCTTTTAATTAAAAATTGATAATTTAAATCACACATGTCAAACTCTGGCCCGCGGGCCAAATTTGGCCCGCGATATAATTATATTTGGCCCGCAAGATCATTTCAAAAATGTATTAGAGGTGGCCCGCCCTGCAGCGAGAGCCGATGCTGTTTTTTGGTAATGTCACCCCCACCATCCTCCCCCTTAATTGCACATCCTTCCCCATTGTAACACGAGAAGTCTGTCGATGTCATCAGCCAGCAAGCCAGTTGGAAGGCTCCCCGCACAACCAATCACTTCTCCCACCTGTCGAGCGGTGTGGCGGATTGGCGAGCGCCTGTGATTTCCTGTCAGCGCGACAGGCATGGCAGGCTGCGCACGGCCCCCGGGCAGCGCGAGCCCCGAGCGACTGGCACCGGACGGCCCTTCCACAGCGCGAGCGCACTTCTCCCGGTCGCCATGGCCTTCAGCGCTTGCACCCGCGCGGACCCCAGGGATGGCTGGTTCGGCCCTGCACGTGAAGAGAGAGACGGTGGCTGTCCACAAAGGCTGATCGGCAGCGCGCTGGGCCTGAGTGGGTGGGTAAGCAGGGGTGGGAAGAGGGTGTAGGTGAGGAGTAATGGGCAGGGGAAGTTATGGTGGTGCGAGGGGCAATTAGAGGGAGGGATGATTAGAAGGAGGGGTGGATAGGGAAGAGGTAAAAGGGGAGGGGCAGGGCGAGTAGGAGAGGGGTGATTAGAGGATGAGAGATGGGTAGAGGGAGGAACAGGTTGAGGGGAGAGGCAGTAGAGGGGCGTGTATAGGATGGGGTGGGTAGAGCGAGTGGAGTGAGGGGTGAGTAGAGGTTGGGTAAAGGACTGGTCAGATAGAGGGATGGTGGGTCGAGGGTGACTAGAGGCCTAGAGCCTGAGGAGTGAGCAGGAAATGCTGAGTCCTGATGCAGGCCAAAATGGACACAGCCTGTGAATGCTGACTACATCTCCACAGGGACCAAATAGGTTTCCCTCAGGTCAAGCAAAGGGTGAACTTGAGCTACCTACTCCTGACCTGTAACATTATCCTCCTAAAGTTATATCCTAAAGTTTAACATTACATATGTTGAAAGAAGAGAAAACATGCAGATGTTGTTGAAAATTTTCAATATTTAGTTCGGCCCTCGACTTAGTCCAAGTTTTTAATTTTGGCCCTCCGTGAATTTGAGTTTGACACCCCTGATTTAAATAGAATGAATTTTATGAATAATTAATATCTACCTCATGTCACAACTGCCTGGTGTTCTGCATTTATTCAAAAGCAATTATCGTCTCAGATTTGCAAATGCTGAATTATTAACACAAATTATCCTAAACTCACCAAAAGCCATCGTGAGTCATGGATTCACTTCAAGTGTTATTAAATTTTATCTACCTTTCTCATCAAATGCAAGTACAGTAAAACCCCTGTTATCCGGAATTCAAGCAACCAGCAGCCTCAAGCCTCAACAGGCAAAATTATATTGTGGAAAATAAATAAATGTGTTTAAAACTGGCATGCCTCGCTGTTAGTTCACCAATCACGCAAGACCCAATCTCAAGCAACCGGAAAAGTCACTTATCTGGTATCTACCAATCCCCATAGGTGCCGGATACCAGTGGTTTTACTGTTGAATCAATAGCTGATAACGTTAAGAACTGCAGAAGGTGAAATCTTGAATGACCAAGGAGAAGCTGGAGGGAATCCGTGGCCTGGGCAAAATCCAAGGTCAGTTCAGGTCAAGGCAAACTCTCGAGACTCTTATATCAAGTCATATAGTGAGGAAACAGGTTTCTTGGTCCAACTTCCCATGTCGTCCCATCCACACTCGCTTGTATTTGACCAATATCCCTGTAAACCCATCCTGTCCGTGTATCTATCCAAATATTTCTTAAACATTGTAACTATCACCTCTGGGAGCTTGTTCCAAACCCACCATTCTCTGTGTGAAGTATCGTTAAAGCGTCCTGACTCACAACACTGACTATTTATCTGCAGGGTTTCTAACTGTCTCCCTGAGTCTTTCAAGCCTCTCTTTAGAGCCATAGGACCAGAGAATATTACAGCACAGAAAACAGCCAGTTCCAAACTATCCCACTGACCTGCACCCAGTCCATATCTCCCCATCCTCCTCCCTATCCAGACTTTTCCTGAATGTTAAAATTGAGCCCGCATTCACCGCTTCAGCTGGCAGCTCGTTCCACACTCCCACCACTCTCTGTGTGAAGAGGTTCCCCCAAATGTTCCCTTTAAACTTAACCCATGTTCTCTGGCTTGTATCTCACCTACCCTCAGTGGAAAAAGCCGACTTGCACCCCTCACAATTTTGAATACCTCTGTCAAGTCTACCCCTCATTCTTCTACGTTGCAAGGAATAAAGTCCGAACCTGTTTAACCTTTCCCTGTAACCCAGTTCCTGAAGTCCTAGCAACATTCTAATAAATCTTCCCTGCACTCTTTCAATCATACTGATTATTTTTCCTGTAGTTAGGTGACCAAAACTGCACACAATACTCCAAATTTGGCCTCACCAATATCTTATACTTTATTGATACCATGAACTATTAGTCTTCCCCTTCAAAAGCAATAAATATCTCACTCAGCTCTCTTTCCTTGTATTCTTAAATATTTATTGAAGTTGCCTTGTCTCTGAGTCGGTTCTTGGGATCAAGGCCCATTCCAGAGGTGATGGCCCTAAACAACCCTGATTTTCAGTGCTTAAATTATCTACAAGTGTCAGCCTCTTGTGCTGAGAAACTCCGATAATAAAACATCAACTCTGATCTTCCTCAAACTCATAAGTGCAAATGAAAAAAGGTATTTTTCTTCTGCAGTTGGGTCAGCTTTATTTGTACGGATCCCTTTACATTCATCCAGCACACAAGACATCGAGAGGCAGGTAAACCACAACAGCAGGAGTTCAGTGAATGTCATATCCTACTTGCCAATCACTGCAAAAATAATAATTATTCATAAATCTCAGGATTCAGCCACGTAGCTTCCAGAAATGTCATCTAATCCCTCCTGTGTTCGTTCAAAATCACGTGGGGATGAGGCTGAACCATTTAAGATTGATGTCTTTGGCAAGAGTTTGTTTCCAAAATTCCTCAGCGTTCACTGCAATCCTTGCCTTGGAAGATCGCCTTTCTGGACAAAGTTATAGAGTTATAAGGGTGGAATCAGAACCATTGGTCCATCTTGCCCTCACCGACCAAAATGTTTCACCCACCTGCCTGTGTTTGGACCATATTCTCTTAACCCATCCCATCCACGTACAGCAAAATCCCCAGTATCTGGCACCCATGGGGATTGGTAGATGCCATATGTGTATTTTCCGGTTACTTGGGACTGCCTGTTGTGTGATTAGCAAACTGATCACTAAGAAGCAATAATTTAAAGCGTTTGTGTTTTTTATCTATGCATTTTATTTGATATTTTTGCTGATTGCTTGAGGCTCCGGGTTGTGTGAATTCTGGATAAAAGGGATTTTACTTATTCGTCCAATATTTTTCTTAAACATTGCAATGGTACCCTCCTCAACCATCTCCTCCAGCAGCCCATTCCAGACACCCACCATCCTCTGTAAAACAAAGTGACCCTTCAGGTTCCTTTTAAATCTCCCCCTCCTGCACACCTCAAACCTCTGTCCTCTTGTTACAAATACCCCAAATTTGGACAAAAAAGACTCTGCCCTTCACCTGACTTATTCCTCAATGAAACAAGCATCGAATCATGTAAGGTCATAGTCATGAACGGTTTAACTTCCCCTAGAATGTCAATGTGAAAGTTTGAACCTTGTCCCTGACATATTCATTTCTTCACGTAGCGGTTAGCGGAATACTGTTACAGCACCACCAACTGTGATTTCAAATCTGGCGCTGTCTGTAAGGAGTTTGTATATTCTCCCCACGTCTGTGGGGGTTTTCTCTTACCATTAAAAATCATTCTGGGGGTTTGTACGTCAACTGGGTGCAATTCGGCGGCATGGACTCATGGCAGGGCCTGTTACCGTGCTGTCTGTGTAAATTTAAATTTAAAGTTTATGTCATTGTGACAGCTGTTTCTTTCCAAAAACCATCTGTTTTAGTTTATGGGTTTTCAAAATGAAATTTCCTTACAATATAATTAAATAGACAAAAGGATGGGGGAAATCTAAGGATACTCTGGATGGAGAAAGGAGCAAAATTCTCATGCAAAACTTTTTACAAAATGAATATAATAAAAACTGCATTTAAATAATAGATGTATTCCTCAAAGGGTTATCAAGGCAAATTTCACACCAGATATTGTAAAGGCATGGTTAGCGTAGCAATTTTCCCATCAATTTTGCATTTTCCAATCCGGGTTCAAATCCAATGCTGTCTGTAAGGAGTTTGTACGTTCTCCGCATGACCTGCGAGGGTTTCCTTCGGGTGCTCTGGTTTCCTCCCACCCTCCAAAAACCATATGGGGTTTGTAGGTTAATTGGCGTATTTTGAGTGGCACAGGCTCATGGGCCAGAAGGGCCTGTCACCGTACTGTTCTTCCATCTTGTTAACCCTTTGAACACTGGATATTTTTAACCTTCCATGATACTGTATATACTCTGGGTCCGTGGGTAAACTACAGTATGAACACCAGTACGGACGAGTCCCAAAAAAACTGGGACACAGGTATTTCAGTTTGTTGGTATTCCCTGAAAATGGGGACAGAGGGTTAAGAATCAAACCATTAATCATATAATTCACCTTCCAAATGCATCCCCTCACACTTATCCGGATTGAACTCCATCTGCCACATTTCCGTCCCACTCTGCATCCTGTCTTCACCCTGTTGTAACCTACGAAAACCTTCTACGCTATCCACAATACCTCCAGGTTTTGTGTGATCTGCAACCTTACTGACTCATCCTTCCACTTGGTCATTAAAAAAAATCACAAAGAACAGGGGGGTCTCAGAATTGATCCCTGTGGAGCTCTACAAATCACTGACCTCCAAGTGGAATAAGTTTCAAATAAAGTCACTGATACCCTCCACTTGTTTTCATCCATCTAATTTCCAGGAATAGTTGCGCAACACAGAATGAATACAATTGTCAATTTCACAATCTCAAGATATTTTCTATGTCTGAATATTTTCTATGCACTCACTGGTCAAATGCGCAATGCTTATAAAGTTGGTAAACAAGGAGTGCAGAACAATATGTTCTGCAGTAAAACACAAAGGCCTGCGGACACCATGGTTGAGGTAAAAACTTAGCAGGTCAAACAGTGTCCTTTATACAGCAAAGATAAAGATATAGAACCAACGCTTCATGTTTGAGCCCTTCATCAAGTTCTGGATCCTGCCTAATTATATGTTGAGGTAAAAACGTTTATTGTCACATTTAGAATGAATTTTTTTAACTGTTGTCCACTGTAAGGCAGACGGCGAGTCACCATTTTGTCCAGCGCCCCTCACAGAAACCGACAGCCCCTGGTGTTCTTAGGCAGTCTCCCCTCCAAGTACGGACCAGGCCTGAGCCTGCTTATTAGCTTCTGAAATCAGACAATCCCAGGCATATTCAGGCTGGGATTAGATTTCTGAAGATTTAATCGCAGACTCCGATCAAGTTGTACCCCAACATTTGATCTTGTCACGTTGCAAGACTCTTTGTAATTAACACACATAACTTGTGGCATAGTCTGTAATTCTCATGGTGGATGCTGGTGGTATATTATGTATGTAACTGTACTCTGTGCCAAGAGTCCTATGTGGGTGGTCCTCTGGTATATCATTAAACATCATTCGACAATTAAAAATTTGGGATGGTAAGCATTACTCAAATGGTCGACCATAAATTGCATCATGGTGTAGAGATCTTGTAAGAACAAAGGGTTGAAAGAGAGAAGCATTTGTCAACTTTACAGGGTGTGATAGCACAGATTCTATCACCAATGTGTACATGTACATGTGTACAGATGGTAGTGTAGGATGACTGTGATTGGATGAGAGTGTAGCCACACCTACTGGCAGGTCTTAAAGGATTGTTCCTCGCCGGAACAGGTCATTCTGGACTGGTTGACCTACTTGTGATATGCTCCAGTCTTTTAGTTAATAAAAGCCTTGGCTTGGATCAACAAGTCTTTAGTTCTTTCGACGCGCATTACACAGGGTAACACCCATCCTATTTAAATATGGAGTTTGTTGCACCATTAATCACTCAGGAGACTATGGTGGAGAAACCAATAGGCTTTAGTTCACTTGAGGACCAAGCATATCCCTACTGTTCGATTGTCCTGCACTGAGTTGTAGGGGCTGTGGAACAGCCACCTTTATACAGGTAGTGGGGAGGGCCACAGGTGCAACCGGCCAATAGGCATGCCTAACCAAATTACAGTGGTTTACCACACAGTCCTCTTCAACAACAAACTCAAATGGGGCCTTGATAGGGGCTCAAGCCCAAAATGTTGGTTATGTATTTTCATCTTTGCTATACAAAGTACACGGAGTTTCTCCAGCATGGTGTTTTTACTTCAACCACAGTGCCTGCAGACTTCTGTCTTTTACCTCAGTCAGGGACTTATTTAAGGACCCTTACTTTTGCATTTTATTGATTTATTTTCCCCAATCAGACAATTTGTTGACATTTGTTCGTTAAGTCAGGTTTTTTTTTGCAATACCAATAAGTGGTCATTCTGCCTGGCCCGCTGGAAAAAGAATCTCAGGGCTGTATGTGATGTCATGTATGTACTCTAACAATAAATCTGAAATCACATGCACACATGGATATGCAGGCAATATGTATCACGTGCAGGCCGCAAATTTCAGTTTAATTTGGCATCATGTTATAGAATAAGAGTGGAAACAAACCCTTCAAGGTACAGATGACAATCAACGTTCTACCAAAACCATACAGAGCTTCACCTGCACCTTGTCCAATCTCGTTGACTGCATTCAATGCGACCTCCTCTAGAGTGGTGAGACCAAATGTAGATTGAGCAAGCACTTGCATTCCGCCCTGAGATGCAAGCTGCCAGCCAATCCCCCCACAGAGTGAGGCCCAAATTTGAACTTGAGGAACAAGCTTGGGTACCCTGAATCCCAATGGCAGGAACAAATGAATTTCCCACCCCAATCTGAATGTAATGTTGGCGTTCATTTCTGGAGGAATATCATTTAGGAGCAGGGATGTAAGGCTGAGACTCTATAGAGCACTGGTGAGTCCTCATTTGGAGAACTATGTACACTTTTGGGCACCGTGAGAAAAGATGTGCTGGTGTTGGAGAGGGTTCAGAGAATGATATCAGGAATGAAAGTGTTAGTATTTGAGCAATGATAGTCGGCTTTTGGACTGTACTCGTTGGAGTACAGAAGGATGGGGTGGGGGGGGGGGTAGAAATGGGACCTCATAGAGGCATTTCGAATGCTGAAAGGCCTGGATATGGGGCAAGGATGTTTCCTATGGTAGGGTATTTCAGAACAAGATGGCATAACTTCAGAATAAAAGGGCATTAATTTAAAACAGAGATACAGAATATTTTTATAGTCGGAGAGACGTGAATCTGTGGGCTGTGGCAGTGAGGTCGTTGGGTGTATTTAAGGCAGTGATTGACAGGTGTTTGATGAGTCAGGGCATCAAGGGTTACAGGGAAAAAGCCAGAGTGTGGGTGGATGGATCAGCTCATGATTAGAATGGCAGAGCTGACTCGATGGGCTGACATCTGCCCCTGTAACTTGTGATCCAGTTCCACCATTTCCATTTGTCCTTTATCTGCTCCCATTCTCATTCATCAACTCATGCACCTCCCTTTTTTAATGCTCTGCCGTCTCCCCTTCGCACGTCAGTCTCACAAAAGGATCCTGAGCTGAAAAAGGGTGAGTGTCCACTTCTCTCCATGGATGCTGTCTGACTCCACTCAGTTCCTCCACATCTTCTCATTGTTTGCTTCAGTTTTGCAACGTATCACGTCCATAAGCAGTTCAAAACTGGCAAGGGCCACTTGCCCCCTGGATCTACACGCAGTCACTGTAATTTCCACTGGCCACAAGAGATTTCTACCCTTGTGTTTCGAACACTGCAGCACAAAAACATGTCCTCTCGATTTTATCTCAACTTCAGTGGGAAAAGGCCTGCTTATTTACTCCCTCTTGCCCCATTTCAATTTGGTATACTCTATCGAATCTCCCCTCATTCTTCTGCGCTCCAGAATGCTTTGTCGTCACTCGAGCATGTGTGAGGGTGTGTTTTAAATTGGACGTCAGCTGCATAGTGTTCAGCTCTCAAATTACTTCTCTGCAGCTTTCCTTCTCTCTAGATGGCATGGTTCGTGCCAAGCTACTGCAGCGCCAACGACCTGGGTTCGAATCCGGCGTGGTCTGTAAGGCGTTTGGACATTCTCCCCATGACGTGCGTGGGGTTCCTCCCGCCCGTCAAAAATGACTGGGGGGGGGTCACAGGTCAATTGGGTGGCACGGGCTCATGAGCTGAAAGGGCCTGTTACCGCGTGGTACGTCTAAATTTAAATTTTTTTTAATTTAAAATTTTTAAAATTTAAATCTACCTTGCCACCTTTACCTTTTCACCATCAACTCAGAAACACAGAGTCAAATTTTGTTGGATGATGCTTTCATGAAATGCCTTGTATACCATATCAAACGTAGACATGCTGTGGTTACTATACCTTGCCTGACCTGTCCATTCAATTTGAATTTCATGCTCTATCCCCAAGCATTCAAAATAGCTGTAATCTCCAAACATAAATTGCTTTAATTTTTTTTCCCCAAAAGTGAAGCATTTCAGTTTCAATAATCACATCATTTTATTTGCTTTAAAAATGTTATTTTCACCTCTCCGCCCATTCTAGTTTGAGGATTAGAATCAAAACTGAACATATTGGCTGCATTTCATCGCTATAATTGCATACTGAGTTCTCTCCAACAACAAGTTCCAAACACTTGATCATATGTAATACAAACAAGATGCTCAACACTGGAGCCCAAGGCTGATTGGCACAATGTCACCCTCTATTTTCTGACAGAATTCCATCTCACAGAAGAAATATTGCTCTGCATCCTTGCAGGTTGAAATTAAAACATGGGTGATGAAGAAAGAATCGCAATTATTTATTTGCACCATTCAGAATCAAAGATTGATTTTCCTGAACATGGCACAAAGTTTGTCGTTTCCCAGCAGCAAATATTGCAATAAATCACTTCAAAAATAAATAAATAGTGCAAGAGGAGAAATTCAAGTAGTGCCTGTGGTTCATCATCTATTTCGAAATCTGACAGTAGAGGGGAAGAAGCTGTCCTTGTGCCGCTGGGTGCCCGTCTTCAGGCTCCTGCTCCTCCTTCCTGATGGTTGCAGAGTGAAGAGGCCATGGCCTGGGTGGTGAGGAGACCTTGAGGATAGAGGCTGCTATCTTAAGCGCAGCCACTTGCAGATGTCCTCGATCGAGTGAAGACTGGTGCCTATGATGTCGCTGGACGAGTTCACAACTCTCTGTAGGTTTTACTTGCTCTGTACATTGGCACTTCCATGCCGGACAGTAATGCAACTAGTCAGAATGCTCTCCACTGTGTACCTGCTAAAATTTACGTGGGTCTTTGGCAACATAACAAATCTCCTCAAACCCCTCATGAAATCGAGCCTCCAAGCCACGAAGAAGGCAGCAGCTATACCTTGTGAGGAGATTCAGTTTGTCTCCAAATAATCCGGAAAACTTCTACAGGTACACCGCGGTGAGCATTCTGTCTAATTACATCACTGACTGGTATGGAGGTGCCAATGCACAGGGCAGGATAAAAAACTTCAGAGGGTTGTTAAGAAATCAGTATCTCGAAGGACATGGTCTTGGGGAAATTGATGGGATTGAAGGCAGATAAATCCCAAGGGCCTGATAATCTACATCCTAGGGTACTCAAGGAAGTGGCCATTCAGATAGCAGATGCTTTAAGAATTATTTTCCAGAACTCGATAGACTCAGGATCAGTACCCGTGGATTAGAAGGTAGCTAATGTTACCCCACTATTTAAAAAGAGGGGTAGAGAAAAAGCGGGGAATTATCGGCCGATGAGCCTTACATCAGTAGTGGGCAAAATGATGGAATCCATTATTAAGGATGTAATAGCGGAGCATATGACTAGCAGAGAAGGGATCGGGTGGAATCAACATGGATTTACAAAAGGTAAATCGAGCTTGACAAATCTATTGGAATTCTTTGAGATGGTGACAGGTAAAATAGATGGGGGAGAGCCAGTGGATGTGGTGTACCTGGACTTCCAAAAGGCCTTCGATAAGGTCCCGCATAAATGACTGGCTTCCAAAATCAAGGCTCATGGGATTGGGGGCAAAGTATTGATGTGGATTGAGAACTGGCTGGCAGGTAGAAGACAGAGTTGGGATAAATGGCTCGTTTTCTGAGTGGCAGGCGGTGACAAGTGGGGTGCCACAGGGATCTGTACTGGGACCCCAGCTGTTCACAATTTACATTAATGATCTGGATGAGGGGATTGGATGTAATATCTCCAAATTTGCAGATGACATTAAGCTAGGAGGGGTTGTGTGCACGGAAGAAGGGGTCAGGAAGCTCCAGTGCGATTTGGATAAGTTGAGGGACTGGGCAGATACATGGCAAATGCACTACAATGTGGATAAATGTGAGGTTATCCACTTTGGTAATACAAACCGGAGGGCAGATTACTATTTGAATGGCAATAGATTAAGAGATGGGGAAGTGCAGAGAGACCTAGGGGTACTTGTACATCAGTCTCTGAAGGCGAGTATGCAGGTATAGCAGGTGGTTAAAAAGGCCTTTGGCCTTCATATCAAGAGGGTTTGAGTATAGGAACAAGAATACCTTCCTGCAGCTGAACAGGGCCTTGGTGAGACCCCACCTGGAGTATTGTGTGCAGTTTTGGTCACCTTATCTAAGGAAGGATGTTCTTGCAATGGAGGGAGTGCAGAGGCGATTCACCAGGCTGATACCTGGAATGGCAGGAATGACTTATGAGGAAAGATTGCGCAAATTGGGATTGTACTCGCTGGAGTTTAGAAGATTGAGAGTGGATCTCATAGAGACCTAGAAAATTCTGGCAGGACTGGACAGAATGGATGCAGATGGGATGTTTCCAATGATGGGAAAATCCAGAACCCGGGGCCATGGTTTGAGGATAATAGGCAAACCATTTAGGAGCGAGATGAGGAGGAATTTCTTTACCCAGAAGGTGGTGAATCTGTGGAATTCATTGCCACAGAGGGCAGTAGAGGCAGGTTCATTCAATATATTTAAGAGGGAATTAGATCTATTTCTTCAGTATAAGGGTATTAAAGGTTAGGGAGAGAAGGCGGGGACGGGGTACTGAACTTTAAGATCACCCGTGATCTCGTTGAATGGCGGAGCAGGCTCGAAGGGTCGAATGACCTACTCCTGCTCCTATCTTCTATGTTTCTATGTTTCTATAATTTAGTTTGTATAGATGGCCGAGATTATTATCTAGTTGTATACCTAGGTATTGAATTGCTTGTGTTTGCCATCTAAATGGTGATTCTTTCTTAAACTTTGTGAAATCCACATTATTCATTGGCATTGCTTCACTTTTATTTGCATTGATCTTGTACCCCGATATTTCTCCATATTCCTTCAATTTCTTATATAATGGCCGGTCAGGGAATTCCAGCCCTCTCCCGAAAGGTTAAAAAAAACACACAAAGCACAAAGGTACAAGATTAAAATTTACAATAAAGTAAAAATAAAGGTGAGAAGAAAATGGCAGCAATGAGAGAAAAGTCGAAAACAACGGGAAGAAAAGAGGAAGAAAGAATGTCGGAAGAAGAAGATGAAGGCCTTACCTGTCCAAAGAGGCCTGCCGCAGAGAGAGAAGCCCGCTCCCGCAGGTTAGTGGAAGTCCCGGGCTCGGGACTACAAAAATGGCTCGCAGAGCCGAGTAAAAGTGCGCGTGAAAAAAAACACACTGACGGGAGGGAGGAACAGCTGCGGAGTAGATCTCCACAGCTGAGATAGACACCTGCAGCACAGCAGCAGGTGCAGAACACAGACAATAACGACAACAAGAAAGAAGAGGGTTAAAAGAAAACAAGGAAAACAACAGATGGTCAATCCAGAGGAGGAAGAAGAAGAAGAACAGAAAGAAGTGGAAGAAGAAAAGAAAAGCAAGACAATGGATATATCTTTTTTTAAAGAATATATGGAATCGGTAAAAGAATGGCAATTACAAGAATTTGATGAGATAAAAAGAATTAAGAATGCAGAAGAAAGAATGAATAAAATGGAAATGACCATGTCAGAGATAGGAAAAAGAGTGGAAAATATGGAAGAATGAGAAATAATTGTAGAAATGGAAGTAGAGGAATTAAAAGAGAAATTAGAAGAATCTAATAAAAAAGTTAAAGAGGCACAGGAGCTGTTAGCTCAGAAGATAGATATAATAGAAAACTATAATAGAAGAAATAATATAAAGATAGTGGGCCTTAAGGAAGATGAAGAAGGCAAGAATATGAGAGAATTTATAAAAGATTGGATCCCCAGGGTCCTAGGAAGACCAGAATTACAGGAAGAAATGGAAATAGAGAGGGCACATAGAACTTTAGCCCCGAAACCACAACCGCAGCAAAAACCAAGATCCATTTTAGTAAAATTCTTAAGATATACAACAAGAGAAAATATAGTGGAGAAAGCAATGAAGAAAATAAGAGAAGACAAAAAGCCACTGGAATAAAAAGGTCAAAAAATTTTTTTCTATCCAGACATAAGTTTTGAACTCCTGAAGAAGAGGAAGGAGTTCAATACAGCAAAAACGATCTTATGGAAAAAAAGATATAAATTTATGTTAAAGTACCCAGCGGTACTTAAAATAGTTATTCCAGGGCAACAAAACAGACTATTCTTGGATCCAGAGGAAGCAAGGAAATTTGCAGAACAACTACAAAACAAGCAGAGAGATGAAGACATGTAATAAGAGTAAAAATGACCACGAACTATATGTATGTGTGTAAAGAGGTATATGTGTGTATATATATAGTGTGTATACATGAATGTATCCATATTTAGAGGAAAATATATAGAGTATAGACAAGAATTAATAAGGGAGGGAAAGGGAATAGAGGGAATAAGGAGGGAATTAAAAGAGTGACCTTTCTTACATATGAAAATTGAAATCTTTTCTGGGGGGGGCTGGGTGGGGAGGAGTTACGGTCATTACAAAATCAGTTGACGTTTGCGAGTGAATTCGCAAATCCAAATGGAGAGGGGAGATGCGGTTGCCCGACAAGGGATAAAGGGCAATTCAGGAGGGGGAGGGGAGAATGGGGTTAAAGAAGTTTTAAATAGGAGAATAAGGAAAATATTTGATGTTTTAGAAATGTTTTCTGATAAAGTGTTCAAAACAAGAAAGCAGAAATGGATAAGAAGGAAAGGTGATGATGGAGAAACGGAAAGGGAAGATAAACAAAGTATGAAATGGCTACGCTGAACTATATGACTTTAAATATTAATGGAATACATAACCAAATTAAAAGGAAGAAACTGCTAAATTTACTGAAAAAAGAAAAAATTGATATAGCATTTGTGCAAGAAACACATTTAACTGAATTGGAGCACAAGAAATTAAAGAGAGATTGGGTAGGACACGTAACAGCAGCGTCGTATAATTCAAAAGCAAGAGAAGTAGCTATATTAATTAATAAAAATGTGCCAATTAAAATAGAAGAGGAAATAATAGATACAGCAGAGAGATATGTAATGATAAAATGTCAGATATATTCGGAGTTTTGGAATCTACTCAATGTATATTCACCTAACGAAGATCAAAAGTTTATGCAAGATATTTGTTTGAAGATAGCAGATACGCAAGGGAACATATTAATAGGAGGGGATTTCAACCTGAATTTGGATTCAAATATGGACAAAACTGGGAAAAAAATTAACAGAAAGAACAAAGTAACCAAATTTATAATTAAATCAATGGAAGAAATGCAACTTTTGGATATATGGAGGAAACAACACCCAAATGAAAAGGAATATTCATATTACTCGGCTAGACATAAAACATACTCAAGAATAGACCTATTTTTGTTATCAGCTCGTATGCAAGATAGAGTAAGAAAAACAGAATATAAAGCTAGAATATTATTGGACCATTCACCCTTGATATTGACAATAGAGTTAGAGGACATCCCTCCAAAAATGTATAGATGGAGATTAAACTCCATGCTACTTAAAAGGCAGGATTTTAGAGAATTCATTGAAAGACAAATTAAAATGTACTTTGAAATAAATACGGAATCAGTGAAAGATAAGTTCATTCTATGGGATGCAATGAAAGGCGTTCATTAGAGGGCAAATAATAAGTTATGTAACCAAGATGAAGGAGGACTATAATCAGGAAACAGAGCAGTTGGAAAGGGAAATAGTAAATATAGAAAAAGAATTAGCAATGAAGGAAGATACAACTAAAAGAAGAGAATTGGCAGATAAAAAAATAAAATATGAAACACTACAAACATATAAGGTGGAGAAGAATATAATGAAGACAAAACAGAAATATTATGAACTAGGGGAAAAAATGCACAAAATTCTAGCATGGCAGCATAAGACAGAACAAGCTAAGAAAATGGTATTGGCATCAAGGAAAAAAGACAAACAAATCACATATAATCCAAAGGAGATCAAGGAAAACTTTAGAGAATTCTATGAACAATTATACCAAACTGAAAACGAAGGGAAAGAAGGAAAAATAGATGAATTTTTAACCAAAATTGAACTACCAAAATTACAAATAGAGGAACAAAATAAATTAACAGAACCATTTGAAATAGTAGAAATACAAGAGATAATAAAAAAATTACCAAATAATAAAACACCAGGAGAGGATAGATTCCCAATAGAATTCTATAAAACATTTAAAGATTTATTAATTCCTCCCCTCCTGGAAGTAATCAACCAGATTGATAAAACACAAAGCTTACCAGATTCATGTAAAACAGCAATAATTACAGTAATACTAAAGCAAGGGAAAGATCCACTCGCACCAGCGTCATATAGACCAATATCATTACTTAACACAGATTATAAGATAATAGCTAAACTATTAAAAAACAGATTAGCAGAGTATGTACCTAAAATGGTAAATCTAGACCAAACTGGATTTATTAAAAAAAGATGCACAACAGACAATATTTGTAAATTTAACTTAATTCATGCAGTAGAAGCGAGTAAAGCGCCAACAGTAGCAGTTGCTTTAGACGCAGAGAAGGCCTTTGACAGAGTAGAATGGAATTATTTATTCAAAGTATTGCAAAAATTCAGTTTACCAGAGAAGTATATTAATTGGATTAAAGCATTATATAAGGGGCCATTGGCGAAAGTGACAGTAAATGGATATATATCTAAGCAATTTAACTTAAGCAGGTCAACACGGCAGGGATGCCCACTATCACCCTTATTGTTCGCGTTAACGAGAGAACCACTAGCAGAATTGATAAGAACAGAAAATAATATAAAAGGGATAAAAATAAAAGACAAGGAATATAAAATCAGTTTATTTGCGGATGATGTTATAGTATACTTAACAGAACCAGAACTATCAATAAAAGAATTATATAAGAAATTGAAGGAATATGGAGAAGTGTCGGGTTACAAGATTAACGTAAATAAGAGTGAAGCAATGCCTATGAATAATGCAGATTTCTCAAAATTTAAGAAGGAATCACCATTCAGATGGCAAATGCAAGCAATAAGATACCTAGGTATACAAATAAATAAAAATCTCAGCCAACTATATAAACTCAATTATTATCCACTAATGAAAAAATTACAGGATGATTTAGAGCATTGGAAAGATTTACCACTAACACTAATAGGAAGGATAAACTGTATTAAAATGAACATTTTCCCAAGGATATTATACCTATTTCAGGCATTGCTAATACACTTGACAGAAAAATTCTTCAAGGAATTAAAGAAAATAATAAGGAAATTTTTATGGAAAGGGGGGAAACCGAGGATAGCACTAGATAAATTATTAACAGAATGGTATAAACAAGGAGGCTTACAACTGCCAAACTTTAAAAATTATTTTAGAGCCGCACAATTAAGATACCTATCAGATTTTTATCAAACAAGGGAAAAGCCAGATTGGACTAGATTTGAATTAGATAAAATAGGGGAAAAGATACCTGAACACATATTATATAAATGGGATGAAAAATTGGTACAATGTAGGAGTTCTCCAGTATTACATCATCTACTTAATATTTGGAAAAAGATTCATGTAGAAAGGAATAAAACAAATTACCAATTACCAAAACTAATATTGATGCAAAATAAGTTACTCCCTTTTACAATAGATAACCTTTCCTTTAGAGAATGGGAGAAAAAAGGGATCAAAAGAATAGAAAATTGTTTTTCAGGAAATAGATTATTATCCTTTGAACAAATGAAAGATAAATATAATATAACTCAAGATACAGTGCTGGCATATTACCAATTGAGATCCTACTTGAAGGACAAATTAGGAAGCAGTCTGAGGTTACCAGAGGGAAGTAACTTTGAATATGTGATTACAGATACAATGATAATCAAAAGATTTATAACAAATATGTATATTAAACTGCAAGAAAAGGAGAATGAGGAAACAAATGGTAAAACTAAACAAAAATGGGAACAAGATTTAAATATAAAGATAAAAAAGGAAACATGGGAGAAATTATGTTCTGGAACGATGAGAAATACAATAAATACGAGGTTACGTATGATACAATATAACTGGATACACAGGCTATACATTACACCTCAAAAGTTAAATAAATGGGACCCAACAGTATCTGATAGATGTTCTCGATGTAAAAAAGAAATGGGAACAACAATTCATGCAATCTGGACATGTGAGAAAGTAGAAAAATTTTGGGAAGATCTAAACCAAGTATTAAATAAAATTACAGAAAACAATATACCAAAAAATCCAGAGATCTTCCTCCTAAGTAACATAAAACACAAAGAATTTGGAATTGATTTGGATGGTGCACAAAAAAGATTTGTTAAGATAGCTCTAGCCGTAGCAAAAAAATGTATTATGTTAACCTGGAAATTGGAAGATAATTTGAGAATACAACAATAGTATATAGAAATGAATAAATGTATTCCATTAGAAAAAATAACATATAGTTTAAGAAATAATATTGAAATATTTGAACAAATATGGGAGCCTTACATGAAACACAATAGAGAAAACCTACCAGGGACATTCACTACCTAAATTAACGAAAGGAGAAGGAAATGAAAAGAATTGACTCAGTGGAATTTCTTGTTTATTTTTATTTAATGACAACATTGTTTGACTGGTTTAATGTATCTTAGATTTTGTACTTAAAATGGATGGGGGAATGGTAGGGAGGGTGGGATGGGAGTTGGGGGGAGAAAATGACACTATATATTTGAAAAGGAAAATGTATGTATCATGGTCAATGTGGTTTATGGTGTGAAAAATAAAAAATTAAAAAAAAACATTTCTTTTGTAATTCTTTTATTGATATTTCTGGTTCTGTTAAGTATGTTATAACGTCATCTGCAAATATACTGATTTTATATTCCTTCTCTTTTATTTTTATCCCTCATTTTATTTTCTGTTCTTATCAGTTCAGCTAGTGGTTCAACAGCTAATGTGAACAGTGAGGGAGATAGTGGACATCCCTGTCTTGTTGATCTGCTTAATTTAAATTGGTTTGATATATATCCATTTACTGTCACTTTCACCAATGGTCCCTTATATAATGCTTTAATCCAATTAATATATTTCTCTGGTAGGTTGAATTTTTGTAGTACTTTGAATAAATAATTCCATTCTACTCTGTCAAAGGCTTTCTCTGCGTCTAAAGCAACCGCCACTGTTGGATTTTTGTTTCCTTGTTCTGCATGGATTAAGTTAATGAACTTACAGATATTGTCCATTCGTCTTTTTTTAATAAATCCATTTTGATCTAGTTTTACTATTTTTGGTGCATAGTCGACCAATCTGTTTGCTAATAGTTTAGCTATTATCTTATAATCTGTGTTAAGTAGACATATTGGTCTATAGGATCCTGGTGTTAGTGGATCTTTCCCCATCTTTGGTATTACTGTAATTATTGCTGTTTTGCATGAATCTGGCATGTTTTGTGTTTTTTCAATCTGGTTCATTACTTCCAGGAGAAGAGGAATTAATAAGTCTTTAAATGTTTTATAGAATTGTATTGGGAGTCCATCCTCTCCTGGCGTTTTATTGTTCGGTAGTTTTTTTAATATCTCCTGTATTTCTTCTATTTCAAATGGTTTTATTAATTTATTTTGCTCCTCTGTTTGCAATTACGGTAGTTCAATTTTAGTTAGAAATTCATCTATTTTGTCTTCTTTCCCTTCGCTTTCAGTTTGATAGAGTTGCTCATAGAATTCCCTGAAGTTTTCATTGATCTCCATTGGGTTATATGTAATTTGTTTGTCCTTTTTCCTTGATGCCAATTCCGTTCTTTTAGTTTGTTCTGTCTTAAGCTGCCACGCTAGTAATTTGTGTTTTATCTCCTAGCTCATAATACTTCTGTTTTGTCTTCATTATGTTCTTCTCCACCTTATATGTTTGTAGTGTTTCATATTTTATTTTTTTTTATCTGCCAATTCTCTTGTTTTAGTTGTATCTTCCTTTATTGCTAATTCTTTTTCTGTATTTGTTATTTCCCTTTCCAACTGTTCTATTTCCCAATTGTAGTCCTTCTTCATCTTAGTTACATAACTTATTATCTGCCCCCTGATGAACGCTTGCATTGCGTCCCATAGTATAAACATATCTTTCACTGATTCCGTATTTATTTCAAAGTACATTTTAATTTATCGCTCAATGAATTCTCTAAAATCCTGTCTTAGCATGGAGTTTAATCTCCATCTATACATTCTTGGTGGGATGTCCTCCAGCTCTATTGCCAATAACAGGGGTGAGTGATCCGATAACAATCTAGCTTTATATTCTGTTTTTCTTACTCTATCTTGCATACGAGCTGATAACAAAAATAGGTCTATTCTTGAGTATGTTTTATGTCTAGCCGAGTAATATGAATATTCCTTTTCATTTGGGTGTTGTTTCCTCCATATATCCAAAAGTTGCATTTCTTCCATTGATTTAATTATAAATTTGGTTACTTTGTTCTTTCTGTTAGTCTTTTTTCCAGTTTTATCCATCTTTGAGTCCAAATCAAGGTTAAAATCCCCTCCTATTAGTATATTCCCCTGCATATCTGCGATCTTCAAAAAGATATCTTGCATAAATTTTTGATCTTCTTCATTAGATGAGTATACATTGAATAAATTCCAAAATTCTGAATATATCTGACATTTTATCATTACATAACTCCCTGCTGGTTCTATTATTTCCTCTTCTATTTTGATTGGTACATTTTTATTGATTAATATAGCTACTCCTCTGGCTTTTGAATTATATGATGCTGCTGTTACATGTCCTATTCAATCTCTCTTTAATTTCTTGTGTTCCACTTCAGTTAAATGTGTTTCTTGCACGAATGCTATATCAATTTTTTCTTTCTTCAGTAAATTTAACAGCTTCTTCCTTTTGATTTGGTTATGTATTCCATTAATGTTTAAAGTCTTATAGTTCAACATGGCCATTTCATACTTTGTTCATCTTTCCTTTCTGTTTCCTCATCACCACCTTCCCTTCTTATCCATTTCTGCTTTCTTTTTCTGAACACATTATAAGACAACATTTCTAAAACATAAAATATTTCCACTATTCTCATATCTAAAATTCCTTTAACCCCAATAGTCCCTCCCCTCTCTGAGTTGCCCTTTGTTCCTTGTCGGGCAACTACATCTCCCCTCTTCATTTGGATTGTGAACCCGCTCGCAAGCGTCAACAGATTTCACAGTGACTGTTATTCTTCCCCACCCAGCCCCCCCAGAAAAAATTTTAATCTTCACATATAACAAAGATCCTTACTTCCTTTCTTCCCTTTCTTTCCCTTATTAGTTCTTACTTATACTTTCTTCTTCTTCTTTATATATAGTTTGTTGTCATTTTTGTTCCTGTTACATCTCTTCATCTCTCTGTCTGTTTTGTAGGTGTTCTGCAAATTTTCGTGCTTTTTCCAGATCCGAGAACTGTTTGCTTTGCTGCCCCGGGATATCTATTTTAAGCACCGCTGGATATTTTAACATAAATTTAACCTTTTTTCCATAGGGTCGATTTTGCTGCGTTAAACTCCTTCCTCTTCTTCAGGAGTTCAAAACTTATGTCTGGGTAGAAAAATTTTTTTTGACCTTTGTAATCCAGTGGTTTTTTTGTCTTCTCTTATTTTTTTCATTGCCTTCTCCAATATATTTTCTCTTGTCGTATATCTTAGGAATTTTACTAGAATGGATCTTGGTTTTTGTTGTGGCTGTGGTTTAGGGGCTAATGATCTGTGTGCCCTTTCTATTTCCATTCCTTCCTGTAATTCTGGCATTCCTAGGACCCTTCTTCATCTTCCTTAAGGCCCACTATCTTTATATTGTTTCTTGTATTATAATTTTCCATTATATCTATCTTCTGAGCTAACAGCTCCTGTGTCTCTTTAACTTTTTTATCAGATTCTTCTAATTTCTTTTTTAAGTCATCTACTTCCATTTCTATGGCTGTTTCTCGTTCATCCACCTTGTCTACTCTTTTTCCTATTTCTGTCATGACCATCTCTAATCTATTCACTTTTTCTTCTGTACCTTTTATTCTTTTTCTTTCACTGAATTCTTGTGTCAGCCATCCTTTTACTGTTTCCATATATTCTTTAAAGAATTTTTTATCCATGTACTGTCCCTTCCCTTCATCTTCCATTTCTCTGTGTAGAGTTTGATGTTCTCCCTCCTCTTCTTCTGAGTCCACTCCAGGATCTGTGTCCTTTACCTCCGTCTCTTCTGATTTTCTTGTTGAGTTGTTTATTTTATTTTGTTGGGTATTTTTATTATTTTTATTAAAGGTGTTTTGGTGTTGGTCGTCTTACTCTGGGTTGGTCATCTGTTGTTTCTCTGATTTCTTTTTTTTTACTCTCTTCCTTCTTGTTCCCATTATTTTCTGTTTTCCTGTTGGAAGCCTTGCTGTCGGGTTATTCTTGTGTGTTCAAGCTGTGGAGATCTACTCCTCAGCTGGTGCCCCCTCCCATCGGTGTTGTTTTTGTCGTGTGCATCGCGCATGCACTTCTGTTTGGTTCCGTGAGCCATCTTTGTAGTCCTGCACTCGGGGTTTCCACTGACCTCACGGAGCGGGCTTCTCTCTCCACGGCGGGCCTCCTTGTACAGGTAAGGCTTTCACCTTTCTCTTCCGATGTCTTTCCTTCTTCTTTTCTTCCCAATGTTTTTGGTTTTTCTTTCTTTGCTGCCATTTTGTCCACACCTTTATTTTTAATTTGTTATGGTTTCTGTGTTTGTGGCTTTGCTTTTTTTTAAATTTTTCTGGAGAGGGCTGGTATTTTCTTACCGATCACTACTCCATCACGTGACTTACCTCCAATAACTAACTGAAGCTAAATAAGAACCACATGCACCTGCTCCAACTTAACTATAAATTCGACTTAAATACAGACTTAGGAAAGGATCTCGTTCGTAACCCAGGGACTGCCTGTACATAATTCTCCTTTGAGGCTGAATTTTACTGAATGGAATTGATGGGAGAGAAATGCTTAGAGCAGAAAACTTTCACCCCACTGAACATCAAAGGTGAAGCACGGTAGAGAACTAAAAGAGAGAAAATGTCACTGTGTATATTGAATGAGAAACATTTGTACATAGTTTGGTTGATATGGTTCATAGTATGATAAATAAAAAAATTACAAAATAAAAAGCACAATAGAGAACTGAGTTCCCAGCATAATGTGTCGCAGTCTGAAAGGTACGCGCTCCCCATGTCTGCATGGATTTTATCCGGGGGCTCCTGTTTCCTCCCACCCTTCAAAACCTATAGGGATTGTAGGTCAATTGAGTGTAATTGGGTCAGAGGGCCTGTTAAATTTAAATTAAAAAAAAATTATTGGCAGAGTGGTGTCCCTAAACAAGATTTTCTTTCAATGTAATCTTTAAAAAAAATTCTAGACTTGGACATAATGCCCAGTAACAGGCCCTTCAGGCCCACAAGTACATGCTGCCCAATTACACTCAATTGACCTATAACCTGTTATGTTTTTTCTTAATGGTGGGAGGAAACCCACATAGACACAGGGAGAACATGCAAACTCCTTACAGACAGTACTGAATTTGAACCCAGTTCACTGGCGCTATAATGGTGTTGCGATAACCCCTAAATGTGCTGCTTCAGCCAAATGAAAATTGCTGTCATGTTTCACTGATTGTTGGTTCCCTAAGGAGACTAGAGTCTCCTAAATGAAACTCAGAGTTGAAGATGCTTTTGGTAAATTCTTCCTTGAACACAAATTTGTCAACTTGCTCTCAATGCGGAGTTGCACAGATTATAGAACACTGGTACAAACAACTAAATCCCGCTGGTCTGTGATGACATCTGTCTTTTTTTTTCCATCTTTCTTAACTCTGTTTGCGTGGGGCATCTGTGTGCACGTGTGTATGTGTGCGGCAGCTAATTTGTGGATGTGTGTGTGTGCGCCCGAGTCTGCATGTGCCAGCGCGCCTGTGCCAGCGTGTGCACACGTCTCTGCGTGCAAGGGCAGGTAAAATCAAACTTCATCAATCCCCTTGCTTTGGATATCCACCTCATTCTGCCAAGACTATGTTGAAGCTGCTAGATGAGAAGAATTGGAGTCCAGGCTTCTTATGAATCAGAATTTATCATAATGATAATATGGTCATCCCAGTGACCCGCCCAGAAACAAAATACCCTCAATCTACTGTACACTAAGAGCTAAAACAATAATTGAGGAAACACTCATGCAGCCGCAATAGTTTGTCATCTTTGAGACCTTCTCAGAATCTCAATACTGCATGTTACAATGGAGGAATCAACCTTCATACGTGCAGATTGAAACTGATCAATAATTGATATCATTTCAAATAGTAACTATGGCAATTAAAATTCAAAGTCTGCATAATTCAAGTGCAACTCGAATTTCAAATACATTATTATTTTCAACCTCACTACATTAAAATTATTGCCTGATCCTCTAACATTCTTGAGGACGAAAAACATTTGCAGGAAAATTTATAGTAGCCAAGAGGTTCAGGACTCTGCAGAGCTCAGTTCTCCATGCTCTCATGCTCCATTCATTTCCCAAGTAATGCCAAATGAAGCAAAATAAAAATTCTAAAGCTTCAACTCAAAACCTCCCAGTGGGGAACTCTCCCTCTCTCACTCTACAATTCATTTCCTGGCCAAATGTAAACTTAACAGCTGCGCTCCTGATTTACACTGCCCTCTCCCCTGCAATGTACCTTGGGATTTTCACCCTCCCCTCCCAAACCTAGAAATACCAAATTAAAATAACTGAAGGTCCACCGAATGAGAAGAGAGATTCAGCACTTACCTCATCGTCAGAGGGTGGTGGGGGAGGTTCAGTGATGATCTGGAGAGATGAGGGGAGAAGAACAAATGTTACACATCAGCTGAGATCTCGTTTCAAATGTGCAACAAGAACGTGCACTGCAAGACCATTTTGGTGCAATCTGCTGCAAGATAACACTGGGTAACTTCAACCTCTGACCAATCAACAAGCAAGGTCATCACACATTCATCCAAAGATTCAGACGGATTTTATAAGGTCACCTTTGATGGGGGTGGGGGGGGGGGGGTGGTGGCTAAGACGTCATATTTTATTGGCCATCAGCTCCCTGACTGCAGCACATCTTGCCATTTTAAATTGGAGACAAGAACTAGAGGACATGGGGAAAGGGGGAAATGTTGAGGGGGAACTTCTTCACACGGAGAGGGGTGGGAGTGTGGAACGAGCTGGCAGCTGAAGTGGTGAATGCGGCCTCCCTTTTGATATTCACATGGACAGGAGGTCTATAGTGGGGAGGTGGGTTACGGTCCAGTGTAGGTCAGTGGGACGAAGCAGAAAAACAGTTTGGCCAGGTCTGTTTTTATCCTGCAGTGCTCTATCTTTCTAAGAACTTGCGTGTTCCCAATCAACACTGACATCTTGCACATGCTCCATCGACTGCAGTCTTGCTCCTGCAATCATTTGTTCACAGGACAAATGGCAGGCCAAGAAATCTCACACCAGCCCTTTCCAGAGCTGCAAATCACCTCAAGTTTATTTGCCATCCAATTGCACGAGTGGAACCCAATAAAGCAGCATCCTCCAGTCCTCAGTGCGAAAACACGCAACCAGACAGGACACACATACATACAACACAAATGCAATGAAATCCCTGGTTTCCAGAATTCAAGCAACCGGCAGCCTCAAGCAATCAGCAAATAAAAACAAATCAAGACAAATAAATTATAAAAAATAAAATAAATAATAAAGTACTGTAATAGCAAAAAAAAAGCAAATTTAAAATGGTCAAAGTAAATATTCTGCGAGCAAATATTCAGCCAGCGGAGCACATTGGTCGGGCTTTGCTCATAGCAGCTGTTTGAACAAAGTTGTGTGAAACAGTGATGGCGTCGCCCAGGATGAAGAGCTGGTGGATGCCGCTCACCATTGGGGCGACCCTCTTAAAGTGTCTCCTTATCTCTGCTGAGTAAGGGTCGCCCCAGTCAGAGATTTTATCTGTTATATTGGGGGGGGGTTAATTATCTATATTGTTATTCCTCGTCTATCAGGCGGCTCAGTGGAGGGGAAGGGACCTATAGATGCAGCGAATGCTTTATATTTCATGAAGTGAAGTTTGTTCAGTGTAAGTACAGTATTTTTGTCTTTTAAACTGTTTATTCTTAATGCAGCTGTATTAGTTAGGCAATGTAAGAATAAATTTCAAGCAATCAGAAAATGCACTTATACCAGGGGTTTTACTGTACAAAAATAAACATTGTTTAATAAATAGCCGAGTTTGTGTGAACGGTGACAGTTCTAGCTTTCTGCATCATCTCCTCTCTCCAAAGAAGTGAGAATGAGCACAGTAAAATCACATCTAACGCTGGAAACACTTTTCGTTGCAGTTATGGATCAAGCGAGAATTGCTCTGTCTCAATCTCCTTGAGTATCAGATTTCTGGAAAAACATGGTGCAAACTGTTCTGACTTTATTAGATCTGCTAAGGCCGCTAGCCCACAATGCAATGCGACCTCTTAACTTCACCATCCCAGCCCCCGGCACCCATAATAAGGCACCCCATTCAAAGGTCAAATTAAAGCAAAATAATTTTCTCATCTGATTTGCCCTTTTTTTATTCTATTCCACAACCACAATTTTTATCTTGTTTCAAATCAGGGAAATATTAAAATAGTTTTAAGAAAAACCCAATCTGCTGGAGAAACTCTGCCTCCGTGAAACAGGTCTAATTGAACTGTACTGAGAGCCCAAAGGTCCAGCTCTTTTATTTTTTTTATTTAGACATACAGCACAGTAACAGTCCTTCTGAGCCACAAGCCTGTGTCACCCAATTATCCTACAACCCCCGGTACATTCTGAGCGGTGGGAGGAAACCAGAACCCCCCCCCCCCCCCGGAGGAAATCCATGCAGACACAGGGAGAATATACAAACTCCTTACAGAGAACGCCAGATTCGAACCTGGGTCACTGGCACTGTAGCAGCCTTGCACTAACCGCCACGCCAAGTGTGTCACCCCATGGCTCTTTCTCCGGGTTCTATGGCATTGCAATTTTTCCTTGTTTTTGACCCTGGCTTCTACCTTCGTACAACAGTCGAATTTGGCCATCGGAAATGCACGGGGGAGTCTTCGATTTCTGGAATTCTCCGGCTGCTTTGATGGCTGGAATTGCTCAGCAGAAGGGCTGTGGAGAATGATTTCTGAGCAGGAATTTAGTTTTGTGGAGGGAATGGCCTGATCTCCTTGGAACAAAGAGGGCTGGGATAGAGCAAACATAAAATCCCTGTACTTTAGTTACCAATTCTCCAACTATTAGTGGGATAGAAATCAGTCTTCACATACACGAAGGCTGCACTTCCCAACATCCGTCTCGGAACTTCGCTTATATGCATTTCAATTAAATATAGTCTTGGAAGCAAGATTTTAGGCTAACTGTGTTTCATGTACTCAAATACAAAACCTGTCCCGGTAACAAGATTGGGGGCAAGTCAGTGAAGTAATCAGTTTCTCCCTCTCCTCTGTCTTCTTTCCTCCAGCTCTCCCCTCTTCATTCACAGGGCCATCCCCTATCCCCCTACTTGCTGGTGCGCCCTCCCTCCCTTATCCACCTATCACCTCCTGCCTGTGGGCCTGCGCTTCTCCCCCTGCCCCTCCCTCCATTTTGTCCGGGTGCCTGCCTCATTTGTCTCACTCCTGGAAGGACTAAAATGCTGGTAATGTATCTTTACTTTTGCCTTGTCAAGCACACTGATTCATCTTCTGAGTTTCTCCACTATTGTGTATGTACTTAAAAGAACTAATGTATGTTTTCTTCTTAATTTTGTAGATATAGCCTTTCCGGCCCAGTGCATGCATCACCCAAATAATCTACCGACCTTGTACACCTTTGGAACTGGGAGGTCACCAGAGCAGCTGAAGGAAACACGTGGGGAAACGTAAAAGTTCCTAACAGGCAGCACCAGATTCAAACCCAAGGCTCTAGCCCTGTAAATAGCATCGGGCTAAGTGTGCTATCTCACAAGAAAAGACATATGAACTTTCTTTGAAGCACTGGGCTGAGATCTGAACTCCTATGCATGAAAAGAAGGAGCCTCAATCAGAAGAGAAACATTGGAAAAACTTGGCCTGTAAGTAGGAAGGAGAGGGCAGGACACAAAAAGAGCCACATGAGGCCAAATAGCCTACTTCTATACTGTGTCATTTTATAACTTTCCTCTTTCGAAAGCCAAGTTTTCCCATTAGGACTGGCATGGCCTCAGTCCTGCTCTCTATTTGACCCCATCACCCATGGATTGATGTTGACTGAGTTTGGAATTCTTCATCTGCCATTGGCATCTGAACTAAGGAACTGTTCTTGAACCAACCGGCTTTCTTCCTACATGCAGAGCAACCTCCGGAAGATGAGTTCAGATGCTCTGCTGGAACTCTTGGCCAGAAAATCTTCGGCATGAGCTAAGAAGTTCGTCCAGCCAGTTACTGAGTTACTGTCCTGAGTGCACTACCGACGGGATGGTCCCAGCTGGGCCATATCCCTGAGCATGGCCCAAGCCACAAGATTTCCAAACGGAATTAACTGCTTTAATTTGGTGCCTAGAAAGGATTCTGGATGATTAGACATTTCAAAGTCTCAATTCTTTCCCCACCTTGTCCTACGACAGATTAACAAATACAGTAAAATCCCCATGACCCGATATTCAATCAACCAGAAACTCAAACAACCGGCAAAAGAAAATCGAGGACATAAATAATTATATATACAGAAACAGGCCATATCGGCCCTTCACTGATTTACATGAAACTCCAACTAGCTCCACCTACCCAATCTCTTGCCCATAACCCTCCAATCCCCTCACATCCATGTATCCATCTAACCTCCTCTTAAATGACAGAATTGACCCTGCTGCAACTACCTCTTCCGGAAGGTCATTCCACTCAGCCACCACTCTTATATTACTCCTAAAGTTTTGCCCCCTAACCCCTAACTTGTTCCAATCTCCCCTACCCTCAGGGGGGAAAGAGCCTATTCACATCTACTCTATCGATACCCTTCATAATTTTAAATACCTCTATCAAATTCCCCCCTCAACTTTTTACACTCCAATGAATAAAGTCCCAGTCTACTCAATCTTTCTCCATTTTCAAGATATTAACGATGGCACGGTTAGCACAGCGGCAAGTGCAAAGCTCTTACAACATCAGTGATCGGAGTTCGAATTTCACTTTTGTAAGTTACGGGAATTACTTGATTAAAGTGAACATTACGTAATTAAGGACTACAATACTAATTTCCTTTACTCTACATTTTGCACTGTCTTTTAAATGGGTGCATTTTCAATGCAGGAGTAAGAGTGAGTCTCAGTCAATCGGAAAATTCCAGCATCCGCCATCCCCGTAGCTGCCGGATGAATGCGGATTCCACTCTACCACGACCATCTTGCTCACGTTGCTTCCTGAATTTGTTTTACCAGTTCGGAGAATTGTTTCTAGCCGCTCATTTATTTCACGAGCCTCCGGGACTTACCACAGTGCAGCACAAGGGCCAGAACCACCAGAACAGGGCTAACACGACCAGCAGGAACAGGATGAGGAGAGCTATGGCCAGGATGGTTCCGTCTGACTGCAATGAAGACAGAAAGGGAGAGTAACTATTGATGCCTGAGTAAAACACAAGGGACATGTTCTTGCTAGTCAGCTTGGCTGAAACATAAATTAAACACTGAAAAATCTCTCTTTGGTCTTGTTATTTATTTATTTATTTAAAGTTTTTGTTTGTGTAGTTTGTTTCATCCAAGCGACATTTTTCTTTACTTTAACAGGCTTAATATTATAGCACATCAAACAAGACAGCTATATAGCTTATTGTGCATGTACCAACTATATAATTAGTCCTCCATTCCCCTGCTCCTTAAGTTTATTGTCATCTGATTGTACAAGTACAACCCGACAAAACAACTTCTTCAGTCCTCAGTGCAAATCACACAGACTTCACACACATACAATCAATATATGTGCAGGACCTGTATTTCATCTACACAAGTAAATAATGTTTCATGAATGAGAATCTCGGGTGGTCGGTGTGAAACCGTTCCTTTGGTCGTTCAGCATTCTCACTGCCTGTGGGAAGAAGCTGATCCTCAGTCTGGTGGTGCTGGCTCCGATAGTCCTGTATCTCTTTCCCAATGGGAGCAGCTGAAAGATGCTGTGTTCAGGATGGAAGGGGGTCCTCAATGATTTTGCGCACCTTCTTCAGACAACTGCTTTAGCACTGTTTTGGACATATTAAAGAACCTATCCTCACACCCTTTTTATCCCATCGAGTCTGCCCCACCATTTAATCACGAGCTGATCCATTTTCTCATTCAGCCCCACTGCCCGACCTTCTCCCCGTAACCTTTGATGCCCGGGCTAATCAAGAACCTGTCAATCTCTGTCTTAAATAAAGCAAATGACAACCATCTGTGGGAACAAATTCCACAGATTTATCAACCTCTGGCTGAAGATTTTACTCCGCACCTCTGTCTATACAGACGCCCTTCAATCCTGAAGTTGTGCCCTCTTGTCCAAGACTCTCCCACCATGGGGCACAACCTTCCAACAACTACTCTGTCCATGCCTTTCAACATTCATAATGTTTCAATAAAATCCCCCCTCATTCTCCTAAATTCCAAGTGAATACAGGCCAATACGTGTCAAATGTTCATTGTTTGATAACCCTTTCATTCCTAGAATCTTCCTATTGAACCTCCCTTCCAACATTATATTGCATTTACCACTTCTCTGCCCATTGATACTTGAGCTTGGAGTCATTAACATACAGATTCAAAGACAATTTTTTTCCAGCCTTTATCAGACTCTTAAACGGACTTGTCATGGGTAAGATGTGATGCCCTTGCACTGGTTTACCAGTGTTTCCCAAACTGGGTTTGTAGAGGTTCCACAGAAGAAATGCCGATCTGCGCGGGTGAAGCCGATATCTGTGGGCCAGAGTTGGCATCACGCCGTGGCCAGGGTGACATGCGCGGTAGTTTCTGGGAGAGCTGGTGGCGGCGCCATGAAGACTTGTGGAGGGTGCAAGGAGGGTCTCCGAATGGCCAGTGTCCAGCCTGTGGTAAGTGAACAACGGGATGGGTGCCGGCCAGCGGTGAGCGACGCGGTGAAGAGTGACGGGTGGTCTGGGCTGCGGCAGAAAACTGTGAGCGGCCTGAGCTGTGGCGAGGAGCAGTGAGGGTGGCCCAGGCTGCGGCAAGGAATGCTGGGGTAGACCAGGCCCGTGGCGGGGCAAGATCAGGGGGGCCTTACTAGAGCTCAGTCTTGGGACCAGATGGAAATGAATCCACTACTGGTGAGTTTATTTACTCACTCACTCTGCTTGTGTATTTACCAGATTTTCACCATATTTTGCTGTACAGCAAACAATTCAATTATTTTTTTCCTTCAATTAATCCATTTGAGGAAAGAATCCCACCTCCTTCATCTGGAGAGAAGGCCTTTACTGCTTCAACTGACCTCTGAGTCCTCAGCTATCTGATACCTCCTCACTCCACCCTTGAACCATAGACTCTCCAACAAAACTGATGTGTGTTTCCACTTCATTGCTTCCAATCTAGGGTGGGGGGTGGGGGGGGGGGGTATTGGATGGAGTTTCCTCTAATCATTAGGTAAAAGGTACCTTCCCAGATCACCCATCCCCTGCCAACTCATTCTTTAGCAAGAAGAGCTAATATTTCAGCTGAGTGAAACATGAAAGTCTGCAGGCGCTGTGATTGAAGGTAAAACACACAGAAATGCCTGAGGGGCTCAGCTGGTCTCGCAGTGTCCACAGAAGGGCTCAGGCCCGAAATGTTGGTAATATCTGTTTACCTTCTCAGGACGCTGAGAGACTGGCTGAGATCCTCCAACGTTTCTGTAGTACAAGCAGTCCTCAGGTTACAAATGAGTTCTGTTACCTGGTCCGTCCATAAGCCGAATTTGTACATAAAGGCGGAAAAGGTATTTAGCGTTCGTGAGGTAACATTATGACCTCTGAGTTCGGGCACAATTATACGCACATGTGAATTTGGGAACTGCCTGTTCATAAGTACGAGTTGTTCATAACCTGGACGTTCATAACCCGGGGACTGTCTTTATTTCAATTGTCCCTATTATGTCCACAGCACCTCAATGGGACTCAGTTTAGACGACTCTATGTGAAGGGTTTGAACTACTCAGTGCATGTCAGCAGAGATCAGGCTTTTGGGTAGCAGTAGCATAAAAAAGAGCTTCATCACACAAAAGAGGACATATTAAAGCTAATAACTCAATGCACAATAAACCACAGTCCGCGGTACATGCAACAAACTGCAGGTTTAAAATGACCGTGATAGCTCTGATTTGCCACTTTTTCCTTCAGATGTACAGATGTGAACAAATGCACAAGGAGAGGAAAAAAATGGGTTCGTTTCCTCATCTGTATAATTCAGCTTTTCCAGTGGAATTCATGCCAATTCCACAGTTATGAGAATGGTCAAACCCCAGGAAACCAGCCGATGAGGGAATGACCCTAATTTCTACAGGTGTACCGTGGAGAGCATTCTGGCTGGTTGCATCACTGTCTGGTAGGACAAGAAAAGGTTGTTATCTCGGCCTGTGACATCAAAGGCATCCACAAGAGGCAGTGTCTTAAGTAAGTAGCCTCTATCCTCAAAGACCCCCACCATGTCCTCTTCACACTCCTACCATCGGGGAGGAAGGTAGAGGAGCTTGAAGCCAAAGACCCAGCAGAACAAAAACAGACTCTTCCTCTCTGCGTCAGATCTCTGAATGGACAATGAACCACAGCCACTAACATACTTTCTCTTAATTTGAACTTATTTATCTTCAAATGTAATTTTATAGCAGTATTTGCACTGTACTGCTGCCACAAAACAACAAATTTCATGAAATGTCCCATGATAAATTATGAAATTCTGAAGTAAAAGATTTCATCAATTAAATAATACATCAAATGATCCCAACACACAACTCAAGATCATTGACACTGCTTCGAAAATATACGTACAAGAGGAAACATGTCGGAGGGAGATAGATCAGCTCATTGGGCAGATGCACCACAACATTAGCAAAACCAAGGAGCTGACTGTCGACTTCAGGAGGGGGAAGCCAAACGATCACAAACCAATTCTCATTGAGGGGTCAACAATGGAAAGGGCCAAGAACTTCAAATTCCTGGGTGTCAACATTTTAAATTATATATATATATTTTTTTTTTTTAAATTTGTACATTCAGCAGATTAACAAGCCATTTCATCCCACGAGCCCGTGGAGCCCAATTTATACCCAATTAACCTATACCCCTCGGTACGTTTCAATCGTTGGAAGGAAACCGGAACCCCCGGGGAAAACTCATGCAGACATGGGGAGAATATACAAACTCCTGACAGCAAGGAATTCAAACCGCGGTCTCAATTGCTGGCGCTGTAAAGGCATTGCGCAACTGCTATGCCAACTGCACTGCCCAACTCTGAAGATCTATCCTGTGGCCTCCACATCAAGAAATCTCGCCAACGGCTATACTTGGTGAGGAGTTTGAGGAGTTTCGGTGTGTCACCAAAGACTCTCGGAAACTTCTACAGGTGTACCGTGGAGAGCATTCTGGCTGTTTGCATCACTCTCTGGTACGGAGGTGCCAATGTTCAGGACAGGAAAAGACTACAGAGTTATGAACTCGGCCAGTGCCATCATTGACACCATCGAGGACATCACAAGAGATGGTGTCTGAAGAAAGCAGCTTCTATCCTAAAAGACCCCACCACCCAGGGCATGCTCTCTTCACACTGCTGCCATCAGGAAGAAGGTACGGGAGCCTGAAGACGAGCACCCAGTGGCCCAAGGACAGCTTCTTCCCCTCTGCCCTTGGATTCCTAAATGGACAATAGACCTCAGATGCTACCTCACTTCTCTTCTTTTGAACTAATTTTTTGAAATAATTTACTGCAATATTTGAACTGTGACATTGGTGCAAAACAAGAAATTTCATGACATGTTCAAGACACTAAATTCTGATTCTCTGCAACTAATAACTCAAATTGAATGGAAAATCAATTGTGCAGAGGATACAGAGAGTCTGCAGAGAGATAAAGTGAATGGGCAAGGGTCTGGCAGATGGAGTATAATATTGCAATGTGAGGTTATCCACTTTGGAAGGAAAAATGGAAGATCAGATTATTATTTAAATGGCAAGCGATTGCAACAGGCTGCCATGCAGAAGGACTTGGGAGGGCTGGTGCATGAATCGCAAAAGGTTGTTTTGCAGGTACAGCAGGTTATCAGGAATGTTGGCCTTCATTGCTGGAGGGATCGAATATTAGAGCAGGAAGGTTATCCTCCAACTGTACAAGGTCCTGGTGAAGCCACGTCTGGAGGACTGCATGCAGTTCTGGCCTCCTTACGTGAGAAAGGAGGTACTGACTTTGGAGGCAGTGCAAGGAGGTTCCTCAGGTTGATTCCAGAGATGAAAGGGTTAGCCTATGAGGAGAGATCGAGTCATCTGGGACTGTGCTCACTGGAATTTAGAAGAATGAGAGGGGATCTTATAGAAACACCAAATTATGAAAGGCACAGATGAGAAAGACGTGGGTTAAGTTGTTTCCATTGGCAGGGGACTCCGAAACGAGGGGACATAGCCTCAAGATTCAGGGCGGAGATTCGGAGGAAGTTCTTTTCCTACTCCTTGCTCCGATTCCTGATGTTATCATTCATAGCCTAGAGAAGTTTATTTTGTTTTTATGGAATCAAGTTCAATTTGAATCATATTTCAAGTTTTAGGCAAATAAATACAAAATGACAGTTTAAGTTTATTTAGTTTTATCCCCAAGAGCGGTTTAGTTGTATGTTGGACTGCAGCAACATCTTTGAAGATTTGATGCTGAGAACATTCAGTCTTTTGTTTTATTTTGCAGTGCTTTGAATCAACATTGGTTTTAAAATATAGAATTGCGATCTAAAACATTGCTGATTAAAAGGTTAAAAAATAATCATGTACAGTTTGGCACTGTACCGAAAGATTTAACCCTTTGCATTCCAGCCATTTTTACAATGTATACTGTGGACTGGGTCCGTGGGTAAACTTCAGTATGAACCAGGTGATGCATGGGTATTAAAACAGTCCCAGAAAACCAGGATACGGAGAATATGAACTTGTTGGTCATTCCTGAAAATAGGGACACAAGAGTCCAAAAGGTTACGCATTGGATCGCTAGTGGTGAATGCAATGACTTTTTGGAGGGCAATTCTCATGTAGCTGGTCCTTTCCCCAACTCCATGTGTAGGCTGGATGGCTGAGAGTAAACTGTATAATGAAGTTACTTAGCTGTAAATGACACCACTGCTTAATCCATGTTGAACCTAGCAATCATAGAAAATTACAATTTAAAAGACGTAAATATTTTTGTTCTGCATATACAATACTTCCATCACAAAGGCATTTTAGACCTACATTAGACAAACAAATAGGGATCTATTTATTTCGACATCTTTCTTTTGCAATTCCAGGCAAAAGTAATTAGACTGGAAGAAAAAGATAATTGCAAGTTAATGAGCAGCTTTCAAACGTGAAATGATGTGATGATGAGTTTATTACTCGAGTATGATGTGAAAAAGCATTGAAACTCTGATATTAAAATACAGTATCGTCTGTAATATTCAACACCATGTAAAAGTCTATGGGGACGGGGTACTGAACTTTAAGATCAGCCATGATCTCGTTGAATGGCGGAGCAGGCTCAAAGGGTCGAATTACCTACGCCTGCTCCTATCTTCTATGTTTCTATGTTTTAAAAGTCGACCCCCTATTTTAGCCCCAAAATCTGGTATTTGTGAGGGTGCTGAGGTCAAGAAGCGCTCCCGATGGGCTTTAAACACTGAAGGCTTCAGAGGTTTGGTCCTGGAGCTGATAACAGGAATACAGAGGTTTTGGAAAGAGCATCGTACATTGTGATTAGTTCTGATTGCCTCATTATAGGAAAGGTATGGAAGCTATGGAGAGGATGCAGAGGAGATTTACTGGGTTTTGCTTAGATTGGAGAACATGTCTTATGAGGCAAAGGTTAACTGGGGTTTTCTCTTTGGAACGAAGGAGGATGAGAGGAGATTTAATAGAGGTCGACAAGATTATGAGAGGCATCAAAAGAGTAGACAGTCAGCACCTTTTCCCAGGGCGAGAGAAGAGGACATCTGAACAAGGCTTAGAGGAGACGACAGGGATATTTTTATTTATTATATGCACGGACAGTGGTGAGTGCCTGGAGTGCAGTGCCAGGGGTGGTGGTGGAGGTTGGTACAATAGGGGCCTCTCCGACATGCATGTGGATGCAAGATAAATCGAGGTTTATGGGTGTGAGGTAGGGAAAGGTTAGTTTGTTAAGTAGGTTCCAATAGGTCAGCACAATACGGTGGGCTGAAGGGTCCTTAATGTTCTAAAATATTCACCAGAAAGTTGCCTGGATTAATGGGTATGAACAACAAGGACAAACCTGGGTAGCTTCAGAGGCCAAGAGGAGATAATAAAATTATGAAAGGCATAGACAAAGTGAGCAGTCAGAATCTTTTCCTTATGGTAAAACATTGAAATACTGGAGCACACGGGCTTAAGATGAGGACTTGGCTGCAGGTCGGTGGAATGAAGCAGAAAAATGGTTCGGCACAGACGAGAAGGGCCAAAGGGGCCTGATTCTGTGCTGTAATGCTTTATGAAAGGAAGAGGAAGCTTTTCAGTACAGAGTGCTTGATGCTTGCAACGGATTATGGGGGAAGCAGGTACAATTGTAATATTTAAGACACTTCAGGATGGACACAGGAAAATGCAAGGAATAGAGGGACATGGTTCACATGTCTGTTGACTACTGAGCCCTAATCCAACAAGACATCTGGACTCCTTGCCCCTACCAGTATTCAGTCTTTATTCTGATGCCTTCCTGTTCTTTGCTTCTACCTTGAAGAAGGGCTCAGGCTCGAAACTTTGGTAATACAGGTTGTACCTCTTTAACCTGGCGATATTGGGACCTGGCCATTGCCGGACCACATAAATTGACCTTGAAGGGAACATATCAAAAGCTTAAAACAGGAATTAATACTGTGGGGCAGCATGGTTGGTTTAGCGGTAAGTGCAACACCTCTACAGCGCTAGTGATCAGGACCGGGGTTGGAGTCCCATGCTGTAAGGCACTAATGGCGGCAGATTCAAATGTGCCAGACCATGGGAGTAGCTGGGCCACAGAGCACCGGATAAGAGAGGTACAGCGAGTATTTCTTTACCTTCTATGGATGTTGCAAGACTGGCCGAGATTCCCCAGCATTTCTGTGTGTTTTAACACACCTTAGCAGGCAGCTTGCAATTTTGTGATCACAATGTTTTATGCAGTAGGGTATAAAAGCTCACAGAGTTTTTAAACTTCATATCCAATCCCACTTCTCTTGCTTAGAGAACACCAAGACCAAAACTGCTCTGGACGAGATCAGTTTGCACCAAGGATCAATTTCTGTGTTTATAGAATTAATTTTGAAAGAGAATTAGGGAGTTAAATCTTGCATTAGAAAGACCAGATGTAAAGACATTGTGGTTTTTCTGGGGATCTAAAGAATGATTGACTTCCAGAAGGGACGTTTGGTTGTTTGTCCATGCATGTAAATCTTTAATCACTGAGAGTGAAGGAAATCTGTCTCAGGAGAAGCTGACACAAGTACTGCTTGTTTTTAAAAAAATTGTTCATGCTTTTTTTGCAAAACTCCGTGATTTTCGGCCCTTTCAACACATGCCAGATTGGCGGTCAGCCTTGGTACCAGGCCAGAACTGGTGTTGCTATGCTGGATCCTGGCCAAGTCATGTGAACAAAGCTGAGGACTATTGCATGCTTTCCAAGTAACAACTTTCCTACATGTGGAGCCTCTTCCTCCCACTGCCCTCCTCTTACCCCTTTCTTCTGACGTTTGAAAGGAACGGTGGCAGCCCTCTCTTGGTCAAGCCTTTCAGAATTGAAGACAGAGAGGAAATGAAGACAGAGAGCTCTTCGTCTGCTGCCTTTCCCCTCTCACTGGCTCTCCGGACACCAGTTTTCACTTACAGAAGTGGGAAGAACACCCAGAAAAGGACTTAACAACCCTTAAAGGCTTGTTTCATAATGTATAGTTCCACGACTCCAATTCGAAATAATTTAAATTTTGACATACAGCTTGGCAACAGGCCTTTCTGGCCCACAACCAATGCTGCGCAAATATACCCAATTGGCCTAAAAGCCCAGTGCGCTTTTGAACAGTGAGAGGAAACCCACGCAGACACAGGGAGAACATGCAATCTTCTTAAGGAGAGCATGGGATTTATTTAGGAAATCAGGGATATAGGTTAAGCAGGGGCAGCTAAACCACGGCTCATGAGCCACATGCGGCTCTTTGACGAGTAATGTCTTCTTCTTTGGCTTGGCTTCGCGGACGAAGATTTATGGAGGGGGTAAAAAGTCCACGTCAGCTGCAGGCTCGTTTGTGGCTGACCAGTCCGATGCGGGACAGGCAGACACGATTGCAGCGGTTGCAAGGGAAAATTGGTTGGTTGGGGTTGGGTGTTGGGTTTTTCCTCCTTTGCCTTTTGTCAGTGAGGTGGGCTCTGCGGTCTTCTTCAAAGGAGGCTGCTGCCCGCCAAACTGTGAGGCGCCAAGATGCACGGTTTGAGGCGTTATCAGCCCACTGGCGGTGGTCAATGTGGCAGGCACCAAGAGATTTCTTTAGGCAGTCCTTGTACCTTTTCTTTGGTGCACCTCTGTCACGGTGGCCAGTGGAGAGCTCGCCATATAATACGATCTTGGGAAGGCGATGGTCCTCCATTCTGGAGACGTGACCCATCCAGCGCAGCTGGATCTTCAGCAGCGTGGACTCGATGCTGTCGACCTCTGCCATCTCGAGTACCTCGACGTTAGGGGTGTGAGCGCTCCAATGGATGTTGAGGATGGAGCGGAGACAACGCTGGTGGAAGCGTTCTAGGAGCCGTAGGTGGTGCCGGTAGAGGACCCATGATTCGGAGCCGAACAGGAGTGTGGGTATGACAACGGCTCTGTATACGCTTATCTTTGTGAGGTTTTTCAGTTGGTTGTTTTTCCAGACTCTTTTGTGTAGTCTTCCAAAGGCGCTATTTGCCTTGGCGAGTCTGTTGTCTATCTCATTGTCGATCCTTGCATCTGATGAAATGGTGCAGCCGAGATAGGTAAACTGGTTGACCGTTTTGAGTTTTGTGTGCCCGATGGAGATGTGGGGGGGCTGGTAGTCATGGTGGGGAGCTGGCTGATGGAGGACCTCAGTACTTTGTGGAAATGCATTGTCAGGGGCAGGAATTGTACAACCCGGTGCTTCACGGGGGTAGCGCTAGTGGGCATGGCTTCCGATTGCTTAATGGTTGCGTCTCTCAAACACCTGAAGTTTATCACAGGTGGCTCTTGCATTAAGAAAGTTTGGCCACCCCTGGGGAGGTGTGGAAACTGACCCACCATCCGGCCCACCATCAGCAATACGCTTGCACCAATCCAACACTAAACCCATTTTATTCTCTCCACATTCTCGTCAACTACCATCGGATTCCACCACTTATGTGCACCCAGGGGTCATTTACAATAGCTAACCAACACATCTTTGATTGTGGGCAAAAATCAGAGCGCTTGAGTGCAGAGCCAAAAGGGGGCTCTGCCATAAAAATCAGCTGTGATCTTAGTGGACGGCAGTGTGCACTTTTGCATGCATCCATTTCTCATGTTTCTGGAGATAACAACCATCCTGAGCACAGGACATCACGCAAAAAGCAAGAAGGGAGTGACTGGTTAATGTGCATTTTGGTATAATTGTTTGAAGAATACTGAGAACTCGGCAACCAAGTAGAAAAGGGGTGGCATGGTGGGCGTTGTGGTTAGAATAACGCTTTTGTATCGTGTTCTCCTGGTGTCTGTGTGGGATTTCCCCAAGGATTTCCTCCCACCGTTTGAGGGCAGGTTAATTGGGTGTAAATTGGGCGGCACGGACTCGTGGCCTATAACCGTGCTCTATGTCTACATTCAAAAATTAAAATTCTGTGAGTTGATCTTTGACATCCACTTGATCTAAAATAATCAGAGCATTTCCACTGAAGAACATGCTTAAAGTCCCATGACCTAGTGACTTCGTAATAGGTGTGTAACCAAGCAACCATACAAATACAATTATAGACACTTACTACTTGTAGGAAATGAAGCAAACATTTCAGCCTACTTGATTTGTAACTTCCTGTTATCAAATACCCCTTCTTTCCCACACAAGTTTGTCAATTGGATCTCGTTCAGCTGTTGATCACCTTTTGTGTGGCAATTCTAAATCTGTCCCACAGCTATCTCTAACCCAGTAAATTTTGTGTTTTTAAAAGGTCACATTAAGTGCATTGAATCAAACCAATTGGATCCTAGGATTGCACAGACCTCTTGGAGGTAAATTCAACCCTCATAAAAGGCATGGAACATCAGCACATGAGACAGAGAGCTGCAGGACCTCATGTGGTGATATCATTTGTGCAAACCAATGTGCTGGTGAAAAGGATTTTTTCCCCAGCTTTCCGATTAACACCATGATTCACTGTGCCGTTAAGTGAACAAATAAATCTGCACGATTTGTTAGTGTGTTATGTTGGGAAGCAATGCTTTCTGGATTTGTCTCTCCTCAAGTCCTTCCTGAATTCTCAGAAATGATGCGCGAGCCCTGAGAGACGCTTTTATCAAAAGAGCGAGCTGACTTACTTCTCACTAAAGATGAACCAAAGTGACTGCGAGATACCAGTCAGCCAAGGGGACTGGGTTAGGGCGGAAAGGTTAGCGCAATGCTGTTACAGTGCCAGAGATCGGGACTGGGGTTTAAACCCCATGCTGTCTGTAGGGAGTTTGTACGTTGGCCCCGTCTGCGAGCGTTTTCCCCAGGAGCTCCGGTTTCCACCCACCCTTCGAAAAGCACCAGGGATTGTAGATAACTGGGCCTGTATGTCTAAATTTAAATTGAAAATCTTTTGATTCCCCTGTAACGTTCAAGAAGTGCGATCCTTCGTTAGGGTCAATTTAGGACCTGAAGTGACTCTACTTGGACTCACTGAAAGGAGAAACTATTCCATGAAGGAAATGTATACGTTTATTTCTAGAATGTGCTTTTTATTGATGAGTGAGAGCCAGGTTTGCATAAATCTAGGGTGAAATGTGAGTCAGACCTAGACACAACAACTCTGGTCAGATCTATGTGAGGGACATAATTTTCTCCATTGACTGTACCTCACCCCACAGAAATTATACCAACATAAACCTGAATGATCAGAGATGTGTTTTAGGTGTGGTGTAGAGGTTGGTTCCTTTTTACATTCTACCTGACTTTGCAGGAAGGTGAGGCCCTTCTGGCATGACCTCTGTGGTGCCCTAACTAAAATCATGGGAGCCACCTTTCCAACAGACCCTGAGCTTTGCCTCTGGGAAACTTTACTGCAGTGGGTAGATCACTAACTAATTCTCAAATTAAATTCGCAGAAATTGCCTTGTGTGTGGTCAGGAAATGCCGAGTGGTAACACCGAAGTCTGACTCCCATCTACTCATAGATAGGTGGTTTCCAGAGATGAGCAGCAACATCCCACTTGAAAAGGTCACAGGAAGGGATAAAATGCCTTCCTAAAAAATCTGGCTGCCTTATTTAGAGCATATAGGTACCTCACTGGCACTGATGTAGGGTCATGATCGCTACTGACCAGCCAGAAGACCTCTGTAAAGATTTTAACCCTGTGGGATTATCGTGACTCGATATGTTTTACTGTATGCACGGACAATGGGATGTCTTTTTTTCTTTTTCTTAGTTCTTTCTCTGTTTAATAATACGTGTAGAGGAGAGCAGATGGATGGAGGGATTCTCTTGATGTTTTACATTTGGTATGATAGTTAAATATATTAAAATGGTAAATGAAATATTTTCAAAAAAAAGGTGGGGACATTATCTGATGATTAATTCTATTCTCAAGCCAGCATCAAGAGGCCGCTCTTTGGTGGACCCTGCTTAAGCTCCAGCGATTCCGGTTCAATCCTGACCTATGCTGCTTTATGTACGCAGTCCGCCACGCTCATCACTGACGGGGGACTCTTCCTGAGGCTCCCAATATCTCCCACCTACCAGAGAGGAGATGCAGGGGGTTTGCAAAATTGATGGGAATGAGGGCAGAATGTATCTCAGGGAAATGTAATAGAATGGGCGAGCTGTCATTGGCGAGAGCAGCCGCTTTGTAAGAGGCCAAGTGATATTTGTGACATGAAGGAAGTTTAAAGAGGATTTGGGTTATGATGCTCTTGATGCCTAAATTGGCTGCTACGTTTCCTAAATTACAGCAGTCATTACATTTCATGCTATTTCACAGGCATTAAAATCAATGTGAGAAATCGTAATGCTGTGGCAATCTCTCCATCTTCCTTTTCTCTCTAACTAGATTAGACCGATGACCATTCATAGAACATTACATTATAGAGCAGTTAGGGCCCTTTTGCCCTCAATGTAGTGCCAACCTCTATATTCCAACCAAAAAATACTAAACCCTTCTGTAGCCCTCTATTTTCCTTCCATCCCTGTCCCAAATGCTTCAGCTTCCACCCTGGTAAGACCTTCCAAGCACCCACAACTCTGTGTTTATAAAGAAAGCACCTTGACCCTGACGTCGACGCCCCCCCCCCCTTCACTTTGTGCAGATGTCCTCTAGTGTTTGCTACTCCTGCCCAGGTGGTGGGGGGGGGGGGGGGGGGGGGAGTGCTGTCTACCCACCATATCTATACCTCAATACGTTCAACAATGCCCGCTGTGATTCGGAGGTGCTGCACACATGCAATCTGTTTTCAAGAGGATGAGGCTGAACCAACAAGCGAGTCAGATGATGTACGAAGGTGTGGCTGGTGTGTCATTGCAAGGAACCAGCTGTCTCATTCAGACACAAGATAAACTGCACTGTGTCAATAGTCCAGAGATATTGAGATCATTTCTCTCTGCACCTTCATCTCAGGAAAGATAGATAATCTCCAGATATCATATAGGGAGAAGTGACATGGAGAAAATCCTAACCTATTCACTTGGCACCCTAGAATATAAACAGATTCTTTCCTCTTTATTCAGGAATTATGCATAATAAAGCATGTAGAAAATCACAAGTCTGATCCAGGAAAAATTCTTCAACATTGGCGAGGTTTGAAGGCTGAAGGAGCTGTGCTGTTCCAGAAGGAAAGACATGTGTGAAGGAGAGATGCCTAGGAAAAGTGCATGGGTAATTAAAAGGCGTCAAAGCACATGAATGCCGCAGGAACTCAGCCGGTCTCGCAGCAGCCATAGGAGGTAAAGATGCGTTACCGATGTTTTGGGCCTGAGCCCTTCTCAAGGTGTAAGCGTGAATTAAAGGCTGGGGGAAGAACAAGAGGAGGAGGAGTCCAGAGGAAAGGTGATTTTGGCTCTGTGAAAGGAGATAGAGAGCGAGAGAAAGTGAGCAGGCTAGAGGAAAGGAGACGGGGAAGAAGATTGGGGGGGAGGGGTGCAATTCTAATAAAACCAGAGAAACAGCGTTCCTCCAGCATTTGTCAATTTTGTCCACTTGAACATGACCCTTTGTTAAAGTCCACCTGAGATTGCTCCAAAACAAACATGAACACTGTTGGAAAAACAAACTCTTAATCACTTTGCAAAGTGTGAGAACTCTGTGACAGCAAGAAGCTCATCCATGAGCTGCTAACTTACTACAAAGGAGGCACTGTCTCATGACTTACAAAATCATCTAATATATAGTTTCTGCAACATTCGAAGGAGCTGCTCCCTTATAAGTACATGTTCCTTAAATTCTTGCGGGATTCGTCATTTAGTCTCGCAACACTCTACCAAACAAGGAGCTTCTTATCAGCTCCCACGCTGATAACAAGAAAGGAATATCATCCAAAAATGCAGCCTCACTTTTTCCTTCCAGTTGCTATTTGAAACTTAGTTTTCATTATATTTTAAAATCCACTTTCTCACCTTTGCTCCAAAACAAGTGTTTTTTAAAAAAAAATGTTATTTATTAATCATGATAATTCATGCAATAAAAATACAAAAATAACAAGTAATACATACATGATATTTTTACCCATTACAACCCCCCCCATCCCCTCCCAACCACCCCAAAAGAAAAGGAAGAAAAGAAGAGGAAAGAAAGAAGAGATGATCAATTAACATAACATTCTCTGATTATATGCAATGGTTCGGAGCAACACCATCAATGCATGAGAAAAAGATTGACTGCATATATTCCAAATATGGGCTCCTGGTTTTAACAAAAAAAAAATTAATTATTATGTAAATTATACATTATCTTTTCCAATGGAATACAAGATCTCATCTCCAAATGCCATCGCTGAATACTCAAATTAGTCTCATTTTTCCATGTAATTGCTACACATTTTCTAGCCACAGCTAGAGCCAATCTCAAAAAAGCAATTTGAAATTTATTTAATTTTAACTCCAAGCTCAATTTCTTACTATACCCCAATAAAAATACCAAACTATTAAATGTAATTTTCAATTTAAAAACAGCTTCTAAATGTTCCTTAAATCTACCCAAAAAGGTTTCACCGTCTTACATAACCAAGTGGAATATAAAAAAAGAACCATCTTCCTTATGACATCTGAAACATAAATCAGAAGAGAACTTCTATTTCCTTAATTTCTCCAGAGGTAAGTACAACTGAAGAAGAAAATTATAATTAACCAATCTATACCTTACATTTACAATTTCAGCCATACTGTCCTCACACAAGTTCATCCAATCAGCCTGAGAAATAGATATGGACAAATCTTGTTCCCATTTCAATTTAGATTTATAAAAATCAGGCTTAAGCATTTTATTCTGCAGTAAAGCATACATCTCAGATATAAATCCTTTCTTGCCACCATCAGTAAGTAAAATTTCAAATTTAGGCCACCGAGGTAGCCGTAACATATGCCCAAAATTATCCAACAAAAGTGCTTTAACTTGATAGTAAGAGAAAAGAGTATTGGGAGATATTTCATATTTCTCTTTCATTCTTCGAAACAAAATAAAATATCCCGCTTTCTACCAGTTTAATTCCTTTCTGTTCCAACAACTTCATTATTAAGTGTAAAAGGAAAAAGCTTATTTTGAAACAAAGGAGTCTTAGCTGGAATTTTACCTTCAATTTCATTCCTTTTATTCTATAATTCCATTAAATGTTTCAACACAGGCAAATTATAATTATTTAATAACTGAGAATTCCATCTATAAATAAACTGATCCATCCTCTTCTCGCCAATCCGAGATGATTCAATATTAGCCCATATCAAATCTTTATCCACTTCAAATATCCTGTTAATAATTTTCAACTGTGCTGATTCATAACAATTCTGAGAATTCGAAAGTTACAACCCTCCTAATGCAGACTTTCAAGTTAGTTTCTGTAATGACACCCTCGCCATTTTACCTTTCCACAAAAACTTCCTCACCAAAGCATTCAGATCTTTAAAAATGTTTTTGCCAAAACAAGTGTTGATGTGAAAGATGATTTCAACACCCCTCCCCCAACGGCAGATCATCAAAAGTAAGGTTTTATAAGTGAAAGTGTTTTACTCACGCAGTGGACGGTTTTGATGGTGACGAAACTGGAAATGAAGCTAAGACCATCGTTCATGCTGACCTGCAAAAACACCTTCCTGAAAGAAAAGATATTACATTAACCTCATGATGGGATCCAAGAAAATAAAATGCACACTTACTTTTATTTAGCAAGTTTTTTAAAAAAACCTCATTTATTCCTTTATGGAACGTGAGCAAGACTGATGACAATAATATTAATGGTCTGTCCCAAGTTGCATGTGAACAAACTGTGACAGAATATATAGAGGTGTTTGGGAGATAAATTGGGAAAGTTTGTTCAAGCTGGTCACACACAAACACAGAATTTTTGCAGGAGGTTTTGCAAGACTCACAGACTGTCATTTGCAAAAGGCAACAAATGTAACAACAGGCAGTAGCAGCTTTGTCTGGAAAAAAGAATTTACTGTCTGGAAGGTCATGTGATCTTTGCGGACAGAGAGCAGAAAAAACTCTCAGAGTTTGAAGGTGTGTGTGTGTGAGAGAGAGAGAGAGAGAGAGAGAGAGAGAGAGACACACACACACATAAACACCGGTTCCAGAGGGACAAGCTGGCAAATTTTGGAAGATGGCCTGGTCAAAGGAGAGGACTGGCTGGTGTTTCCCTTGGAATAGGAGAAACAGAAAGGAACTCTGTAGTGACCTGAAAGAAAGAGGTTATAATCTGGAGAACGCTGAAGGGGGAAAGTTTCACCGGCAAGACACTAGAGTGGCTGATTAAAAAGGAATCAGCTGTAGATGACCTGGAACAAAAAAACTCTCTCTGAAAACCAATAAAAAACCTTCTGAGTGGTAACCATTTACCTGTTAAGCATTAAAGCCTGGTGAACTTTATTAATGTTAACTTCTGTGCCCAGTACAAGAATTGCCTGCAACCAGTAAGATTGGACTGTGCACCAAAAAACTTTGCTGAACTCACACATGTGCGCTTAGCATTAGAAGGGGGTTCAAGTAGGTGAAGTGAGTCAATAGAGATGTTAAAGTTTTATTCTATTTTCATGTTCAAAGATAATTAAAAGCAACTTTTGTTTTAGCCACCCTTTGTCGTGGTGCATATCCTTGATGCTGGGTTTTGGGGTCCTCTGGACTCGTAACAGAACCATCATTTTCCTGCTGAAGGTTTTCCATCACTTTATTACGCAGCAATTCCTGAGTTAAGGCTGAATGCTGGGGAATGAACTGACATATTTCTATGTCTTCGAGCTCTGCAACACAGAAATTGGCCCTACTGGTCCGCACCAATCCCATTTGGCTTGCCTTTGGTCCCTGTCCCTTTGGAATTGTCCAAATGACTCTTGAATTTAATTGAGAGATATAGACACATAGCACGGTCCTTTCAGCCCACGAGCCCGTGCCGCCAAATTACATGAAATTGGCCAACAACTCCCTGTGAGTTTTTGAGGGTGGGAGGAAACCGGAGCCCCTGGAGGAAATACGCAGACATATAACCATAACCATACAACCATTTACGGAGCGGACATGGAGAGAATGTTCAAATTCCTTACAGACCACGTGAGTTTCGAATCCAGGCCGCTGACTCTGTTACAGCATTGTACTAACAGTGCCAAATGTGGGGGAGCATGCAGGACATGGTGCCTTTCATGTACTTGCTGGCTCGGTCCATCTTTGTAAATCATGGCTTTGGGAGGTATGAGATGCAAGTAAATGTAGTGTGTTTGGTAGGTGATACATCCTGCAGCCATGGTAATCTTGTGGGGAAGGAAATAATTGGTGGTTTGGGGGCTAAACAAATGGGTGTATTTGTTTTGAGCTTGTTCAGTGATGCTTTGTATAAAAGATTTGTATTGAGGCAGAGAAGAGTCCAAATTGGCATAAAATATCCGTGGAGTTATGAAAGAGGGTCTTCGGTGACCCACCAAATCTCCTCACAAAGTATAGTTGCTGGTGAGCCTTCTTCGTGAATATGTCAACATGGAGGCTCCAGCAAAGATCCTCAGACATGTTGACACCCAGGAATTTGAAGTTCTTGACCCTCTCCACTGCTGACCACTCAATGAGGACTGGTTCATGTTCTCCTGGTTTCCTCCTGAAATCCACAATCAGCTCCTTGGTTCTGCTAACATTGGGCACAAAGTTGTTACTGTGGCACCACACAATGAGCTGATCTACCTCCCTCCTGTACGATTCCTTGTCGCCGTCTGTGATTCAGCTGACGACCGTGGTGTCATCGGCAAACTTGTAGATTGCATTTGAATTGCGTCTGGTCACACAGTCATGGGTGTAGCGCGAGTAGGCAGTTGAAGGATTAACTGGACACTGGAAATGCCCACTTACATACTCAAGTGCTAAAGTTTAGGGAGAATAAAATTGCTTTGGAGTGCAAGATTATTATACAGGTACACAATCCTTTATCCGGACATCTAAAATCCGGAAGGTTCCAAAACTGGCAAGTGGGGAAGAGAGACGGCAGCGCGAGTCGGGCGGGCGAGAGAGAGGCAGCGCGAGTCGGGCGGGCGATAGAGCGGCAGCGCGAGTCGGGCGGGCGTTAGAGCGGCAGCGCGAGTCGGGCGGCCGTTAGAGCAGCAGCGCGAGTCGGGCGGGCGATAGAGCGGCAGCGCGAGTCGGGCGGGTGAGAGACTGGCAGCGCGAGTCAGATGGGCGAGAGACCGGCAGCACGAGTCAGACGGGCGAGAGGGGGCGGGGGGAGACAGCAGCGCAAATGGAAGGGGGTGGGGGTAGATACGGCAGCACAATTCGGGTGGTCTTAAATCTGCCTTTCAGAAATCCGGAAAAATCCAAAATTCAGAACACACTGTCCCCCAAGGGTTCCAGATAAAGGATTGTGTACCTGTAATTGGGTTTTGATGGTCAGTGTGGCTTGGGTGAATCAAATGCCTGCAAAGGTTCCCACACAATCAATTGCCATAATAAGGAAACGGACCTTTAACATAATCTGTCCAGACTGACCTCACCCCATCTACAGTAATCCCATTTTCCAGTAGCTGTGCTTTGGCCACTCAACTGCTTGTCAGATGCTTTTTAATCTACAATGAGAATGCTTGTCTCTGCCATGGAGTACATTCCAATTCCCAACCATCCTCTGGGCAAGCAGACTCCTCCTCAGATCCCACCCATATCTCCTGCCCTTCCCCTAAGCTGATGCCCCCTGATTTTGATGGAGACTATTGGCCCCCATCTATGGTTTTTCTCTGTAACACCTCCCCTTGGCCACTCCAAAGAAAGCGTGGCATGGTTAGCGTAGCGGTCAGCATGATGCTGTTATGGTGCCAACGACCCATTTTCGAATCCAGCACTGTCTGTAAGAAGTTTGTACATTCTCCCCATGTCTGCGGGTGTTTTCTCCAGGGGCTCTAGGTTTCCTCCCACCGTTCAAAAATGTACCGGGATTGCAGGTCAATTGGGTGTAATTGGGGCAGCACAGGTTCATGGGCATAAAGGGCCTGTTACCGTGCTGTATGTTTGTCTAAAACAATGGCTTTCAAATTTTTTCTTTCCACTCAAATACCACTAAGTAATCCCTGTGCCATCGGTGCTCTGTGATTAGTAAGGGATTTCTTAAGGGGGAATGTGAGTGGGAAGGTAAGGTGGAGAACCACTATTTTATACCCAACAGTTACGGAAATAATTTCCTTGAGAGACATCGTCATTGGCCCATTTCCTTTGGAGTTATGAAACTGTGCACAGAACGAGTCCATTAGGGATGATTAAGAGTGGTCTTTAAACTTTTTCTTTCCACCCACATTAAGCAGTCCCTTACTAATCACAGGCAATACTTAAAGTGGGATGTGAGTGGAAAGACAAAGGTTGAGTACCACTGGTCTAAAACAAACCCAGCTGACCCACTCTTTCCATTTGAACGTTCCATCCCATCCTGGTAACTCTGAACTCATTTCAATACAATTATATCCTTAAATGCAATCATGTCCTTCCAATGCAATTAACCCGAAGTGCTATATAACAGCAAAGTGGTTACCTTAGTTTCTCAGCTCTACTACCAACTCATTTCAACCACACCATTTTCCATTTTAGCCTGTCAATTATTCCACTTTGTTTAATGTAAAATACCTTGGCAGTGCAGCTCCTACGGGATATCATTTCTTTTAGACTGTCCAATTTGCCTCAGTGGATGTAACTAATTGTGGAGCAAAATTATTCAATATTTGAGTGAAGGGTCATTCTCTCAACCAGACCTTGTAAACCAGGCCATCCTGGAAAAAAACGTCAGAGCTTCTGTAACGGCAGCACAGCCGTTGGAGCTGACCCACAGAGATGCGATGCTCCCGCGGGGTCCAACTGCCCGGTCTGATTGCTGTCGGCTCCATACAGGTTAGAGGAGCCGACAGTGGTTTTATTTAAAATTCCGCAACCGCGGGGTCTGCGCCCAAAATGGCGCCACTTGCGATCAGCGAAAGACATGACTCCAGGGAAGCAGAGGATTGGCGCAGGGCACCAGAAAACAAGATCAAACCCCCCCCCCACCCTCTGAGAAGAAGGAGACGATCCATAGGATGGTGACCACGGTGGTGGACTAGTGAGAGGTTCTGTGGCTGAAGGAACCCCACAGACTGCTGGTCACTCTAGGTGAGGAGCCCATGGAAACTGAGGATGGCTGGATACTTTGGTCAAGGTACTCATACCGGGCTGTAAAGTGGCTGAAGGGGTACCAGGTTTCGGAACTGGAATGCTTAATTATATCAGATGTTCGGATCTAGACCGTGTGTGACCACAGGAGGTGAATCCACGGACACTCAGTGACTATTGGGGGGGGGCTCTATTTTGCTTCTCCTTCTCTGACTGTAAGAGGAGCTTCAGGCAATTTCTACTGATGGTGAATCTGTCTGCCTTGCAGCAGACGAAAGCAATTTTGAGTAATATAACGTTAATTGTATTACATGACAAAAAATTGAATCTTGCAAACCATTTAAATTTTTCTTAGACATACCGCACGGCAACAGGCCCATAGACCCATGCTGCCCAATTACATCCAAATGACCTGCAACTCCAGTACATTTTAAAGGGTGGGAGGAAACCAGAGCACTCAAGTCGCTGATGCTGTGATAACATTGCGCTAACTGCTACACTAACCGTCAAGTCAACCCAGGCCATCAAGCTTTGATCTTCAACTCAGTGAAACTGCTAAGAAATTTGGGGAAGCCAAGTCATCCTTAAGAAATAATCCAAAAGTATTTTGTGTGTTTCTTTCTTTCCAAGTAACCCCACCCTACATCAGAAAAGAGTCAGAGAGGGAGTAGCCACACTCTCTGTGTTCTAGTCTTGGGATGTGGGGGGGGGGTTGTCGGTGTCGGAGCAAGGGGCCGGCAGCACCATCGGCTCGGGGTGGGGGGAGGGAGGCGCCACTTTTGAAAAAGGTGCTATGGGGAAGCAGACTGTACCCACCCACTAGCTACGCCATTGTCTCTGAGTAAAGAAACGTTCTCTCCTTCTTTCTTTTGCTGAGTACTTTAGATTTGCACTTGCTCCCAGCTGCCACAGAAATGCATCTTGAATACCCTTATTATCACTTTTAGTCCTCTGGCCCCAGGCCTGGTCCCGAGAGAACCACAAAAATGGTAGAGGCCAGAACACCAAGTAAACAAAGAGAACCTGGAGGCACTCAATAAAGGGCCCCACCCTAAAACGTTGACATCAATTTTCTCCATGGATGCTGTCTGACCCTCCAGCCTCTCCTCATTTGCTTTCAGATTCCAGCATTTCCAGTTTTTTTCTCCCCTCCATTAGCAGACCAGAGGTGGCCATTCTCCCCGCGTCTGCGTGGGCTGCCTCTGGGCGCTCCTGTTTCTCCCCCCCACCTTTGAAATGTGTGGGGGTTGCAGGTTAATTGGGCGGCACAGACTCATGGGCCGGAAGGACCTGTTACCGTGTTGCATGTCTGTGGTGATATGACCATCAGCCTACCGCAGGGAGTGATCTCCGTACCTGCAGGAAGACCACCGAAGGGGCTGACTCCATCTGGCTGGCTGTCAATCAGCTGACCCTATAGACCTGAGCCGGCCCCTCCGGAGCAGCCAAGTCACGAACTGGTGTTCGGACTTTTACTGGAATGTAGCCTGTTGTACAGTCTTTTGAGTTTTGTGTTTGCTGGCTGGTACCTCAGTGCACCACCATGTCTAAATTTAAGAATAAAATTTCAACCTACCTGTCAACTTCTTGTAATACCGGAGCAGGACAAAGCAAATAGGTGTCCTTCACCACCAAGGGCTTCTGAGCTGGAAGAGATTGAAAAACTGCATTGAAGGTGTCACTGCCATTTGAGATAATCACAAGCACACAAGGCCTCTCGAAGCAACCAAACAGTTTAGCAGCCAAATTATCTTTTGTTAAAATATATCTTTTTAGTATCTCACCTCAAAATTACAAACATCATTTCTGATTGATAGGAAATATTACATAGTTCTTTACTGTAGGCAACTCTAACACTGATCTGAATTACTAAGACATACAGTGAATGGAGGATGTCTTTGATGTACAGAAGACATTCGAGCCAGGGTTGCATCAAAAGTTATGACGGAAAATAAGAGCACACTGCGTAGGTCGCAAAATGTTGGCGTGGATCGAAGGTTGGCTGGCTAACTGTAAAAAAAAAAGTGAGTCTTACACTGGCAGGCTTTAATGTAACAAATGGTGTTTGACGAGGCCTGGTGCTGGGCCTCAAGTTTTTATAGAATATTGTGTTCAGTTCTGGGCACCTCATTACAGGAAGGATGTGGAAGCTATGGAGAGGGTGCAGAGGAGATTTACCAGGACATTGCCTGGATTGGAAGATATGTCATGAGGCAAGGTTAGCAGAGCTGGGAGCGAAGAAAGATGAGGGCGGCAAATTTACTGAGGGCGGCAAATTCCACAGATACACCACCCTCCAGGAAAAGCAGTTCCTCCTCATCTCCGTCCTGAATCTACTACCTTAAATCTTGAGGCTATGCCCCTAGTTTGAGTCTTCCTCGCCAATGGAAACAACTTACTACCTACCTCTATCTTAGTTAAATCTGTTAACAGTTTACTCCCCCCCACAGATACTTACTGAGGGTAATAGTCTCATTAATTTTGAAGCTGCAGAGTACTTTATCCAAGTTACGGGCATGGGAAAATCCATTCCCACGCACGACGACTTCAAATGATTCTAAGAAGAAGAAAACACATCGGATTAACAATGATGGTCAGGTCATCCAGTGCTTTTGCATCAGTCACAAGATAAAGGATCAGAAGCAGGCCACTAGGCCTATCGAGTCTGTTCCGTGACTCTACACTAGGTGAACTATGCTCACACCTAGTTCCAATTTCCAGCCTTTTCCCCATATCCCTTGATACCCTCACTAATGAGATACTCATTCATTTCCTGTTTAAATACTCCCAGTGATCTGGCCTCCATTTTGTCCTGCAGTCAGTTCCAAAGATCCACGACCCTCTGATTAAATCTGGCTGTTGTCCATATGGATGGTTTGCCAAACCTCTTTATCACCAGCTTTGCATCTCAAGCTTGGAAAATCACAGAATCATCTCGGAAGTAACAGCACAAGAGGCTATTTGATGAGAATGCCAGCTGAAACCAGATTTTAAACCGACTTCCCAGTGTTTGCTCCACAGCCTTAATGTTTGTATCGTTCTTATCCAAATAGTTCCGGCATTTTCAAATATTCAGACCTACCGCTCATTTACAGGGACCAGCAATCGGGATCTGGGTTGGAATCTTGCACCGTCTGTAAAGAGTTTGTACATTCTCCCCGTATCTGCGTGGGTTTTCCCCGGGGACTCCAGTTTCCTCCCGCTGTTCGAAACATACCGTGGGTGTAGGTAAATTGGGTGGCACGGACTCGTGGGCCAAAATAGCCTGTTACCGTGTGATGTGTGTATGTATCAATTCCCTCCAGCTATTGTCTTGTCAGTGAAGGTAAATTGACAGTGTCTAATTGCTCTGTGTTGGCTCCTCATAATATTGCAGAGCTCAATTAAATCTCACCTCATCTCACTTGCTGCAAGGAAAATAATCCAAGTCAGGAGAGGCTCTCGCCATGATTGTAATTCTCTCGCCCTGCAACCCCATCAAAAATCCTACCTGTCCCCCCCCTCCACCCGATCAATTTCAAGTTTATTATCATCTAACTGTAGATGTACATTCCAACGAAACAACATTTCTCTGGACCACCATGTATGCACACACACAAACAGTACACAATCGTTACAACTAAAGATACAATTTAAAATAAATATTCTGGAATGATTTACTCAGTTAAAGTATATGGTTCAACATCACAACCTATTTCCCAACCCTGATTTTGATGCTCCTGTAACAATTTCTTGACGGTGATGGGTCAAAGGCGCTGTGTACTGGAGGGAAAGGCAGAAATGCTGGAGGAATTCAGCTGGTCTCGCAGCATCCACAGGAGGTGAAAAAATATTACCAACACTTTAAGGTCTGAGTCCTTCCTCAAGGTATGAATGTAAAAAGTCAGGCTGGGGAGAGAAAGGGGGAAGAATGGGAGGGGGGAGGAGTCCAGCCAACAGACAGAAGGTGTTAATTGGATATGATAGGAGAAACAGTAAGAATTGATTTTGGCTTTTTCTGTTGGTTTGACTCCAACCCCTGCCATTCTTACTCAGTCCTTTCCCTTTAATACAGACGCCTGACCTTTTCCCCCCACTCGTACAATGCAACGCCTTTACACTGCCAGCAATCGGGACCGGACCTGGGTTAGAATCCCCCCTCCATCTGTAAGGAGTTTTCACGTTCTTCCCTGTAACTGCGTGGGTTTTCTCCGGGGGTTCCAGTTTCCTCCCACCATTCAAAACATACCGTGGTTTATCTTAATGGGGTGTAATTTGTGGGCCAAACTGGCCTGTTACCATCCTGTATGTCGTGAGGGAAGGCTCAGGCCCAAAATGTCAGTAACATATTTTTTACCTCCTACAGATGCTGCGAATCCAGCTAAGTCCCTCCAGCATTTCTGTTTTATTTTAGAAACTACAATCCGAGCATTTGCAGACATTCATGCTTCACTGGATGGAAAGTCGAGCCCTATTTAAGCAACATTCCCAGTAAATGTTATCAGTGGAGCAAAGATCTTCTCGGCCGTATTGGTGACCCTCTGCATTGACCCAGTCCGGTGTTTGCAGCTACCGTACCACATAATGATACTGCGAGACAAGATACTCTCAACTGTGCTCCTGTAAAAGATGGTCAAGGTGGGGGCCAGTAGCCTTGCCCTCCTCAACCTCCTTAGAAAAGGTAGGCACCTCCGCACCTTTCTGACTAACGAGGAGGTGTTGTGCTCTCTTCCTGCTCAAAAATGACACCCAGAACCTCATTTTTGTTTCCAATCAATATGTATTAAAAGGAGGAGTCACGTGATGGAGTAGTGGCCGGTAGGGGAACTCCAGCCCTCTCCAGAAAAGTTAAAAAAAGATAGAGAAAAAGCAAAGGCACAAACTTAAAAACCAAAACAAAGTGAAAGTACAAGTGTAGAGAAAATGGCAGCGAAGAAAGAAAAACCAAAAACAACGGGAAGAAAAGAAGAAGGAAAGACATCGGAAGAAGAAGGTGAAGGCCTTACCTGTCCGAAGAGGCCCGCCGCGGAGAGAGAAGCCCGCTCCCACAGGTCTGTGGAAGTCCCAGGCTCGGGACTACAAGAATGGTTCACAGAGCCGAGTAAAAGTGCGCGATGCGCATGAAAAAAAACACGCTGACGGGAGGGGGGAACAGCTGCGGAGTCGATCTCCACAGCTGAGAGAGACACCTGCTGCTGTGCTGCAGGTGCAGAACACAGACAATAACGACAACAAGAAAGAAGAGGGTAAAAAGAAAACAAGGAAACAACAGATGGTCAACCCAGAGGAAGAAGAAGAAGAAGAAGAAGAACAGAAAGAAGTGGAAGAAGAAGAGAAAAGCAAGATAATGGATGTATCTTTTTTTAAAGAATATATGGAATCAGTGAAAGAATGGCAATTACAAGAATTTAATGGGATAAAAAGAAGAATTAAGAATGCAGAAGAAAGAATGAATAAAATGGAAGTGGCCATATCAGAATTGGCAAAAAGAGTGGAAAATATGGAAAAACGAGAAACATTTGTAGATATGGAAGTAAAAGACTTAAAAGAGAAATTAAAAGAATCTAATAAAAAAGCTAAAGAAGCACAGGAGCTGTTAGCTCAGAAGATAGATATGATAGAAAACTATAATAGAAGAAATAATATAAAGATAGTGGGCCTTAAAATAATTATTCCAGGGCAACAAAAGTCTATTCTCGGATCCAGAGGAAGCAAGGAAATTTGTAGAACAACTACAAAACAAGCAGAGAGATGAAGACATGTAATAAGAGTAAAAATGACCACGATCTATATGTATGTATGTAAAGGGGTATATGTGTGTGTGTATATATATATATATATATATATATAGTGTGCATACATGAATGTATCCGTATTTAGAGGAAAATATATAGAGTGTAGACAAGAATTAATAAGGGAGGGAAATGGAATAGAGGGAATAAGGAGGGAATTAAAAGAGTGACCTTTCTTACATATGAAAATTGAAATCTTTTCTGGGGGGGCTGGGTGGGGAGGAGTTACGGTCACTGCAAAATCAGCTGACGTTTGCGAGTGAATTCGCAAATCCAAATGGGGAGGGGAGATGTGGTTGTCCGACAAGGGATAAAGGACAACTCAGGAGGGGGGAGGGGAGAATGGGGTTAAAGAAGTTTTAAATAGGAGAATAAGGAAAATGTTTGATGTTTTAGAAATGTTGTCTTATGAAGTGTTCAAAACAAGAAAGCAGAAATGGATAAGAAGGAAAGGTGATGATGGAGAAACGGAAAGGGAAGATAAACAAAGTATGAAATGGCTACGCTGAACTATATGACTTTAAATATTAACGGAATACATAACCAAATTAAAAGGAAGAAACTGCTAAATTTACTGAAAAAAGAAAAAATTGATATAGCATTTGTGCAAGAAACACATTTAACTGAATTGGAGAACAAGATATTAAAGAGAGATTGGGTAGGACACGTAACAGCAGCGTCATATAATTCAAAAGCAAGAGGAGTAGCTATATTAATTAGTAAAAATGTGCCAATTAAAATAGAAGAGGAAATAATAGATCCAGCAGGGAGATATGTAATGATAAAATGTCAGATATATTCGGAGTTTTGGAATCTACTCAATGTATATTCACCTAATGAAGAAGATCAAAAGTTTATGCCAGATATTTTTTTGAAGATAGCAGATACGCAAGGGAACATATTAATAGGAGGGGATTTCAACCTGAATTTGGATTCAAATATGGACAAAACTGGGAGAAAAATTAACAGAAAGAACAAAGTAACCAAATTTATAATTAAATCGATGGAAGAAATGCAACTTTTGGATATATGGAGGAAACAACACCCAAATGAAAAGGAATATTCATATTACTCGGCTAGACATAAAACATACTCAAGAATAGACCTATTTTTGTTATCAGCTCGTATGCAAGATAGAGTAAGAAAAACAGAATATAAAGCGAGAATATTATCGGACCATTCACCCTTAATATTGACAGTAAAGTTAGAGGACATCCCTCCAAGAATGTATAGACGGAGATTAAACTCCATGTTACTCAAAAGGCAGGATTTTAGAGAATTCATTGAAAGACAAATTAAAATGTATTTTGAAATAAATACAGAATCAGTGAAAGATAAGTTTATACTATGGGATGCAATGAAAGCGTTCATTAGAGGGCAAATAATAAGTTATGTAACCAAGATGAAGAAGGACTATAATCAGGAAACAGAGCAGTTGGAAAGGGAAATAGTAAATATAGAAAAAGAATTAGCAATGAAGGAAGATACAACTAAAAGAAGAGAATTGGCAGATAAAAAAATAAAATATGAAACACTACAAACATATAAGGTGGAGAAGAATATAATGAAGACAAAACAGAAATATTATGAACTAGGGGAAAAAACGCACAAAATTCTAGCATGGCAGCTTAAGACAGAACAAGCTAAAAAAATGGTATTGGCATCAAGGAAAAAAGACAAACAAATCACATATAATCCAAAAGAGATCAAGGAAAACTTTAGAGAATTCTATGAACAATTATACCAAACTGAAAACGAAGGGAAAGAAGGGAAAATAGATGAATTTCTAACTAAAATTGAACTACCAAAACTACAAATAGAGGACAAAATAAATTAACAGAACCATTTGGAATAGTAGAAATACAAGAGATAATAAAAAAATTACCAAATAATAAAACACCAGGAGAGGATGGATTCCCAATGGAATTCTATAAAACATTTAAAGATTTATTAATTCCTCCCCTCCTGGAAGTAATCAACCAGATTGATAAAACACAAAGCTTACCAGATTCATGTAAAACAGCAATAATTACAGTAATACTAAAGCAAGGGAAAGATCCACTCGCACCAGCGTCATATAGACCAATATCTTTACTTAACACAGATTATAAGATAATAGCTAAAATATTAGCAAACAGATTAGCAGAGTATGTACCGAAAATGGTAAATCTAGACCAAACTGGATTTATTAAAAAAAGACGCACAACAGACAATATTTGTAAATTTATTAACTTAATTCATGCAGTAGAAGGGAGTAAAGCGCCAACAGTAGCAGTTGCTTTAGATGCAGAGAAGGCCTTTGACAGAGTAGAATGGAATTATTTATTCAAAGTATTGCAAAAATTCAGTTTACCAGGGAAGTATATTAATTGGATTAAAGCATTATATAAGGGACCATTGACGAAAGTGACAGTAAATGGATATATATCAGAGCAATTTAACTTAAGCAGGTCAACACGGCAGGGATGCCCACTATCACCCTAATTGTTCGCGTTAGCTATAGAACCACTAGCAGAATTGATAAGAACAGAAAATAATATAAAAGGGATAAAAATAAAAGACAAGGAATATAAAATCAGTTTATTTGCGGATGATGTTATAGTATACTTAACAGAACCAGAACTATCAATAAAAGAATTATATAAGAAATTGAAGGAATATGGAGAAGTGTCGGGTTACAAGATTAACGTAAATAAGAGTGAAGCAATGCCTATGAATAATGCAGATTTCTCAAAATTTAAGAAGGAATCACCATTCAGATGGCAAATGCAAGCAATAAGATACCTAGGTATACAAATAAATAAAAATCTCGGCCAACTATATAAACTCAATTATTATCCACTAATGAAAAAATTACAGGATGATTTAGAGCATTGGAAAGATTTACCACTAACACTAATAGGAAGGATAAACTGTATTAAAATGAACATTTTCCCAAGAATATTATACCTATTTCAGGCATTGCCAATACACTTGACAGAAAAATTCTTCAAGTAGTTAAAGAAAATAATAAGGAAATTTTTATGGAAAGGGGGGAAACCGAGGTTAGCACTAGATAAATTAACAGAATGATATAAACAAGGAAGCTTACAACTGCCAAACTTTAAAAATTATTATAGAGCCGCACAATTAAGATACCTATCAGATTTTTATCAAACAAGGGAAAAGCCAGATTGGACTAGATTAGAATTAGATAAAATAGGGGAAAAGATACCTGAACACATATTATATAAATGGGATGAAAAATTGGTACAACATAGAAGTTCTCCAGTATTACATCATCTACTCAATATTTGGAAGAAGATTCATGTAGAAATGAATAAAACAAATTATCAATTACCAAAACTAATATTGACGCAAAATAAGTTACTCCCTTTTACAATAGATAACCTTTCCTTTAGAGAATGGGAGAAAAAAGGATCAAAAGAATAGAAAATTGTTTTTCAGGAAATAGATTATTATCCTTTGAACAAATGAAAGATAAATACAATATAACTCAAGATACAGTGCTGGCATATTACCATTGAGATCCTACTTGAAGGACAAATTAGGAAGCAGTCTGAGGTTACCAGAGGGAAGTAACTTTGAATATGTGATTACAGATACAATGATAATCAAAAGATTTATAACAAATATGTATATTAAACTGCAAGAAAAGGAGAAATAGGAAACAAATGGTAAAACTAAACAAAAATGGGAACAAGATTTAAATATAAAGATAAAAAAGGAAACATGGGAGAAGTTATGTTCTGGAACGATGAGAAATACAATAAATACGAGGTTACGTATGATACAATATAACTGGATACATAGGGTACACATTACACCTCAAAAGTTAAATAAATGGTCGAACAAGTATAGGAGCCTTACATTAAATACAATAGCGAAAACCTACCGGGGACAAACATTACCTAAGTTGATGGAAGGAGAAGGAAAGAAAAGAATGGACTCAGTAGAATTTCTGGTGTAATTTGGTTGAATGACAACATTGTCTGACTGGCTTAATGCAACCTAGATTGTATACCTAAAATGGATGAGAGGGGGGGGTGGGGGGGTGGTTTGGGAGGAAAGGGGGGGGGGGGAGAAAAAGTCACTGTATATGTGTGAAAAGAAATAGTGTATATCATGGCTAATGTGATTTATGGTGTGAAAAATAAAAAAAATTTAAAAAAAAAAAAAAAAAAAAAAAAAAAAAAAAAAAAAAAGTTAAATAAATGGGACCTAACAGTATCGGATAGATGTTCTCGATGTAAAAAAGAAATGGGAACAACAATTCATGCAATCTGGACATGTGAGAAAGTAGAAAAATTTTGGGAAGATCTAAACCAAATATTAAATAAAATTACAGAAAACAATATACCAAAGAATCCAGAGATCTTCCTCCTAAGTAACATAAAAAACAAAGAATTTGGAATTGATTTGGATGATGCACAAAAAAGATTTGTTAAGATAGCTCTAGCCGTAGCAAAAAAATGTATTATGTCAACCTGGAAATCGGAAGATAATTTGAAAATTCAACAATGGTATATAGAAATGAATAAATGTATTCCATTAGAAAAAATAACATATAGTTTAAGAAATAATATTGAAATATTTGAAGAAATATGGGAGCCTTACATGAAACACAATAGAGAAAACCTACCAGGGACATTCACTACCTAAATTAACGAAAGGAGAAGGAAATGAAAAGAAGTGACTCAGTGGAATTTCTTGTTTATTTTTATTGAATGACATTGTTTGACTGGTTTAATGTATCCTAGATTTTGTACTTTAAATGGACGGGGGAGGGGGTGGGGGGAGGTAGGGAGGGTGGGATGGGAGGAGGGGGGGGAGAAAATGGCACTGTATATTTTTGAAAAGGAAAAAGTATGTATCATGGTTAATGTGGTTTATGGTGTAAAAAATAAAAAATTTAAAAAAATATATGTATTAAAATCTACACCCATGCTTCTCTGATTAAAGCTTTCCAGTCAGATTGCTTCACCTGCCCGTCTGCCCGCAGTATGGTGACCGGATCTGCACACTGTACTCTCAGAGTGGCCAAACTAATGCAGGCACAGGAGCTGCTCTGCCCAAGATTGGAAGGTGCTGAATGCAGCTCAGGACATCACAGAGACCTCCTTCCCCTCCATGGAATCCATCGACGCTACCTCCCACTGCTTAGCAAAGGCGGTCGTCGTGCTGAAGGATCCATCCCACTCTGAATGCACCCCTCTTCCCAATGGACAGAAGGGTCAAGAATGCAAAGCCACACACACCATCAGACTGAAAGACAGTTTCTTCTCCGCAGGCATCAGGCTCCTGATGAAACCCCTCTTGCGTATGCTGTTGCCAGATACAAACGGATCTTTCTCATTGTAACCCTATGCTCTGTGACTGCACTCTTGCATGAATGTTAGAATTGACCATTCACAGAAGAACCCTTCTCATTGTACCAAGTAAATATGGAACTATCAAAACCAAGTTTTGTAAATCTATTTTCTTTTTCTAGTTGATTCGTACACGGGTGAACAACAAAGTGGAAGAGTTTGGATACAATTCAGGTTTTCACATCAGTGTTGGAAACCTCTAAGAACAAGGGTGAGAAGGAAATGGCAAAATTGGATATGAAATTTGTGCGTTGTTCAATTATGACACAAGCACACTAGGAGATTTTTATTTCAATTAAAAACGTGTGTGTTCTGGCTTTTAGAGAGTAATTACAGAACAGGAAGCCTTCAAGTAGGTTGACAATACCCCTGTGGACCGTCTATTATACTTTCAGTCGCATGATAATCTGTGGAAAGAAAGAAGCCATTCCTAAATCAGCAATTATACGGTCATTGTACAGCCACTGATTTCAAAACATTGCAATGGGTTTGTTGGTTTTACCCATAAAATCAGATGTCTGGTCAGTAAAATTGTTGGGTTACTTGCCTGGAACTAGAGGGTACAAAAGAAGGAAATCTATTTAAACGTACTGCATGAGATGCTTGGGGCAATAGCCTGTGGTAGGTTAATATTCAGACTGTAGAACACATCAGGGCACCACAGACATTATTGCTGGTGCCTTCTCTATGGGTCCCATCAGCCTTCCCTTCCAAGCTCCCAACATCAGCACAACCTACTTTCTCTTTGAAACAAAATCCACCGTTTATCTCCAGTATGAACATAATGCTGGAGAAACTCAGCACATCAAACCATATGCTTTATGTAGTAAAGATAAAGATACAGAACCAACTTTTCAGTCAGCCTGAAGAAAACTGAGGTCTTCCATCAGCCAGCTCCCCACCATGACTACCAGCTCCCCACCATGACTACCAGACCCCCCACATCTCCATCGGGCACACAAAACTCAAAACGGTCAACCAGTTTACCTATCTCGGCTGCACCATTTCATCGGATGCAAGGATCGACAACGAGATAGACAACAGACTCGCCAAGGCAAATAGCGCCTTTGGAAGACTACACAAGAGTCTGGAAAAACAACCAACTGAAAAACCTCACAAAGATTAGCGTATACAGAGCCATTGTCATACCCACACTCCTGTTTGGCTCCGAATCATGGGTCCTCTACCGGCATCACCTATGGCTCCTAGAACGCTTCCACCAGCGTTGTCTCCGCTCCATCCTCAACATTCATTGGAGCGACTTCATCTCCAACATCGAAGTACTCGAGATGGCAGAGGCCGACAGCATTGAATCCACGCTGCTGAAGATCAAACTGCGCTGGGTAGGTCACGTCTCCAGAATGGAGGACCATCGCCTTCCCAAGATCGTGTCATATGGCGAGCTCTCCACTGGCCACCGAGACAGAGGTGCACCAAAGAAGAGGTACAAGGACTGCCTAAAGAAATCTCTTGGTGCCTGCCCCATTGACCACCGCCAGTGGGCTGATATCGCCTCAAACCCTGCATCTTGGCGCCTCACAGTTCGGCGGGCAGAAACCTCCTTTGAAGAAGACCGCAGAGCTCACCTCACTGACAAAAGACAAAGGAGGAAAAACCCAACACTCAACCCCAACCAACCAATTTTCCCTTGCAACCGCTGCAACCATGTCTGCCTGTCCCGCATCGGTCTTGTCAGCCACAAACGAACCTGCAGCTGACGTGGACATTACCCCTCCATAAATCTTCTTTCACGAGCCAAGCCAAAGAGAAGACAGATAAAGTGCACTTCCTGCTGAGTTTCTCCAGCATTGTTTTTATTTCAATTGCAGTGTCTGCAGAATTCTGTGATTTACTCCACTGTTTATCTTTCTGGCTTCAAAAGCATTGAATGGTCTCCCGTTCCTCCTTCCCCCCCCCACCCAAATAATTCTGTAGTCATCTTGACCGACAAACTCTCTGATTAAACCTCTCAGCATTGAGACCAACGTAACCAAAGCAGCAAATTATTTACCCTGTTGACTATGATCATGGTCCACATCTTTCCCTCTCTTCCTTCATTCCGTGCAGCCATTGAGACACTACCTAGAAATACATCCCCCTTCTCTCAACTGTAGAACATTAAAGCACAGAAACAGGCCCTTCAGCCCTTCTAGTCTGCACCAAACTACTTTTCTGCCTGGTCCCACTGATCTGCACACAGTCCATAGTACTGTATACCTCTCCCATCCATGTACCTGTCCAAATTCTTCCTAAATGGACTTCAGCTGACAACTTGTTCCACAGTCCCACCACTCTCTGTGTGAAGATGTTCCCCCTAATTTCCCCCCTCACCCTTATGTCCTCTAGTTTGTATCTCACCTAGCCTCAGTGGAAAAAAGCCTAACTACATTTACTCTAACTAAAGCCCTCATAATTTTAAATACCCACATGAAATCTCCCATCATTCTTTTATACTCCAGGAAATAAAATCCTAAGCGCTTTAACCTGTAACTCAGTTCCTGAAGCCCGGGTAACATCCTAGTCAATCTTCTGTTTACACTCTCTATCTTACGGCTTTCTTGCCTATGGTAATATAAGATAATTTGGTTCTAATAAAGTCCATGGAACAGCAGTTCATAAATTGCAGACAATGCACAATTGCTATGCTACAGTTAACTTGGCATTAGTGTCAGTAGATGGTTGATTGCCAGTGTAGATGCAGAGGACTGAAAAGTCTATGTCTCTGTTGTTTCTCTCTTTGTGTATCTCTCAGTGATTTGGGAGATTAACTGCTGGCCTCTCGACAGAGTGCTCTCCAAATTCCTGTTGCCAGAAAAAAAAAACTGGCAACACATTTATTTCGAGGTCAACTGATGGAAGCAAAAGAGTTCAGCTGAGAAGTGGGCGGGAGTCCCATAGTAGTTAGATTTTAATCCAGACAAGTGTAAGGGGATGCACTTTGGAGGGGTGGGGGAGGCAAACGCTGGAAGAAACGCACAGTAAATGCTGGTGGAACTCAGCCAGACTTGCACCGCTTAGAAGAGGTAAAGCTATATTATCAACATTTCGGGCCTGACGCCTTCATCAAAGTGTAAAAAAGTTTGCGGACGCAGTGGTCGAAGTAAAAACACAATGTTGGAGAAACTGAAACAGTGGACTTTATATAGCAAAGATAAACATATGTAACCCCAACTTTTCCGGCTTGAGTCCTTCATCAAGGTATGAGCCAAATGTAGGTTTGGGCCTGAAACATCACTAATATATCTTGACCTCCAATGGATGCTGCAAGTCCAATTGAGTTCTGCCAGCATTTACTGTTTGCTTTTACTCTAATCACAGTGTCTGCCAGTTTTTCACTCCAAACTCTGGTGGAACACCAGGACCTTAGGAGCATTGATATTCTGAAGGGCCTTGGGGTGCAAGTCAATGGATCAATGGAAGTGACAGCACATGTGGCAAGGGTAGAGAAGGAAGGCATTTGGCATGCTTACCTTCATAGGCTGAGGCATTGAGTGCAAGGGCTCAGATGTCGCGTGGAAGCTACACAAAATATTGGTTATACTGCATTCAGAGCACTGCTTGCAGATCTCACTGTCACATTACAGGAAAATCATGGCAGCCATAGAGGGAAGGGATTGGACAGGCTGAATTTATTCTCATCAGAACATGGGAGGCTGAGCTTGATCTCATAAAGATTTATTAATGGCATAGGCAGGATAGATCGTCTTTATCCCACAGCAGGGGAGCCTAGATCTAAATAGGTTTAAGGTTTAATAGTTAAATTTAAAGGCGCTTGAGGGGGTGCTTTCCCACACAGAGGGTGCTGGCTATATGGAATTAAGTGATAGAGGACATGATGCGAAAAGATACCATCACAATGTTTAAAAGACATTTGGACTCGCATTCTGGTAGGAAAGTGTTAAGAGTAGTGGTTTTCAAACTATTTATTTCCACCTTAAACAATCCCTATGCCATTGGTGCTCTGTGATTAGGGAGGGATTGCTGAAGGTGGGATGTGGGTGGGAAGGGAAGGTTGAGAATCGCTGCTCTAGCCCCAATTGTGACTGAAATATTTTGCTGGAGAAAAATTGCCATTGGCCCATTTCCTTTGGAGTTATGAAACCGTGCGCATAACAAGCCAATTAGGGACAGTTCAAACAATCCCTTACTAATTAGTAATCCCTTATACATCACAGAGCACCAATGGAATAGGGATTATTTAAGTGGAAAGAAATAGTTTGAAAACCCACTGTGCTAGAGGGATACGGGCATTATGCAAGAATATATGATTAACCTGGACAGGCATCACATTCAGCAGGATGCAAATGGGCCCATTACTCAACTGTGCGATTCAACAAGTCCACATAGTTCCTATTTCACAAATCAGGTAGAGGTTAGCGTGGAGCTATTACAGCACCAGTGACACGGGTCCTGACGCTGTTGGTAAGGAGTTTTTATCTGCGTGGGTTTCCTCCAGGTGCTCCGGTTTCTGCCTACCCTTCAAAACTTACCAGGGTTGGAGGGGGGTTATGGTTTAATTGGTGCATTTTGGGGGCATAGGCCATGGGCTGAAAGGCTCTGTTACCGTGCTGTATATCTAAATTTAAAAACAATAAATTTAAAGATGCAGTAGTGAACTATCCATCCCTTCGACCCCACACTATCATTCAATACAATCATGGCTAATCGCATGATTTCAGTGCCCTTTTCCTGCCTTGTCTCCATACTCCTTGATCTCTTTAGCCACTGGGAGCCAATCCAATCCTCGTCTGAACACAGCCAACAAACTGGCCTCAACAACCTTCTGTGGCAGGGAGTTCCACAACTAGCATGTCACTGTAAACTTCATAATTAGTCAACTGAATCCACAAATGTATTCAGCCAGCCAATTTGAATTGGGTGGGGAAAGCATGAGCAAAGAGAACCAAAAAATGAATGAATATGTCCTCGATTCCTTTGCAAGCGCGTTATCAAAGGATGTCGATCTCTGAGCCAAATTTTCTGAACACATCAGCAAAAAGGCAATGAGTGAAAGATACCATGTGAGTTGGGAAACGGGAGGTTAGGATAAGAAGAAATAAATACAGAAAAACCCCTGTTATCCAGTATTCAAGCAACTGGCAAAAGAAAATCAAGGAAAACAGAAATAAAACTAAATAAAAATTGAAATAAAAGTTTAAAATTGTAAAAATCAATAAAGTAACACATAAACCTTTGGTGCAGATGGAAACAAATATTCAGCCAGCAGAGGGCCTTGGTCGAGCTTTCTCCTAGCAGCTGTTTGAATAACATGGCGTCTACAGGGATGAAGAGCTGGAGTTGATGCCTCTCACCATTGGGAAGACTCTCTTACTTGAAAATAAACCCCCACCAATGTCCCCTTACCCCTGCTTAGCAAGAGTCTTTATCTCTATTGTTTATTATTAAGTATATTAGCAAGTCTTTATCTTTATTAGTTTATTATTATATTAGCAAGGCTTTATCTGTAAATTTGGGGAAGTTATAACTTCATGTTATTGTTCATCTGTTGGGACAGATCCGGGGAGGGGGAGGAACCTGCAGATGCAGCGACGGTTAAATGTTTTCAAACAATGTGACTGAAAATAAAGTAAAATGTTTTAAGGTTTATATATTCACAGAAGTTTGTTCAGTGTAAATACAGTATAGTATTTTTGTCTTTTAAACTGTTATTCTTAATGCAGGTGTATTAGTTAGGCATTGTAAGAGTGAGTCTCAAGCAACCAGAAAACTCATTTATCTGGCATCTACCACTCCCCGTAGGTGACAGATACCAGGATTTTTCTGCATTTCCAAAGGTTTCATCAAAATTCTTAGAACACTAACAAGGAAGAAGTTAGTGAGGCAGTCAGTTCATTGGAATTTCCAATGTTGCATCAGGTGCCAAAGTTTTAAGGAGAAAAAAAATTATGTTATAATGACAAAAATCTATGGCCATAAGCACATTTTACAGCTAATCCCACAAGTACAGTTGGAACTGTTCCATTTTACACAATACCACAAAATGAATTCAGCCCAAACTCTGACTAGGTTCATCACCAAGTTTATGTCGGAGTGAAAATTTACAGGAAGATTCATTTCATTTTACATATGACAGGTCATGTACTTGCATTTCCAGAAATTGGTGGGGGTTTATTTTCAAGTAACCTTTTAATGGGGAACACCTAACGAGATGTTTCGACGACTGTTTTTAGGAAAGTGTTCACCGGCTGATGGATCATTTTATATAGCTCTCCCACAGCGAACTCAGAAACACTTAAAGCAGAAACTAATTGCAGGGTTGTGGGGAAGCAGTGTTGACGTGGAACAAAATGGATTGGTCTTCAAAAAATCTGGCACTCACTAAATAGGCTGAATAACTTCTTACATTTCCTAGCTCAATGTTAAAATATGTCACTGTAGGTTCATGGCAATTAAGGGAACATCTGACATGCTGTGACAAAAGGCTTAATGTGCTCTCCTCCATGATGCTCTTTATTAATAGGGCCTGTTAATCATGATGTGGATGGCTACGCATTTAAGGCCTGCTCCTTTTATTTTCCATCTATGTGCATTACCAACATCATCTACAGAGATATCGTAGGGGAGAACCCATGCACCGAGTCTGGTCCTGCACTTTCTATGATCAATCCTGCCGTAGTAGCAGGTCACCCACTTCAATTCTCCATCCCATTCCCTCGCTGACATGTCTTTCCATGGTCCCATGCACTGCCGGACAACTGCAAATTGGCAGAACACCTCACCTTCCAACTGAGCACTCTCCAACCAGATGGCATTAATACCGACTTCTCTGGCTTTCGTTAACCCCATTTTATCCCCCCCATTGCCTTCTTTCAGCTCTCTCTTTTTTTTCCCTGTCTCCTTTCACACAAAACATGATACATTCTTACCTCGATCCTTATCATATCCAATTAACACCTTATGTTGGCCTGGATTCTTACCCAGCCCAGCCGGCTCTGTCTGACTTCTGAGATTTCCTGATTCTGGCTCATTCCTTGAAGAAGACCTCAGGCCCGAAAGGTCAGTAATACTTCTTTGCTTTTTGTGGGTGCTGATAGGAACAGCTGAGTTCCTGCAGCATTTCGTAATATTTCTAAAACAATCACAGTGTCTGCAGACTTTCATGCACCATACACCTCAAGACGTTTCGCAAGCGATTCCCTTTTGAAGTATACTTCCACTGGTCTTTCAGGCAGTGTGTTCTAGATATTAAATCTGTGTTGTGTAATCACTCCCCTAGTTGAGTGCCAATAAATCTGAGCCCTCAGTTATAATTTTACTCATTTTTCCATCTTCATTTACTCCCTTTTCCATCAGGATTCTTTGTTAAAGGCAGCAAACACTTGAAATAGCTTAAAAGGTCAAATGATGCAAGTGAAAACGGAAGCAGGGTTAACATCTCAGATCAAAGATCTTCACAAGAGCAGGGAAAGAGAGAAGACAAGGTCAGCTTTAAGTTGCAGAGAGGCTGTGGGTGGCACGGTCGGCGCGGCAGTTAGTGCAGCGCAATTACAGCACCAGTGATTGGGACCGGGGTTCGAATCCCGCACTGCCCATAAGGAGTTTGCACATTCTCCCCGCGTCTGCATGCTTCCTCCACCATCCCCCCCAATCCCCAGGGTGCACCAATTCAAAATGCACCGGGGATTGGACATCAATTGGGTGGCACAGGTGCATTGGCCAAAATGGCATGTCACTGTGCTGAACGTCTAAATTTAAATATTTTTTTAAAAATTTAATTTTAAAAAATGTAAAAAGAGGGGACAAATGGAAATATATCCAAGGTGAACTTCTTCCAGTACATCTGCACTGTTTGTAGGGACAAATGCTAAGCCTCCTTTTGCCCGAATTCTCCATCCTACTGGAGCCCACTGCCTTATCGGGCAGTGGGGCCAAAATGGGAAAATGGATCAGCTCCTGATTGAATGGCAGGACCGACTCGATAGGCTGAATAACCCATTTTTGCTCCGATGCTCTATATGTTTGTACTGTTACAGCAAGGTCCAACCCAAACTCAAGTTGTAGATTAACTTCAGCCTGGGAATGCTGCAGCTTTCTGGCCCCAACTCCATACGATGGAACTTTGGGTTAATTATTTTCACAGTTGGTGTCAGAATTGACAAATTAATTTTTTGATATTGGCTCAGCTTTTCCCCTTTCTATTGGTATAATCTGCCTTACTGGACGCATCCACTGTGTGCCTTTCTAAACATTTCAGATTTATTATCAGACTACATACTTGACATCACATACAACCTTGAGATTCCTTTTTCCTGCAGGCGAAGCAGAATCACCACTAATTGTTAGTGCAAAAAATAAACTATACACAGCGTAAGCAGGTAGAGGACTGTAAACAGATAAGAAATGTAAACAAACTGACTGTGCAATACAGAGAGAACAAAAAGAAAAATCAAAAAAGTGCACAAGTAAGTGCCCTTAAAAGAGTCCCTGATTGAGTTTGTTGTTGAGTCTGATGGTAGAGGGGGAGCAGCTGTTCCTGAACCTGGTGGGTGCAAGTCTAGTGGCACTTAGACCCCTTTCCTGATGGCAGCAGTGAGAACAGAGTGTGTGCTGCGTAGTGTGGGTCTTTGATGATCGCTGCTGCCCTCTGTACTCAATAGTGGGGAGGGTTTTGCCTGTAATGTCCTGGGCTGTGTCCACTACCTTTTGGAGGGCTTTACGTATTGTGATGCAGCCGGTCAGTACACTTTCCATCACACCTCTGAAGAAATTTGCCAGGGTTTCTGATCACACCAAGCCTCCGTAAACTCCTGAGGAAGGAGAGATGCTGACGTGCTTTCTTCATGATGCCATTGGTGTGTTGGGTCCAGGAGAGATCCTCCAAGATGGTGACTCCCAAGAACTTAAATTTGCTCACCATCTCCACCTCTGATTCCCCCAATGATCACTGGATTGTAGACCTCGGGCTTTCCTTTCCTGGTCAATAATCAGCTCCTTAGTTTTGGTGACACTGAGTGCGCGAAGTTGTTGTTGGTGCACCATTCAGCCATCTGATACTCCTGGATCTCTTTCCTGATAACAGGGGTTTTACGGAAGCTGGTTTTTTTTTCAGTTCAGTGGTGAACAACTGAACAAAACTTTCCCCAACTATGTTTCAGTAAGGATAGATTTGGACTTTAGAAATGTCTCACTGGAGAATAATCATGCTTGGCATGTTGTGAAAGGTGGGTGTAAGGTGGTCAATGGTCGCTGGAGGAGTGGGACTACCGAGGTTGTTCGGTACAGAGCAGAGGCAAAGAAAATCTGAAGGTGCTGGAAATATGAAATCAAATTAGAATGAGGGATAGCTCAGCAGGTGGGGCTCACTGAGGAAGGAGAAGCAGTGAACATTTCAGGTGGGATACCTTCGAATGGGAAAATGAGAAAATTGGTGTCATGGTTAGTGTAACTCTATTGTAACCTGGGTTCCAATCCGCTGTTGTCTGTGAGGCATCTGAACATACTCTTCTTGATCACAGGGGTTTTCTCTGGGTTCCTCTCACATTCCAAAGACACATGGGATGAGTAGGGCCAATGGGTGTAGTTGGGTGGTGGGGGCTCGTGGGTCGGAAGGGCTCTGTTACCATGACACCAATTCTCTCCTTTTCCCATTCGAAGGTATCCCACCTGAAATGTTCACTGCTTCTCCTTCCTCAGTGAGTCCCACCTGCTGAGCTATCCCTCATTCTAATTTGATTTCATATTTCCAGCACCTTCAGATTTTCTTTGCCTCTCTGCTCTGTACCGAACAACCTCGGTAGTCCCACTCCTCCAGCGACCATTGTCCATCTCACACCCACCTTTCACAACATGCCAAGCATGATTATTCTCCAGTGAGACATTTCTAAAGTCCAAATCTACCCCTACTGAAACATAGTTGGGAAAGTTTTGTTCAGTTATTCACCACTGAACTCAAAAAGAACAGCTTCCGTAAAACCCCTGTTATCGGGAAAGAGATCCAGGAGGATCAGAACCAGCACCACCAGGCTGAGGAACAGCTTCTTCCCACGGGCAGTGAGAACGCTGAACGACCAAAGGAACTGCTCACAGTCACCATCTGAGACTCTCATATTTACTAAATGATATTTATTTATTTTTATACATATGAATACTTGACCTGCATATGCATTCATTGTTTGTCTGTGTATGTATATCTATGTCTTTGCATCAAGGACTGGAGAATGCTGTTTCATCAGGTTGTACTTGTACGATCACGTCAATAAATTTGACTAGATTCAAGCAACTTGCAGAAAAAAAGGAGAGGATAATAAATAGGTAAAAAAAAATAAGAAAGTTTAAAATTAGCGCATCTCACCATTAGTTTGTCAATCCACACAGCACATAACCTCAAGCAATCGGGAAATTCAATTATCCGGTATCTCCCGATCCACATAAGTGCCAGATACCAGGGACGTTTACTGTATTACAGAAAGAGTTTCACAGATGTCTCCCCCACATGAAAGTCTTCCTTTCATGTGTCAAAATAATCCTGCAACTGACTCAAGGCTGATCACAGGAAGTGGGAATGGATTAACCGAGGATTCGGTATCTCAACACCAACAAAATTCCTTGCAGGATGAAAATGTACGAGAAGAGGAAACTGCCAGGCTGCATGCTTTCACTGGAGTTGATTCAATGACCCCGAGAAAGCAAAATATTGAGCGTTTTTGATGTTGGGCTGACACACTTACCTCCAGCACAGATGCTTGATGGCTCAGCTGCCAGAATCTCAATGCAAGACTTCTTCAGGATCTAGTCATCGGGGAGAAAGAAGCAACAATCAGCAAATCCTGCAGTGTTTTCATCTCCTCAGCTATACTGAGGAGGTGCAATCTCTCCTAATCATTACCATCTGCACATCGATGGAGACATGAGAAAAATCCTCTTTTTTTTCTTTTAAAACCATAAACAATTTAATATGTTTAGAACAGAGAGACTCAAAACATCTTGATCTGCTTTTTATGACGGGGAGAAGAATACCTGAAAAGAATGTCAAGGTCAAGTAGGCAATGAGAATCAATAGAAATGCTCAGTATTCGAGTTGTGACTGAATTACACGACTGCCCCCCCCCCACCTCCAGTGAAAGTAAAAAATGAAGTCTGTCAGTCCTGTGGAACTGCCCCATCATTCACCAAGATCATATCCCATATTCATTTTAATTCTACTCACTCTCCTTGGCACCAAATCTCTTAGAGCAGTGGATCTCAACCTTTTTCTTTCCACTCATGTCCCACTTTAAGTATTCCCTATGCCATCAGTGCTCTATGATTAGTAAGGGATTGCTTAAGGTGGGATGTGGGTGGGAAGAAAAAGTTTGAAAACCACTGTTTTAATCGTCCCTCGTTGACTCGTTATGTTCACGGTTTCATAACTCCAAAGGAAATGGGCGAATGACAATTTTTCTCAGGCTAAATAGGTCTAGAGTAGAGATTCTCAACCTTCCCTTCCCACCCAAGCAAATGGACAGCATGCTACCTCATGGATTTACAAGCAGGAGAGTACTTTGAGTTATAATCTCTGCTATAAAGTTTAAAAAAATCAATTTAAATTCAGACATGCAGAAGGGTAACAGGCCCTTCCTTTCCACTAGCCCATGCGGACCAAATTTCCCAATTAATTTACAGCCACCGTTTATTTGGAAGGGTGGGAGGAAACCGGAGCTCTTGGAGGAAACCCAAGCAGGCACAGGGAGAACTTACAGGCTCCTTGCAGTATCAGCCTCAAATCTGGGTCGCTGTCACTGTAACAGCGTAGTGCTAGCCGTGTCGTGCAGACAAACCTCTATAAGCAGCAATACCACAAGTGGTGACTCGGGAAGACAGGCTGGTGAAGGAGCTTGGTTCACTTGATGACACTAGTTTGGGCAAAGGGTATAGAAGTTGGGATGCCAAGTCACTACTGAACAAGACATTGCCACCCTTGGGGCACTGTGTGCTGTTCTGTCCACCCAGGAATAGGAAGGATGTCGGCAAGCTGGAAAAGGAACAGTGATGTTCCTGGGACTGGAGGGCTTGTGTTACAAGGGGAGGCTGGACACAGCTCATCAAGGCTACTATGAAGGAGCCACACATCACCTCTACTTTCCCCAGAATTCTGAGTCCTTAAATTATCAAGCTTGTCCCAGCATAGTGTGGAAAGTATACTGGGTGGTTGCATCACAGACTGGTTTGGAAATTTGAGCGCAGAAGGCATTCAAGTCCATCACAGGCTCTGACCTCCCATCCCACTCCAGACATCTATGCGAGGCGCTGCCTCAAGAAGGCAGCCAACATCATAAAAGATGCCAGTCACCCTGGTCACAACCTCTTCCCGCTGCAAGCTACAGGACAAAGAATGATAAGCCTGAAAACCAGCATCTCTAGGTTCAAGAACAGTTTCTTTCCAATGGCGTTTCAGCTCCTGAACATCATCTCCCTTTGATATATTCCCATCACCTCAAATGGCCTCTCTGCATTGTTTTCTTACACCACGGTGACTGTCAATATTTATCTTTATCCTCTTTTTCATAGAATTTCATGTGTACTATGGTAGCTTGTAATTTTTTTTTAAAACAAAGTACTTGTTCCGCTGCATCATACAAGCATTTTGGTGATTATTGGCATGGTTCAAAATTCATATTTATTGTCAGAGTACAGGCATACAACCCTGAGATTCTTTTTCCTGTGGGCCAGGCAGAATTTCTACTTGCTGATAGTGCAAAAGAAAACTGTACACAAGAAAAGATTCGTGCACAAAAGAGAAAAATGTAAACAGGAAGGAAGTGCAAACAAACTGCACAATTCCGATTGTGTTTGTTTACGTACCTGACAGTAGAGTGGTGGCAACGGTTCATGAACCTGGTGGGACAAGTCTTGTGTACCATGTACATCACAATAAACTCACCATTAATGATCACAGCAGGAATTGGCTGGCACTTTAGTGTTAGTGAATACCCTACTCCTAACTGACCATGGAATGATCGATCATTCAACACTATTGATGAGAAATGTTGACTAATGGGTTAATTTATAACTCTGATAAGAATTCTTTCCTTTTTTTGGCCAAATGACTTCCTTCTTGGTAGTGGGTTTAGATTTTCCTTTTTTTTAAATAATAAAATATTATCAATACAGTATAATCAATTTGATTAAAATGTACTGATATGATTCAAGTGTAATGTATCCTTTTTAATTTTAACATTTGTACTCTGTATTTTTGGATGTGAAATTTCAATGTTAAATAAAAATATTGAAAAAGAACTTCGACTGATGAGGATCAATCAACACACTAGCACACGGATCTAAAAGTATGTTTGTTCCTTTCCTCAGTAAATGAGCTGCTTTGGTGGTCAAAATGTCAAGTGAACAATTCAACAAATTGTTCGTCTCACCCTTGTATGTTTAATTTACACAAACTTTGCGCCATTAAATTGTTGCAAGAAGCAAATCGCAGCTGGTCCCGACTTCTGAACCAATCGATCTAAAGAACTGCTAATAAGCTGTGCAACTTAAATTGCAGTGGGAGTTAAAAGAGGTTTCAATGTCAAATTAGGCACAAAAGCAAAATAAAATGTAAAAGAATTAGTTGAGAAAGAGAAAAAAAAGAGGCAACAAAAAATAATTCTTCAAGAACTCTGGTGAGCTGTGGGATTAGAACTCCTCATCGTTACAAATTAACCTCCAGAACTCAAAATTAAAATTTGCGTCAGATGGAAATGGATAACTATTGGGGGAGTTTAAAGGGGAAATTGACATGTTTCTAATTAGTCAGGGTATCAAGAATTATGGGGAAAAGAAAGGAATTTGGAACTAGATGCGAGAACAGTTTAGCTCAGGGTGGATTTGCGGAGCAGACCCAATGGGTCAAATGGCCTACTTCTGTTCTTTTATCTCGTGATCACTGCAGTGTATACTAGAATCGCCATTACTTCCAGATTTTTGGCCATTTATATTCATCTTTTTCTGTTTTCTTTCTTGTAATTGTAAACTATTTGCTTGATTAAAAATTGAAAGGTAGGGGCACGAGTTCCAAGCGAAGGCAGATGTCAAGTTTGCTGTATTTAATCAGCTGCTGGGGTGTCAGATTATGATATTCACCAGAGTGATTTGCTTCTGCTTGTGCCAACAACGTTCACATTTCTGCAGCTCGGCCTTAACATTCTACCTAATCCAAAAATCTCAGAAGAATTATTAGGAGCAAAACATCTCCTCCACTCGTAATTCCAATGGAATGTGCTGATGTGCAATGTTCATAGAAACACTACACTTGTTATCAAAAGATATCACGACAGATTCAAAGCTCACTAGATTATCACAAGATAGTCTTCTTCCCACAGGCAGAGAGGATGCTGAACGACCGAAGGACTGCTAACGCTGACCATCCGAGACTCTCTTATGTACAAAACAATACTTATTTATTTGTATAAGTATTTGTCCTGCATATCTATTACCAGTCAGTATGCGTGTTATGTCTGGTGGAGTGTCTGCATGTTTTGGACCGAGGACCAGAGAACACAGTTTCATCAGGTTGACTTGACAAGATGGACAAAGTATTTACTTTTCAATTATTTATTCCTCTGAAAAATCAACCTTTTGTTGCCTATCCCTCAACTGCAGCAGCTTAATTTAATCCCTTAATATCCCACCCCTATTTTCAAATCTTCCCATGGCCTCACCCATCCCAAACTCTCCTGCAGCTTCATTACCTTCTGAGATAAAGTGCATTCCTCCAATTCTGCTCCCTTAAGGGTTTCAATTTTTCTCTGGTTGCAGAGATTCTCTGAACTTAACACTTCAGTAACTGAATGACTATCCTGTGCTCCAACATCGGACAGACTGGACCAGTAGATCGATTTACTGTGCACCTTCGTTCTTCCCCATCAGCAACCGGGGTCGCCCAGTGCCCAACCATTTCAATTCTGTGCCCCACTCCTGGACTGACACATCCGTCCGTGCCCTCATTCACTGCCAAATCAAGGTTACCTGTAAATTGGAGGAGCAACATCTGGGCACATTCCAACCGGATGGCATTAACATCGACTTCTCCTGTTCTCCCTCTCTTCCCCATCCCTCTGTCTTCCTTTCTCCAGCTCTCCCCCCTTCCCTCTCCTTTCACAGAGCTATCCCCCCTTCCCTGGTTTGCTGTTGTGCTCTTCCCTCCCTTATCCGTGTATTACCTCCTGCCTGTGGGACAGGGTTCCTTCTCAATCCCTCCCCCCCTCCATTTGTTCGGCACCTGCTGACATTTTGTTCACACCTTGATGAAGGTGTGAACAAACTTGAAACATTGTTTCTGTATCTATCTTTGTTCTACAAAGTGCACCCTTTGCTCTGCTGATCTCATCCAGCGTCCTGCTTCTACTTCAATCATGGTGTCTGCAAGTGTTTTACTCTTGATGGAACTATAGACAGATATTAAAAGTCAGAAAGAAGGCACACTTGGAGAAGCTTCGAAATCTCAATGCGTTTTTGGACTGGAAGACACAAGAAATAGTCACAGAGGGATTTGAAATCATGGAGAAGAATTTTACTATCAAAATGCTGGTTAGCCAGGAGCCAATATTAGTCGGTCAGCACAGAGTTGTTACAGAGCATAGTAGGATAGCCCTTCGCTGATTTCCTCAACATGTTCTTCTCAGAAAGAAGGATTGAAGACTATGGAAGAAGATAAAGGGATGGTTTAAAAACAAAGATTGGATATTCAATCACTCCTTTCATGCCATGGAAAGACACCCTGATCTGAACATACTACATCAAAATCTCTCAGGAATTTTCATTCATCTCTCGGTTCTAGGATCAGTCAAGTGGTTTTTTTCCTTGACCTCATGCAGGTATCCAATCTTTTATCATGTGGAAATCACTAATATCTGTAACAGTCCAAATGCAAGCCACAAAAAAGTTCAATGAGATCATGGCTGATCTGACGCGCGGCTCATCTCCACTTACTTGCCGTTTCCCCAAATCCCTTAATTCAACTAATATGTAAAAATGTATCCAATCTTGTCTTAAATATATTTATTGAATTCGCCTCCACTGCAATGGGCAGCGAATTCCACAGATTCCCCACCCGCTGGGAAAACCAGGTTCTCCTCATCTCCATTCTAAATCTACCACCCTGGAATCTTGATGCTACATCTCCTAGTTCTGGTCTCCCCCACCACCTTAATTACCTCTATTTTATCTATGCCTTTCATAATTTTATACCTTATAGAAAGTAAATTCCAGCAAGCACACAGTCCTTCACAGGTTAATCCCCTCATCTCTGGAATCATCCTGGTGAACCTCTTCCGCACCACCTCCAAAGCCAGTACATCCTACCTCAAGTAAGGAGACCAGAATTGTGCACAGAACTCCAGATGTGGCGCCACCATTTCCAGCATAACCTCTCTGCTCCTAATTACAAACCCTCTGGAAATGAAGGCCAACATTCCACTTGCCTTCTTGACAGCCTGCTGCACCTGCAAACCAACCTTTTGCAATTCATGCACAGGCACTCCCAAGTCCTTCTGTACGGCAGCCTGCTGCAATTGCTTGCCATTTAAATAATAATCTGATCTTCCATTTTCCTTTCCACTACTTTCTACTTACCAGTAGTGCAAAAAACTGTTCTCAAGATACATACACAAAAGAAATGTAAACAAAGAAAATCTGAACAAACTGACTGTGCAATACAGAAAGTAAATACTCAATAGTAAATAATGTGCAAATTAAATGAATCTGCGATTGAGTTTGTCGTTGAGGAGTCTGATGGTGGAGGGGTAGCAGCTGTTCCTGAACCTGGTGGGGCATATCCTGTGGCACCTATTCCTCATGGCAGCAGCAAGAACAGAGCATGCCCTGGGTGGTAGAGTAGCAGTAGTCCTTGCTGATTACTGCTATACTCTCTGATGGCAATGTTCCTGTAGATGTTCTTGATGGTTTTGCCTGTGAAGTTCTGGACAATGTCCACTACTCTTTGCAGGGCTTGCTGCTCCTTCCAGGGCGTGTTGCAGACTTTTCCACTACACATCTGTAAAAGTTTGCCAAAGCTTTGGATGTCATACCAAACTTCCATAAACTCCTAAGAAAGTAGAGGCATTGACGTCCTTTCTTCACAATGACATTTGTGTGTTGGGTCCAGGAGAGGTTCTTTGAGATATTGATCCCCAGGAACTTAAATTTGCTCACCCTCTCCATCTGATTTCCCCCCCATGATCACTGGATCATAACCTCTGGATTTCCTCTTCCTGAGTGTGACGCTGTTGTTGGTGCACCATTCGGCCAAGTTTTCAATCTCCATCCTGTAAGCTGGCTCACTGTCTCTTTTTATACAACAATCTACCATGGTATCGTCAGCAAATCTGTCGTACTGAGCCACATAGTCATATGTGTAAAGCAGAAATTACATTAATGTTTGATTGAAGAGATGATTGCTACCATTAACAAAATATCCTCAATCAAAAGCAGCGAGTATTGAAAACAGTCTACCTGTTGGAATCCGTGGAGAGAGCAGATATTATCTTTTGACTCTGGGCGTCAATTTGTGCAATGACTTAAAGGATGCAGCCTGTCTGGATTTTCTACTGATCTCTAAAGTACAGTTTGAAAGTGGATTTCTGTTGTACAATTCGCAAAATACTTTCCACTGTTTAACCTTCAGCAAGTGTGGTCTCATTTAAAATGAAAGGCTGCAATGAAACACTGATGAAGGAATTAAATGCACCACCATTCTATGTAACTGTAGCAATTGACTAAGGAACGCTGTCGCCATACAACAATGTACAGAATTATACAATGGCAGTGTTCCATTGTGGACTAATGCCCAATTTGAATTACATTGTCTGGCTCATTTCTTGTGCAGTCATAGATTTGGCAGATAAGACAAGAAGACATAGGAGTATACTCTGCCCCGACATTCAGTCATGAGCTGATCCATTTTCCCCACTGCCCAGCCTTCTCCCCAAGTCCTTTGATTGCCCTGGCCTTCAAATCAGCGCTATTCGGGAGGGATTTTCAAACATAGAAACATAGAAGATAGGAGCAGGAGTAGGTCATGCGACCCTTCGAGCCAGCTCCGCCATTCAACGAGATCATGGCTGATCTTAAAGTTCAGTACCCCGTCCCCGCCTTCTCTCCGTAACCTTTAATACCCTTATACTGAAGAAATAGATCTAATTCCCTCTTAAATATATTTAATGAACCTGCCTCTACTGCCCTCTGTGGCAATGAATTCCACAGATTCACCACCCTCTGGGTCAAGAAATTCCTCCTCATCTCGGTCCTAAACGGTTTGCCTATTATCCTCAAAGCATGGCCCCGGGTTCTGGATTTTCCCATCATTGGAAACATCCCATCTGCATCCACTCTGTCCAGTCCTGCCAGAATTTTATACGTCTCTATGAGATCCCCTCTCAATCTTCTAAACTCCAGCGAGTACAATCCCAATTTGCGCAATCTTTCCTCATAAGTCATTCCTGCCATTCCAGGTATCAGCCTGGTGAATCGCCTCTGCACTCCCTCCATTGCAAGAGCATCCTTCCCTAGATAAGGTGACCAAAACTGCACACAATACTCCAGGTGGGGTCTCACCAAGGCCCTGTACAGCTGCAGTAAGGTATCCTTGTTCCTATACTCAAACCCTCTTGATATGAAGGCCAACATACCATTTGCCTTTTTAACCACCTGCTGTACCTGCATGCTCGCCTTCAGAGACTGATGTACAAGTACCCCTAGGTCTCTCTGCACTTCCCCATCTCTTAATCTATTGCCATTAAAATAGTAATCTGCCCTCCGGTTTGTATTACCAAAGTGGATAACCTCACATTTATCCACATTGTAGTGCATTTGCCATGTATCTGCCCAGTCCTTCAATTTATCCAAATCACACTGGAGCTTCCTGACCCCCTCTTCCGTGCACACAACCCCTCCTAGCTTAGTGTCATCTGCAAATTTGGAGATATTACATCCAATCCCCTCATCCAGATCATTAATGTAAATTGTGAACAGCTGGGGTCCCAGTACAGATCCCTGTGGTACCCCACTGGTCACCGCCTGCCACTCAGAAAACGAGCCATTTATCCCAACTCTCTGTCTTCTACCTGCCAGCCAGTTCTCAATCCACATCAATACTTTGCCCCCAATCCCATGAGCCTTGATTTTGGAAGCCAGTCGTTTATGCGGGACCTTATCGAAGGCCTTTTGGAAGTTCAGGTACACCACATCCACTGGCTCTCCCCCATCTATTTTACATGTCACCATCTCAAAGAATTCCAATAGATTTGTCAAGCACGATTTACCTTTTGTAAATCCATGTCGACTCCACCCGATCCCTTCTCTGCTAGTCATATGCTCCGCTATTACTCAGAGCCAGCTCTTCAGCGCTTGACGTCCTGCTTTGCGGAAACTGCCAAAATGTTTGGCCTGGAAGTCAGCCTGAAGAAAACTGAGGTCCTCCATCAGCCAGCTCCCCACCATGACTACCAGCCCCCCCACATCTCCATCGGGCACACAAAACTCAAAACGGTCAACCAGTTTACCTATCTCGGCTGCACCATTTCATCAGATGCAAGGATCGACAATGAGATAGACAACAGACTCGCCAAGGCAAATAGCGCCTTTGGAAGACTACACAAAAGAGTCTGGAAAAACAACCAACTGAAAAACCTCACAAAGATAAGCGTATACAGAGCCGTTGTCATACCCACACTCCTGTTCGGCTCCGAATCATGGGTCCTCTACCGGCACCACCTACGGCTCCTAGAACGCTTCCACCAGCGTTGTCTCCGCTCCATCCTCAACATCCATTGGAGCGCTCACACCCCTAACGTCGAGGTACTCGAGATGGCAGAGGTCGACAGCATCGAGTCCACGCTGCTGAAGATCCAGCTGCGCTGGATGGGTCACGTCTCCAGAATGGAGGACCATCGCCTTCCCAAGATCGTATTATATGGCGAGCTCTCCACTGGCCACCGTGACAGAGGTGCACCAAAGAAAAGGTACAAGGACTGCCTAAAGAAATCTCTTGGTGCCTGCCACATTGACCACCGCCAGTGGGCTGATAACGCCTCAAACCGTGCATCTTGGCGCCTCACAGTTTGGCGGGCAGCAGCCTCCTTTGAAGAAGACCGCAGAGCCCACCTCACTGACAAAAGGCAAAGGAGGAAAAACCCAACACCCAACCCCAACCAACCAATTTTCCCTTGCAACCGCTGCAATCGTGTCTGCCTGTCCCGCATCGGACTGGTCAGCCACAAACGAGCCTGCAGCTGACGTGGACTTTTTACCCCCTCCATAAATCTTCGTCCGCGAAGCCAAGCCAAAGAAGACATCCTTAATAATGGATTCCATCATTTTGCCCACTACTGATGTAAGGCTCACCGGCCGATAATTCCCCGCTTTTTCTCTACCCCCCCCCCTTTTTAAATAGTGGGGTAACATTAACTATCCTCCAATCCATGGAGGATCCTGAGTCTATCAAGTTCTGGAAAATAATTCTTAAAGCATCTGCTATCTGAGAGGCCACTTCCTTAAGTACCCTAGGATGTAGATTATTAGGCCCTTGGGATTTATCTGCCTTCAATCCCATCAATTTCCCCAAGACCATGTCCTTAGAGATACTGATTTCTTTCAGTTCCTCCCTTGCATTAGTCTCTATGTTTCCCAACATCCTTGGGAGGTTATTTGTATCCTCTCTTGTAAAAACAGAACTAAAGTAAGAATTTAATTGGTCTGCCATTTCCTTATTCCCCATTATATATTCCCCTGATTCCGACTGCAAAGGACCTACTCTGGATTTCACCAATCAAGAGTTAGACCCACCAATGAATACATTTCCAAGACATTTTTAGCCCCCCTTCACATTATCAACCCTCCAAAAAGGCAAGTAAACGACCTTGTTGCAGTACCTGGTAAGCTGCTCACACTGGACCATGTTGTTGTATGACGACAGTGTTGTTGATTCAATTTCTTGGTCAGTTGCTGCAGTAATGTAGCTTGGTGGTACATTTCAGCCCATCATCCCTTCATGCTTAATTGCATCCTATTAATTTTAAAGGACACCACACTTGCAGGAGGTTAAACAGTGGAAATTATTTGTGAGCTGCACAACGTGCACCTTGAGTTTGGTGGTATCACCTGTATCCTCCTGTCTTTGTCCTTCCTGGTGTTAAGAGGATGTGGGCTTGAGAGGTGTTGCATAAATTGGGGCATGTTGTTGCAAGGCATTTGGTGGATGGTGCAAATGAATCACATTGGCTGCTTTGTTCAGGACAGCCCCAAGCTCCATGAGAATTGCTGAAGATGTATTCATCCAGACAAGTGTATCTAGGCCTGGTGAATGGTAGAAAAGCTTGTTTGGAAGCAAATCTCTTGTTGCAAGGCATTCATCCTCTGATCGACTCTTGTACAGTTGGTCTCATTAGGGTTCTGGTCAACAGTGACTGCCATGGTATTGATGGTCTAGGGAGTCAATGCTGGTAATGTCAAGGATGGGTCAGTTTTTTAAAATCCCCAGCACGATTCCATGAAAGCTATCAATCATCCGTTAATGCTGATCACACACAGAAATGCAGCACAGTAGCAGACCATTTTGCCCAACGAATCCTTGCCCCCCATTAACCGATACCCCTGGTACGTTTCGAACTGGAGCCCCTGGAGAAAACCCACACAGACACAGGGAGAATGTATAAACTCCTTGCAGAGAGCGCGGGATTTGAACCCCAGTCCGGCTCCAACCGGCGCTGTAAAGGCATTGTGCCAACCACTACACCGTGCTTCTCTTTCTCTGACTGTAAGAGGCGCTTCTGCTGATGGCGAGTCTGTCTGCCATAAGCAAGTTCTGTGTAGTTCTGTGTAATATTGCACTGTCCTTATTACATGACAATAAAGGAACCTTGAGTCGGAATAAGTGGGATATTTTATGAAAAGTGCGTACAGCACGAGAACAAACGGCAAGACGTTGTCAGCTCTTTTTAATCATCCTACCCTATATTCATCCCCACAATGAACAGAAACCCCAGTGTTCCCCACTGAGCTCCCTGCAAAACGCAGGGATTATTCTCTCCATAATTAAACCATCTGAGCTAATTTTTAAAAATACCCTTTCTCCGTTACGTGATCTCTGAGGCCTTTTGCCAAGATTCTTGCCACCATTGGGGGGGGGGGGGTGGGTGGGAGGGGTTACATGTTGACCTCGCGGTACCAAGGCCCACAGCCCCCTTTTGAGTGATGGCATTCTTGAATTCAGACCCAAATTTTGCTGTCACATTTTAACTTCTGCCTTCATTCCAACTACTGAGCTGTCCAGGAAGCAGCTCTGTACTCGTATGCAGATCCAAATGGTGTGCATACATCTACAGCAACTGTGCAAAATGCACCGACGGACTCTTTGTGAAAACAAGCAGGCATTGAGAAATTTACGTTCTCTTTAAAGTGTTCCCATTAGGATCAGTAATAGTCTCGGTCACTGACAAATCTGGGGAAGTACAGCTGAATGCAATGAGCATTAAAATTTATAAGTAATCTGATAGTTGTTCTTTTAGATGCTGAATGCTGTAGAAAGTTTAAGATCAAACTATAAGGTTGTCGCCAGCATTCACCCTCTCTTCGCCACCTTCACCCCCACAGCGAGTCTGCTACTGCTGCTTTCTCAGCCTGAACTCAGATTTTTCTTGCCCTTTCTGTACCTCAGCCCTGCTCACTGCAGAAACACCAGCCCCTCGGTCCCCAACCCTCGGAGTTTATTGTTTCCAGCATCTGGTGCAGACTGGTTCAGCTTAGGCCGAGCGCCCGGGCTCTTTAATTGGAAGCAGCTGCGTTCAATTCGCTGCCCACGGCCTCGGGCTGTCAATCAGCGCAATTACCGGCCACGTCACCCAGCGCTTACCGAGTCGATGATTCCCTGAAGAGCAGTGAAGCCATCGTTTACAGGGAAGACATGGTCCTTGCTGTCTGCGATCCGCGCCAGCTTCAGGGATGGAAAAAGGGGCCAGGGTGGGGGGGTCGAATGGAGAAATAAAACATTAAATACTTTCTACCACTGAGCCTGAGAATTTAGAAGTACATTACTGCGAAAATTTAAAGCTTGCATTTTGGCAGATGCTACCTTAAAAATTCAGTTGCAAGTTAATATCAAAAAAGATAAGATATGAAAAATTGCTTCAATTAAATTAAAAAGCAAAGGAAAGAAATGAATAAGTTCCAAGTCTACACTGCTGTGAGGTGCTGTAATTTGTTTTGAAATCTTTTTTTGTACTGGCTGATGTAAGCAACTTTGGCAAAGGAAACTGGAAAGAATAATCAATTTCAGAATCAAGGACTTCCCAACGTCTGGGATTCCAGGCCGTGCCAACCTTCTCCAGGAGTTTGGGTGTTGATCTGGACAGTTTTACACCCGAATGATTTCACGGTGGGGGGGGAGCAGGGAAGGTTATGCTGCCACTGTGCAAGGTCCCGATGAGTCCACGTCTGGAGGACTGTGCGCAGCTCTGATCTCTTTCCTTGAAGGAGGTTGTACTGGGAGGTGGTGCGGGGGTGGGGGCTTCACCAGGTTGATTCCGGAGATGAGGGGGGTTGGCCTATGAGGAGAGATCGAGTCGTCTGGAACTTTACTCACTGGAATTTAGATGAATGAGAGGGGATATTACAGAAACATATAAAATTATGAAAGGCGTTGATAAGATCAAGGTAAGTAAGAAGTTTCTATTAGTGGGAGAGACTAGAACAAGGGTCGTAGATTTAGGATGGAAATGAGGAGGATCTGCTTTTCCCAGAGGGTGGTGAATCTGTGGAATTCGCTGCCCATTGAAGCAGTGGAGGTGACCTCAGTGAATATATTTAAGACCAGGTTGGATAGATTTTTACATAGAAGGGGAATTGACAGGTATGTGGAAAAGGTAGGTAGAGATGAACCAATCATCAGATCAGCCATGATCACATTGAATGGCAGAGCAGGCTTGATGGGCCGGATGGCCAACTCCTGCTCCTAATTCTTATGTTCTTGTGCAAATGCAATATTTTCTTCCTATCTCCTGCCCCTCCCACTTTGAGAATTCCTCGTGGGACTTGATTCTTTGACAGCATGCCAACCAGAAGTCAACGATGAGCCAAGAAACCGATTTCAGGTGGAGAAGCGCACAATCTGGCACCATCTCGAGCAACCATTGTGAAGCTGCAGGGCTCAATATGGCGGCGGCATTCATGGGGAGAATGAGTCAGTCAGTTTCGGATTGGAAGGATCTGGTTCTGAAACCTTGCCTGACTATTCCCCCCTCCAATCTGACACATTTGTCCATGGCCTCATGCACTGCCAAACCAAGGCCACCCACAAATTGGAGGAACAACACCTAACATTCAAGATTCAATTTATTGCCATAGTTATAAAACGGTGTCCTATTACATGAAATTCCCTTTTGCCTGCTGCAAGGCAGACAGGTTCGCTACCGGCAGGAATTGCCTAAGCACCTCTTACAGTCGGAGAGAGAGAAACAAGAGAGTTCCCCCAGAATCACCAAGTGTCCGTAGATTTGCCTCCGGTGCTTCCACAGCATTGCAGGGTCCAGTCCATACCACTGGCAACCCGAGCTCCAGATCCAAACCTTCGACCTTCGGCGCCTCCTCGCACCCCTCAGATCAGTCTCCCGACAGCAGTCTCCAGCAGCCCGCAACTTCTGTGGGATCCTCACCTTAAGTTGCCCAGCAGCCCGCCACAGTGGTCACGGTCCGGTGGGTCATCTCTTCCACTTCTTCTCAGATCCAGGGGGCAGTCTTTCAGAACTCTGGTGCTCTGTCCCAGTCCTCCACTTCCTCTCGTGGCTGCTGTTGATTAATAGGCACCACCATCTTGGGCGCAGACCCGCAGTCGCGGGATTCCGTCTGGGCACCCTCCAACCAGATGGCATTAACATCAACCTCTCTGGTTTCCATTAAATCTCTCTCAACCTTCCCCCGTCTCCTTTCTTCCAGCTCCCCACCCCCTCCCTTCTCCATTCCCACGATCACTTATCATTAGCCCTCCCACCCATATCCACCTGACCTCCTGCCTGTGCTCCTCCCCCACCATTTTATTCAGGCACCTGCCCACTTTTTAGCTCACACTTTGACAAAGGGCTCAGGCCCAAAACATTACTTACACATCTTTGCTGCACAAGGTAATACTGCAGGACTTGCCGAGTTTCTCCAGGTCCTTTGTGATTTGAACTCCAATCCCAGCTTTTTTTTTTTGATTCAAAGACCATCCCCATCCTTGCTGCTTGGTCACTTGACTCCCTCCAGCCTCCCTCTAATTTCAGGTGGAACGTCTTGTAAATGTCGACAGACTGGCATTGACGACAGTCTTCCGTTTGTTCCAGATCCCTCTGGGTTCCCTACGGCAACGGCATCGATGGGGCAATGACCTGACAGGAGAGGTGTGGGTGAAACACGGACGTCTGCAGGCGCTGTGATTATAGTGAAACCCCACAGAAATGGAGGAACTCAGCTGCGCTCGCAGCGCCTCAGGAGGTAAAGATAAGATCACTGATATTTCAGGCCCCCTCCTTCAAGGTACAAGCGAAAAGCAGGCAGGCATTACACTTTGTGGTGAGTCAATTATGGTTTATATAGTCATTGGTTCAGAGCTTTGGCCCATCAATTCCATCAATCATAAATTAATGCTAATCTCTTTTTTTCCCCCAAAGTAAAGACACACAGAAATGCTGGAGGGAATTCACCGGTTTTGCCACATCCATAGGAAGATGTATATCTCTCTTTAATATCCAATTAATATCTCTTTACCTCCTGTGGATGTGACGAGACCAGCTGAGTCCCTCCAGCATTTCAGTGTGCTTTTACTGGTTGGAGAAGGGGGACAAACCATCTTGAAAATTGTATACCTGCCCCTCATGCAGCATCTCAGCCCAAACTGTCAGCCATTTCTTTGCTTCCACAGATGAGGAGCAGATCTAAAAATTCTTTAGCATCCAATAATACAAAATCATGAGAGGAGAAGACTGGGTCAGTGCAAACTTTTGCCCAGAGTCGGGGAACATCAGTACCCAGAGGTTTAAGGTGAGGGGAGGAGGGATGTAACAGGAATCTATGCCCCCCCCACAAGTTGGTGGGTTTATGGAACAAGATGTCAGAAGAGGTAGAGGAGAAGGTGCTATTGAAAAGCTTAAATTAAATAGACTCATGGAGAGGACCAGCTTAGAGGGATGTTGGCAAAAAACATGCAGGTAGGACTAGCATGGGTCAGCAAGGGCAAGTTGGGCTGAAGGGCCTGTTTTCATACGGTAACAACTATGACCCTAGCCTGACCCATTGAGTTCCTCCATCACAAACTAGCTGAAGGCTTTTTTTCTTTGCAGTCAACTACTGCCAAGAGGCACTGGCTTTGCGAGTTTCCTGCAGCCACTCTTTGCGTAGCCAGACAGCCGGATGCTCTTCACAGCACAGACAGACAATTCCTCCAGTTTAACAGAAGGCACGGTTGCTCATCTTCCAGCTCCAGGAATTATCCTAGCTATTAATGATCAGATGCCAAGAAAGATTGGCCCAACTGTGTTAACATCCAGTGAAATCTAGATAGGAAAATGGGCATCTTTTGTGCATTAATTAGTTGTCCTGAAATTTGGAAAGAACGTCAATCCAAGAATAAAAGGCAGTATCCAAGACGTCAATGTTAAACATTGTCCAGAAATGCTTCAATGAGCTGAGTAAGTGATTGTAACTGTACAGAAAATAATATCCTCAGTCAAAATTGATGTCTCCTGCAGAAAAATCAGGTTGAATGAAACGCAAGTCTCGCCAATGTGAACATCTGGGTGTGCAAAACACGGAAAGCATGCAGATGCTGAGATTGTAGTCAGACACACAGGGATGCCGGAGGATCTCAGCCGGTTTCGCAGTGTCCAGAAGCGGGAAAGATAATTCACCGACGTTTGGGCCTGAGCCCTTCTTCAAGGTATGAGCAAAGAGAAAAAAACCAGGCAAGCATTTTAATTAAAGACCAGAGATGAAGGGGGAAGAGTCCAGACCTAACAGCAAAAAGGAGATAATCGGATACAAGTGAATTGATTTTGGCTCAGTGAAGGGAAAAGGAGTGAGAGAGCAGGATGCAGGGATGAAGATGTGGCTGGGGTTGGCTTTCAACAGAAAGCAGAGAGGTCAATGTTAATGCCATCCAGTTGGAGGGGGCCCAGACATAAGATGAGGTGCCGTTCCTCCAATTTGCAGGTGGTCTCAATCTGGCTGTGAACGAGACCACGGGCAGTCGTGTCAGCGAGGGAATGGGATAGGGAATTGCTTACTGGATGTGTACCAGAGACAAATAGATAGGGAGAGATGTGGCTGGCTTGGCTGCTGTCACAGCAGCTTCTGATGCTGCCCTTCTCTGCAGGGGGCTCAACAGCTGCTGTCTCCCAGCTGACGGACAGTAATTGGTACAATTAGTTACCAATTCACAAGCAAGAAAGGGGAAGTGTTCTGAAATCACAGAACTGGACTGACACACTGCACAGGTCAGGCAGCACCTGTGGTGCGAGCGAGAAAAAAAGTCCCTTAGAGCAGTTTCCAGCAGAACCTTGTACAGTATGAAAGTGGTATCCTGGTTTGATGCATTCATTGGGGACAGTCGCATCACACATACCAGGAAAAGCAGAGCTCCAGCACGTTGCATGCTGGAAGATCCCAGCAATGTCGATTTGGTCATCAACAAAACAGGCTAACCCAATGGGACATGAAGCATTCGAGGTGAACAGAGTCAAAATCTCACCAGGTACCAACTGACTCTCTGACACGAGCTACTGGACAGAAAGCAGTCAGGGAAATCCTGGCTGAACTCGCTCCTCCTCATTAGGACAATGAAATTCAACTCTCGCACCCAGCAGAGAGCAGCTGGCTCAGCCCAGGTCTGAACCGGTGACCTTCTTCCTTTGTGTGCAAGCTATGGACGAATGTGCAGTCTTTGACAAAATCACAAGGGCCCACTGAGTGAAAGCAGATCAACTCCATCAACCCGCAAGATGTAGGAGCAGAATTAGGCCATTCGGCCCATCCAGGCTGCTCTACCATTCCAGATGCATTCACCCACTCTCTTGCCTTCTCCCCATACCCTTCGATGGGCTGACTATTCAACCCATCTCTGCCTTAAATACACCCAGTGATTTGGCTTCCACAGCTGCCCTTGGCACCGCATTGTGGAGATTCACCTCTCTCTGGCCAACTGGGAGCAATTATGACTTTAAATCAAGGGCCCCCAAAGCTTTTTAGACCATCGACCCCTTTGTGGAATCCTTGATCCTTTGTCAACCCCCAGGCATGGAATTTCCCCATCCTCCCCAACCCCCAGTCAGCGTGACCTGCTGAGTTTCTCCTGCGTTTCAGGAAGTTAGAATTTGCGTGACTTCTGAGCAGGTAATTCAGCTCTATATTATCAGTGTGTGCAAATATTTCCTCAATACTGTACCAAGCTTCACATATGCGTTCCTGGCAGAAAATGGTGTACCTCAGGTTGGGGGGGGGGGGGGGTGCTGGGGAAGCAAGCATCTCTTTCATCTTTTTCATTTTCCCTCCAAACTCAAAAATCTGCTGCCTTCAAGTGTCCTGTTCCTTCTTCTGTGGCTCACAATCAAGGTGAATTCTTGAGCTTGTGAAATGTACGGTCAGACATTCAATAGAGAGCCACACTTCAACTTTGGCCGAACCTGAGATTATTGAATTCAAGGAATCATTGGAATGCTTGCTCCGAGCATTCGGCAGCAGGATGGTTCCCATCGCCAACAACCTTAGAAACATCGACACTACAGTCAAAGTCCTGGTATCTGACACCTATGGGGACTGGTCGATGCCAGGTAAGTGAATTTTCTGGTTGCTTGAGATTGCATGGTTCATGAATTGGCAAACTAAAGGCGAGGTGTGGCAATTTTAAACTTCAGTGGTTTTTTTCAAAAAAAATATTTATTTTCCTCAATTTTTTTTGGCAGTTGCTTGACTTCCCAATAACAGGGATTTTACTGCATTATTAATAGCCACTGGTGATGCAGCGTCAAATGCTGATTGGACAATCAAATTTGTTCGGAGATTGGACTTCAAATCATTATTTGTTCGGGTGAATGGACACATTTTAAAAAAGTTAATTGGGGAGGTATGGATTTAATTTTTACTGAGTTACGTAACCATTTTGACTCATTCCGTTTTAATCGGAAGGGTGCCAATGTGGAGTAAACAAGAAAAAAAAAAACTACTCAAAACATTCATGTGTATTTAAGATCTTTTTTAAAAAATCAAGATAAGAAAGTATTTTTAAAATAATTAATACGAGCTGTAGTCATATCCAATAATTTTCAATGCCAGGTGATGTTGTTTCTGAATCAAACCTTGAAACGAAAACCAGGATCTGTTTTAAGTTCTCCCTCGTTCTTCTCATGCATCAGTTTGTATATATCAAAGAGCAGATTTTTGCCTAAGTTTACCAGGTAAATGTGACCAAACACACCTGTGTTTCGTTGAAGTCTTTGACACCAACGCAGTAGACTGTTGCTCCAAGGCTTCGAGACCGGTTAGCCTGGGGAAAATAAGAGATGGTGAAGGGGGTGGAAAACACCAGTTGTACAAATATCAGCAACAAAACCATTTAATGGCAACTTGTTCATTCTTTGCCTCAATTATGGACCATTGGGATAACATGGTGTCAAACAAAATTGCAGCTCAAGTTGGAAGCAGCCATTAATCTATCCCTTCAGTACAAGCTCTCTTCGCACATAGCATCTTTCAGCTGCTCCCTTCAGGGAAGAGATCCAGGAGTATCAGAGCCAGCACCACCAGGCTGAGGAACAGCTTCTTCCCACAGGCAGCGAGAATGTCGAACAACCAAAGGAACTGCTCACACTAACCATCCAAGACACTCATATTCACAAAATAACATTTATTTATTTGTATGTATGAATACTTATCCTGCACATGTAACGTCCATTTGCATGCGAGTTATGTCTGGTTGTGTGTCTGCATGCTTTGCACCAAGGACTGAAGAACGCTGGATCTCTAAGCATCCCCATTGATCCCATTCCCTATCCTCCCTCAAATACCCAGCAACTCTTCCAGTTCTCCAACCACCGCTACACAATGGGGGCAACTTGCAGGAGAAACTGAACCTATCAATCGCACATCTTTGGGATGCGAGATGAAACCAGAGCATTCAGGCAAGACCCAAGGTTAGAGCAATGTACCTGCAGTGACATCCATTACAATACATTCCTGCTTGGATTTTCTCACAAACTCACTGGTGTAAAATCAAGATCCATTCCTGCTCCTTTCTAGTCCAGGGACTCCAAACAATGAATGTCTCCGTCTTTGCTTCCTGTTACAAACTACAGCTTTTTGAATCATGAACTTTAGACAACTTGTTCAGTTTGTCCCATCTTCTCTCCAGCCTTGCCATGCTCAGCAAGGATGTGTGGAGATTGCACCTCTTCCTGCGGCCATGGGGGCTTCCCTCTTTCTTCCTTCATCTCCCAGAGGTGCTGGTTGGAAGGTTCATTATATTACCCCCCCCCTTGTGTAGGTGAATACCAGGAGAAGCAGGAGACATGCAAGAGGCAATGGATGAGCAGGAAATAAATGGGATGAATGGAACTGCTGGAGAGCAGGCATCGACTTGATAGGCCAAATAGTCTCATTTTACTTCACAAGCAAATACGAAGTGTGGATATGCATCTCTGAAATCTAGGTTCTTAAAATTCCAAGCAATATTCTTTACTTAATTCTTCTTCTTTCTTTGGCTTGGCTTCGCGGATGAAGATTTATGGAGGGGTAATGTCCACGTCAGTTGCAGGCTCGTTTGTGGCTGACAAGTCCGATGCAGGACAGGCAGACACGGTTGCAGCGGTTGCAAGGGAAAATTGGTTGGTTCTCCGGTCCTCGGTGTAAATCACGCAGACACACATGACACGGAGGACAGATGAAGGACAAGTATTAATTTATACCAGTGGTTTTCAAACTTTTTCTTTCCATTCGCATCCCACCATTAAGTGATCCCTATGCCAATAGGTACTCTGTGATGAGTAATTACAAATAAATAAAAATAGTTTGTAAGTACAATTCAGCACCAAACCACAAGAAGATACTGTGGATGGAAGAGAAACGGAGTGAGAGTGAGGGAGAGGATGTTTCTGATCCACCAGGAAAAAGTGTGTAGAATTGAGAATTCAGATTTGCCAAAACCACCAGTGGGCCATAGCCTCAACTGGTAAATCTGATTCTGATCTTGGATGTTGTTGACACAGAATGAATTTTTAGATTTTGTCTACATTTCAAATAAAATGAAACTTTTATATAAGGTTTCAACTCTGCTAGAGGTCCCAATGCTCAGGACAAGAAAAAAAACTCCAAAGGGTTGTTAACTTGGCCTGCAACATTATGGGCACCAGGCTTCACTCCAAGAGGACATCTACAGAAGTCAGTATCTTAAGAAAGCAGCCTCTATCCTCAAGGACCCCACCACCCAGGCCATGCCCTCTTCCCTCTGCTACCATCGGGAAGGAGGTACAGGAGCCTGAAGATGAGCACCCAGTGCTACAAGGACAGCTTCTTCCCCTCCGCCGTAAGATTCCTGAATAACCAAAGACACTGCCTTATCTTGATTTAAAAAAAAACACTATTTTTATTATTTTGTAAGGTAGCTTAAATAAATTTGATGCTGGCACAAATCAATGAATTTCATGATACGTTCATGACGATAAATTCTGATTCTGAGAAGATGGGCCTTCTCCGGAGCAGCTACAAAAGCAAACGAGAAAGGGAAAACTGCTTACTTGATGGCAGCAACAACTAAATTTAAAAGGGTTCCAACAGGAGTGGGCTCCAAGTGCAGCGGTGTTAAGTAGGATGGATTGGAACCCTTGGTTCATTAATTTCATTTGGCTCGGCATCTGCTTCCCTGGAATTTTGTACTCAACAGGCTGAAGAGCAAGTCACCAAGGAAAATTTTCAACCCTTGAGATGAATTCACTCTGGGTCCAGATGGCTTATGGAACACAAGCAAAGCACTTAACCCCCAGCTTCAAGGCTCGCAAGATCTAGGATCAGATGGAGGCCTATTGGCCCAGCGAGCCTGCTCCACCATTCTAATCACGAGCTGATCCAGCCCCACTCCCTGGCTTTCTCCCCATAACCCCTGATGCCTTGACTGATCAAATACTTGTCAATGCACCCCATGACCTCACTTCCACAGCCGCCTGGGGCAACGTTCCACAGACTCTCAACCCTCTGACTAAAAAACATTTTCAGCAGTTTTAAACTGGCATCCGTTTATTCTGAAGCTGTGCCTCTTGTCCAAGACTCCCCTACCGTGGGAAACATCCTTGTCACATCCACTCTGTCCAGGCCTTTCAGGATTCAAAAGGCCTCTATGAGGCCCCCCCCCCCCTTCATCCTTCTGTACTCCAAGGAGTACAGTCCAAGAGCCAACAATCATTCCTCATAAGCTAACCCTTTCACTCCTGGTATCATTCTGGTAAATCTTCTCTGAACCCTCCCTCCAACATTATATGCTATTCCTCCAGAAATGAATGGCAACATAGCATTTGCCTTTTTCACCCCTGATATATGCACATTATCACATAAAGAAGGCTTATTGGATACTTGATAAGTCTGGGAGCTTCCCAATAAGGAAGGAGATAACAGAAATTTACATAAAAAAAGGGATAAGAGTGTTCAGCTGGGGTAGGATGGGTCCCTTGGTCTGCTGGGTACCTAGCCGAGCATTGGGAATCGTTGATGGAGGGGAGGGAGCCTTTTGTGATGATCTAAGCCGAATCAAAATCAGGTTTATCGTCATGAGCGTATGCCACAGAATTCTCTATTTTGCGGCAGCAGTATTGCGCACTAGAGGTGCAGAATTGCAATAAAATACAGTTCCATAAATACAACATTTAAAAATAAATAACTAGGGCAAAAAGAGGAAAAAGCAAGGTCGTGTCTACAGGTTCACGGACCGTTCAGAAATCGGAGGGCGGAGGGGTAGAAGGTGTTTTTGTAACATTGGGTGTCCTGTCCCTCCTTCCTGATGGTAGCAGTGGGAAATGGGGATGGCCTGTGTACTGGGGGTCCCTGATGAAAGAGGTAGCACACCAAGCTGCTTTTTTCAGAGACCGCCTCCTTAACGGACTGAGGACTAATACCCATGATGGCATTGGCCGAGTTTACAATCTCCAATTTCCCTTTTTTTCTAATTCTTACAAATCAAAATGAGATTAATTTTCCCCGTTCTTGCTTTTCCATGATTATGGATGAATTGATACAATTATCTGTCACTTGCCAGCAATTTTGAAACCTCAGCCATCACTCCTGGTTATCCTACATGTTGTCTGCAAACAAAATCCGCTTACCAGATAAATAAGAGCATGTGCAGATGCTGGGATCGAGTGCAATGCACAAATAGGCTGGTGAAACACAGCAAATGCACCGGTTCGATATTCAGTTCACCTCCTCGACTTCGTGTTGTACAAGAGGAGGCATTGATGGCCCGATTAATTTAAGTTTAGATATCCAGCATGATAACAGGCCCTTTCAGCCCTTGAGCCCATGCTACCCAATTACATCCAATTGACCTCTATGTTTTTTTTTGAAGGGTGGAAGGAATCCAGAGCCACTGGAGGAAACCCGTACAGACACTAGACAGTGCAGAATTTGAACCCTGGTCTGATCGCTACTGCTGTAAGAGGGTTGGGCTATTCGGTCTGCCAACTGTACCCTCCTGATAGACTTTAATGCTCACTTTCACACAGCCACTGAACAGCGGAAAATTTCTGCTCTGATGGCAGTGTAAAAACGTCAGGGACAGAATTTGTTAAGCAAATTCCATCCCGTAATTTTTCCTCTCGTCGTCTCTTCCCCCCCCCCCCCACCCCCCCCCCCCCCCGGACACATTTTTATGGAGCAGCTGCAGTGCAAATTGACCGTAGCAACTCCATAAGAAACAGGCTAATTGAATACGATGTTCTCCCTCCGACAAACTCCGCAACACAGGAAGGCAGTGTAAAAAGTGCCCCTGTGCAAACAATCACATCGGGGCACACCAGAGGTACGCATGGTCTTATTTTTTTTTCAGAATAATTCCCAAGTTTCAGTGTAAAAATGCACATCGATAAACAATTTTCAGGTGGCCACTGATTCAGCCACACAAAATCCTCGAGGCATCAGAATGATAGACAACGACTTGGGACTTGTCTAAGCAGCCCATAATCTTTGAGTTGGGGCAATTCCTTGTTGCTTGCCAGACAACACATCTGGACATTAAATATTCTGACTAGTGAATCAAATAAGTTATTAAATAAGTACAGGCAAGTTCAAATGTATATGTTAAAATGCAAAGTTCACTCAACACTAAATTACAAAGATTGTTTGTATAACAAATATTTCTGGAAATAATCACTAATTTAGAGCAGCCTGGGGCGGGGGTGCCCACAGCACATTTGGTGGGGGGGAAGAAGGAACTGAAATTGTACAATTTTTAAAAATGTAAACTAAATTTGACTGCTTCACAGGGAAGGAGGCCCATAAACTTTGAGCGGAATCGTGAAGGTGCAGAGCTGAAAAAAGAGGAAGAATGGCTGATTTAAAGACAGTCTGAGTTTCAGGTTAACATGAATCAAAAGTGGAGAATAATTTTACATACAGATTTGAAATGGCCCGTTGTATATCTTAAATAAAATATATGGGGTTGAATTATTAATCCTTTTTTCACACATTTGTGGTGTTGTTCCGAACCATAGCAACTAATTGATGAGTTTTAGATTTTAAAAAAAATTGAAGTATTTACTTCACTAATCATAGCACTTGTATTCCAGATGTATCATCTGGCAAGCAAAGTATCATGGGATCGCCACATCCCAAAAACTCTGGGCCTGAAAGCACGTCCAAATTCCCCTGACAAATGTTGCGATTCCATTAAAGTGTCGAGTTGCAGAGAAAAGGGGATCAGAAAGAACAAAAGGAAAGGTCTGTGTCAGGGAGGAAAGGTTGATCGACACGGGGGAGGTACTACCAAGGCAATGCATGTCTGGAGGGGGGAATAAAATGGAGAGGAAGATGCAGAACCATAGAACAGTATAGCACAGAAACGGGCCCTTCTAGTCTGTGCCAAACTATAATTCTGCCTCGTCTCATTACCTGCACCCAGTCCAAAGCCCTCCATGCCCCTCTCATCCACATACTTTTTAAATGTTAAAATTGGCATTGGAAATGAGAACACTGAAGCAGCCAAGTGGGCGCACAGCGCAGCCACACGAACTGTCGCCGGCGCTGTTCTGCAGGTGTGCAGAACCATAACATTGACTCTGCATATTCACCTAATGGTCTGCGTGCGAGAGGTACAGAGTGCCGAGGAATGGCACGTTGAGCTGTTGAGTCTTCTCTCAGAAGGTGTGGAACACTTACAAGGCTAGATTTAAACCTGCCAGTCGTGTGGATCGGCAGCAACCTCATGGTGACATCCCACCTTGTCCCGTGGAGCCTGGGACATGCAGTATATAAAAGAAGCCTGTAAACCCTAAATAAATCAGTCTTCAGTTGTCTAGTCTGCTGTGTTTTTGTATTATTTCAGTAGCCACTACAACATATAATTTATGTAATAATTATTCCATTTTTCTTAAAATTTGGAGCTCCTATTTGGATTATATGGGGTTGAATTATTATTCCCTTTTCCACACATTTGTTCCGAACCATAGCAACTAATTAATGAGTTTTATGTTACATGATCGCCTCTTTCTTCCTTTTATTTTTCCTTTTCTTTGGGGGTAGTTTAGTGGAGGGTGGGGAAGGGTGGGTGGGGGTGTATATTTTTTACATTATCAATAAGTAAAGTTTTAAAAAGAAAAATTGAGCCCACATTCATCACTTCAGCTGGCAGGTGATTCCACACTCCCATTCTTCTCTGTGTGAAGGTGTTCCCCCACCCCTCCACCTTCCCCCTTAACCCACGTCCTCTGGTTTGTATTTCACCTACCCTCAGCGGAAAACATCTACCTATATTTCCTCTGTCTATACCCCTCATAATTTTAAAAGCCTCCATCAAATCTCCCTTCCTTCTTCTACAGTCCAGGGAATAAAGCCCTAACCCTGGCAAATTTCTACAGATGTGTGATGGGAAGTGGGCTGACCGGCTATATCGCGATCTGGTATGAGAACACCAGTACCCCTAAACGCAACTCTCCCCGCCACTGAGAACATCTACAGTGAATGCCTTCGCTGGCGAATCACACCACCCAGCACACACTCGGTTCTCGGTGCTGCCATCAGGAAAGGTATCGGTGCCACAAGATTCGCACCACCAGGTTCAGGAACAGCTGCTACCACTCCACCATCAGACTCCTCAATGACAAACTCAATCAGGGGCTCATTTAAAGGCTCTAACTTTGGCACATTATTGATTTATTTTATTCTCTCTGTATTGAACAGTTTGTTTACATTTATTGATTTGTTTACACGTGTAGAGTTTTTTTTTTGCCCGACCAATATGTAGTAATTCTGAAGAGCCCGTGGGAAAAAGAATCTCAGGGTTGTATGTGATGTTGCGTACATACTCTGACAATAAATCTGAGACCTGGATTCATTCACCGAGGCACCCTACCGCTCAGTCTTCAGCAAGTGAATGGAAAGAGAGGCTGGTCTTACTTTCGGCAATTAACTCACAAATGCAGCAAGGGGAACAGAATCTTCACTTTGCATCAGAGGCATCCAAAGTGCAGTTCTGAGCCAACGGGATAGTGAATGGGGAGGAGGATGTAAAGAGGCTTCAAGGATGTTGACTTCACAGGGCAAATCGGAACTTATCAGGACTAATCACTGAACACCAAATAGAGATGCAGCAAGCAATTTGGAAGGCCCATGGCACGTCAGCCATTGTCATAAGAGACTACGAGGGAGGAGCAAGTTCAAAGTTTAGGTTTATTGTCAGAGTACATACATGACATCACATGCAACCCTGAGATTCTTTTCCCTGCAGGCCAGGCAGAATTTGTACTTTTATTCTTTTTAAATTTAGACCTACAGCGGGGTAACAGGCCTTTCCGGCCCACGAGCCCCTGACACCCAATTACACCCAAATGACCTGCAGCCCCTAGAAGGGCGAGAGGAAACTCACACAGACATGGGGAGAACATACAAACTCCTTACGGACACCGTTGGATTTGAACCCCTGTCCCGATCGCTGGTGCTGAAATGGCAGTGCGCCAATTGTGCCACCCCTATTGGCAATGCAAAAAATGATACCCAAGATACGGATACAAAATATACTGACTGCAAAATGCAGAAAATAAATATTCAATTATAAATAATGTGCAAAGTCAGAGATTTATTGCAACTGTACAGGACCTTGAGAGTATATCTGAAGTATTACATACAATTTTGGTTATCTCACAATAAAAGGAAGACTTACCACAAAAGAGGTGGAGAAAAGATTCACTGGAACAAGTTCCAGGGATGAAAGGTTTGTTGCATGTGGAGAGATCTCATTGACATGGCCTTTATCAAAGAGAGGGGGTAAAAATCTTACATGACTCCACAGGCTGGTTGCAGAGAAAATGTTTTCCCTGGCTGAGGAGTCCTTGATGAAGGGCACAAGCCCGAAATGTCGGATCTGTATCTTTATCTTTGCTACATAAAGGACACTGTTTGACCTGCTGAGTTTCTCCAGCATTGAGTTTTTACTCAGAATACGGATTGAGCGGAGAGGAAACTACCTCATACAGAAGGTGGTAAATCTTTGCAACAATTTACCCCAGAGGGCTGTGGAGGCTCAATTAAAAGATCAACAGATCTCTGCATTTTTATGGAATCAAGGAAAATAGGGACAATGGGTAAAATAGCATTGAAATAGACATTAGCCTTGATGAATAGTAGAGGATGATCAAAGGGCCAAATGGGCTTCCTCAGCTCCTCTTTCTTATCTTTAATCTGGATCAAGTGCCCAGATTGATGGAGTTTCGAGACAAGATTCTGGTCATTATTTCCATCATTTTACATGTTGCATCCAACTGTGGGCAGGTGCCCTCCAGGGCTCCACAGGAAGCACTTATTCAATCTAAAATTAGTCCCGCTCAACAACCACAACAATGATTCATAGGTTTCTACATTATTAAAGTGGCATCTCTTGGACGAGATATTTAACAGGCTTTCGCTCGGGTAAAGATTCCACTGCGTTATATGAAAGAAGAGCAGGAGAATACCCCTGGAGTCCTGAACCATACTCGGTCAACTTCACGAGAACAGATGGTCTGGTCATCATCAGTCACGTGTGGAAATTCACTTTTGTCAGAATGGCCCACTGCACTTCCTATGTTTATAGCAGTGGCTGCAGTTCATCACCAAGAAAATTGTTCTGACGAAAGGGACATCAGTAAATCTTCTCTGCACTCAATCTAATAAGATGTTGCTGGGACGTTTTTCAATTTTTAATTTATTTAATGTTTTAATTTGGGCATACAGCACAGTAACAGGCCGTTTCGGCCCACGAGTCCGTGCCGCCCAACTTACGGTGGGATGAAACCGAAGCCCATGGGGAAAATCCATGCAAACACAGTAAGAACAGACAAATTCCTTATAGATAGTGTGGGATTTGATCGCTGGTACCGTAAAGGCAGTGCGCTAAACGCTAGGCCAACCGTGCCATCCCAGGAATGGGGTTACAGGGAAAGGTTAAACAAGTTAGGACTTTAATCCCTGGAATGTATAAGAATGAGGGGATATTTGAGAGATGTTTACAAATGTGAGAGGTGTGCGGAGGTTTGATATGACATTGGAAACCCTAGCAAATTTCTACATGTGCGTGGTGGAAAGTGTGTTGACCAGCGGAATCACGGCCTGATATGGGAACACCAATACCACTGAGTGAAAATCCCTGCAAAAGGTAATGGACACAGCCCAGGGCATCACAGGCAAAACCTTTCCCACCATCAAGAACATCTACAAAGAACGCTGCCATCAGAGAGCGGCACCAATCATCAAGGATCCACACCACCCAGCACATGCTCTGTTCTCACTGCCGCCATCAGGAAAGTGGTGTAGGTGTCACAAGGCTCGCACCACCAGGTGCAGGAACAGCTGCTCCCCCTCCACCATCAGACATCTCAACAACAAACTCAATCTGTGATATTTAAAGTCTCTTGCACTTACTGATTTTTCTCTCTATTGTAGTTTGTTTACATTTCTTTATTTGTTTACATGTCTGTTCTTGAGTACAGTTTTTTACATGACCAATTCTGCCTCGTCTGCAGGAAAAAAATCTGAGTTGTATGTAATGTCATGCATCTACACTGACAATATATCTGAAATATGAATCTAATCTGAAAATTATGGGGATAGACAGAGTAAATGGAAGCAGGTTTTTCTCCACTGCGGGAAGGCGAGATACAAAACAGAGGACACAGGGAAAGGTTCAGGGGAATTTCTTCACACAGAGAAAGGTGGGAGTGTGGATCGAGCTGCCAGCTGAAGTGGTGAATGCGGGCTCAATCTTAGAAGAATTTGGACGAGTACATGGATGGAAGGATTATGGAGGGTTACAGACTGAGTTGAGGTCAGTGGGACTAGGCAGAATAATAGCTTGGCACAGACTAGAAGTGCCTGTTTTCTATGCTGTAATATTCTATGGTTCTAAATGGCCACTGGCCACAGAGACAGAAGTGCACCAAAGAAGAGGTACAAGGACTGTTTAAAGAAATCTCTTGGTGCCTGCCACATTGACCACTGCCAGTGGGCTGATATTGCCTCCAACCGTGCATCTTGGCGCCTCACAGTTTGGCGGGCAACAACCTCCTTTGAAGAAGACCGCAGAGCCCACCTCACTGACAAAAGACAAAGGAGGAAAAACCCAACACCCAACCCCAACCAACCAATTTTCCCTTGCAACCGCTGCAACCGTGCCTGCCTGTCCCGCATCGGACTTGTCAGTCACCAACGAGCCTGCAGCAGACATGGACGTACCCCTCCATAAATCTTCGTCCACGAAGCCAAGCCAAAGAAAGAAAAGAAAGAAAGAAATGGATAAATATTCTCAGTTGCAGAAGGGCAAAAGATTCACCATTTTAAAATAGAAAAGACAAATCTTTGGTGACCCTGGAGTTGTATTATGGTCAAATATCAGGACCAGAGCTGATGCACTGGGAAGCTGGATAAGCACAGGATGGAGAAAGGGATAGAGAGAACTGTTGAATGAAATTGTCATGGAGTATATTCACCAGTATGCACCTATCAGGCTGAACTCTGTCTTTACATCCTTCAAACGTCTTTGAATACTTTGTGAGATTCTGCAGCCACTCTTCCAGGGCTCGTTAGCCAGAAAAAACCCATGGACTTCTGTTTGAAGATCATAAATGATAACTCATACTCAGCTTTCACCAATCTCTGGTAAGACGACACTGTTCAGTTCTGGTCACCTCATTACAGGAAAGATGTGGGTGCCGAAGGGATTTACCAGGATAGGAAACAAGTCTTATGAGGCAAGGTTAGCAACGGAGCTGGGACTTTTCTCTTTGGAGAAGTATGTAAAGACTTAATAGAGATCTACAAGATTCTGAGAGGGTGGATGTTTCCCAAGGCAAGATCAGCAAACACCAGAGGACATCCGTACAAAGTAAAGGGAGGAAATTTTAGGGGATACAATCGGGGTTAAGTTCAAAGTTGTGGGTGCCTTGTATGCCTTGTTGGAGATGGTGGTGGAAGCTGAACTACTGGGGGCATTTAAGAAACAGGCAGACACATGGATAAAAGAGAAATAGGGTTATGGGTAGGGAGGGTTTAGTACTTTTTTTTTTAAGGAATATATGAATCGGCACAACATCAAGGGCTGAAGGGCCTGTACTGTACTGTATCGTTCTATATTATATGTATTCTGTACCAAATTGTTTTTTTTTTAAACCTAGAAATATTTAATGTGACCAAAATCTGACTTAACAGCTGTAATTTGGAAAAGGGCATTGAACAGAAGTGAAAATGCACATGTTGTGAATGAGGAACCAGGTTTGGTAGATCTCAAAGGCAAGGACTTTGAACACAGTTTGAACGGGAAAGTATTTTATTTACAGACAGCAAGTGTGGAAAATGGTAACTCTCACACACACACACACACACACACACACACACACACACACACACACACACACACACACACAGTTTACAGTCAGAAAGAAATAGCGGACAATTAATAATGAACGTGGAGAGAATAGCATGGAAAGAAAATATACGTACACACACAACGAACCGGTACAGACAATGATCAGGGAAAAATCACTATGATGTCCCACCACCCCTCGACTCAGTGCAGGCACGGGTCTGTGCTACAAGAGGAACTAATTAAACACTCCTAACTCTTTTAACAGTGCACATCTTACCAACAGTTTCTCCAGCACCCTCCACATTTCTAGGCCTGGAGTGAAGCAGGGTGGTCCCAAACTGGCAAAAGAGAGAGAACAAAGAGCACATGGTACCTTTATAGAGCTGGAGGTCCAGCCCAGATCACTTACAGGGTTGCAATGTCTCGATGCCAGGAGGGTTAATCCAATTACAACAGTCAATGGCCCAAGGCCTAGTACAGGCAGGCCAGGTAATTTACATGGGACCAACACCTACGTGTGGACTGATGGGTGGGCGGAACCAAACTTTGATTGGCAGCTGGTGCGTCCTCCGACGAGGTAGGGGGCAGTGCTGTCATATGACAGCCGCAACCCTTCCCAATACAGCATATAATGCGTTAACCTCGAAAGTCTGCAGTCGCTGCAATTGTAGTAAATACACAAAAGTGCTGGAGAAACTCAGCAGCAAAGATGTATAACCAATGCTTTGGGCCTGAGCTCTTCGTCAAGGTATGAGCAAAAAGCAGGCAGGTACCCAAAAAGAAAAAAAGGCAGAGGGAAGGAGGGAAGAAAGGGCAGGGGAGGTTATGTGTCTTTGCCTCCTACAGACGTTGTGAGACCTGCTGAGTTTCTCCAGCACTTGTGTATTTAAAAACGTTGATCCCGCAGAAATAAAGACTGTCAAAGAATGTTCCAATCTGATCATTTCCAAAACAAGGTCCAGAAACCACCTTATTGCAGTTCCCGTCTAAGGATGGGGTTCCGTCCCGGCACCCTCATCGCAAGCCAAGAAATGTCGCAACTCCAAAAAGAATCCCGCACCTGCCATTTTCACAATTAAACATTGAGAACACCACGTTAAATGTTGAATGCAGAGACCGTGAGCATGGTTGAGTCATGATTGTGAGAGAGTATGTTATACGCTACTCTCACGTAAATGCTGCCATCTTCCAGAATCGCACGAGAGTGGCGTGCCGCATATCGCAAGCGCAGGGACACATCAGAACTCGAAATTGAAAGTATGGATTGAAACCATCATAACTTTGAAAATGCATAAGTTGAACCATCGTAAATCAGCGACTATCTGTATGTGCCAAGTATAACCGTGCATCGAGTCCTTTCTTTTTCAAATACACAGATTCCTGTAGCAATGCTTTGAATATCAGACATTTGTTATTCGTATCTTGAATTAACCCCAATGCACGTCCTTCCTTTTAAGTTCCATGTAATTCCCTGGCTGGCGCTGGAGAATGCAATACATCACAATCAATCCCTGCTCAGAGTTCGACAGCCATCTTACCTCTTGCTCCGCATAGTAAAAAAGATTCTCCATCAGCTCGCCATCCGTCAGAGCAATAATGACACTGGCCGTTCTGTAACCTGTGTTGTGAAATGTAGTCAATTATTTTCGGAATTCTCTCTGGCATGACAAAAACCACAAGACTGGACGGTCAGGTTCAGCTGAAGGGTCGCTTTTTGACTCAAAAAATCCTGATGGAGATTTTTGTCGTAAAATCAGCAATCTTGTCTCCTTAATGGATGGAAAAGCATTCAATAGAGTTTAAGATGATTCTCTCTGCACATTGTGAAGAATGTCTACAGGTTGAACCTCTATTTACCCCAGCACTCTGCGACTTGGCAATTCCCTTGGTACGGCATGTTTTTAATCTCCCGCTATTAGTACAAACTCTTTACACACAGTGCACGATTCAAACCCCAGTCCCAATTGCTGGTGTTGTAAAGGCATTTCACTAACTGATTCACCAACCTGGATTTGATTTGTGGTACATTTGATCCTCTTAGCTCAGAAAATGGATCTGATCGAGACACCTACCGCTCCGTTGACAGCTATTTGCTGTGCATTTTCTATTTTTCAGCTTTTCCCATGGTCCGGCAATGGCCGGGAGCCAAAGTTGCCAGATTAAAGAGGTTCAACCTGCACTCTCTGCGATTAAGCTTTACAATGGGCTCAAACTATGGTAAAAGGCACTGTTTGACCTGCTGAGTTTCTCCAGCATTGCATTTTTACCTCAAACTACAGTCTGCCCATTGTTCTGGTCTTTTTTACATTTTGGGGGAAATATGGTAGATAGTTCTCTTTAGAAATATGGGAGATGGTTCCAGGATTAGAAACCTGCTTATTGACATTGAGAATTAAATCCATCTTCAGTGTCAGAACACTTGAGGTGAGGTAGACCGGTGATGGACTAACCAGCCTGTGTCCTTAAAAGCAGTTCAAAGGAAGATCTGTTACCAGAGGCTTAAATTTTTCCTTTCCCGTTCCAGAGAAATATAAATCAAAGGTACATTGAAACGAAAAGCACATTAAACCGTATCTGTCTAATAAATAAACAGATTTTGAAACATAGGTACATGGACACAGGACAGTAGAGGGTTATGGGCTGTGAGGTTGGGAAGAAATGGCCTGTACTATAGTGGTGTTCTCTGTTTGAACATGCATTGTAATATTACTCAGGTATGTGATGATCAGCTTTACATGCCCAAGTGCACAATAATCAATTCCAAGTATTGTACATAGTCGAATTTTTGGGACCAATTTTTAGGGTAAAATTTTGGGGGTCAACTATTACAAACATATTGACCACAGTAAGTGTCTGTGTCATTCAGGGTGTTGGAAGCTCGGATGTGCAGACAGCCGGCCAAGGAGAGGATCCACGATCAGGGCATTGGGGCTCAGATGGGTGGGGCAGGAGAGGCCAAATATAGGGTGGTTGACTTTTACACACAATATATGAAAAATATCAGATTTTGGGGCCTTCAACATTGTATCAACTATTACACACGAAGGTATTGTAGTTAATGACATTGCCATGTGTAGAATCACTATGTCAACAGTCCACTGGACATACCTTCAGCACTTGAATAGTAGATTTGCTCACTTGCCTGAAGGAATAAAAATGTTGAAATTAGAGGAGCCAACAGAAGATCAACATTGAAAGAAAGTCCATGCAGACCGACTGTGTGGTGGCAAACATTAGATTGGTTTGCTTTCAAGATCAGGAGGGGAAAATCGACAGGAAATGGTCCACAGACACATGGCACAGAGCTATTCACAGACAGTGTTTAGGAGCCATTCTTGCCTGCTGCTTCTAAGTATCAGTGTTCTACAGATCAATGAACAAGTCAGGTTCACGTGGCAGCTCAAAGCAGCCGCACCATGAACATATTGAGAGGGATGTCACGTCGATAAATTCAACGCTGAACACTTATTTAGCCCTGATATTGAGGAATGTCAACATTGTCTGTTCTCTAGAGATTCAAGATTCCTTCTATTGTCATGTAATAATACAAAAAAAATGTATTATACAAAGTGTCCTTTAGTCTGAGGTAAGGCACTCAAAGCGTCCATATTAGCATTGCCCAGTGCCCCTAACAGCAAGAGAAAGAGAAGCATGTTTTTTTTTAAATTATGAAATAATGCCTGATAATCTACGATAGCTCAGTGGTTAGAGCACTGGTCTTGTAAACCGAGGGTCGCAAATTCGTTCCTCGCTGGGGCCTCATTTCTGTGAGGGACACTGAACCAAGCGGCGACTCTCTGTCCTTACGGTAGACAGAGTTAAAGAATTTCACGCATGTAACATTTTAAATGTAGTATTACGTGACTATAATGGAACCTTTGACTTTTGAAATAAAAAGCTTTAATTATCGTATATACTTGTGTAACAGTTGAGTATTTTGGGACCAATTTTTTGGGTGAAATATGTTGGGGGGGGGGTTGACTTTTATATGGGTCATACTTTTGACCCATGTAAGTATCTGCGTCATTCAAGGTATGAGAAGGTCAGATGGCCGAGACTGGATGCTAAGTCTGCGTTCGGGGTGTTGGGAACTCGGATGGGCAGCTGGCCGGGGAGAGGGTCTAAAATCGGGGAGTCAGCGAGCTTCAGTGGGCAGGTGTCCAGGGTGAAGGTCTGTGGTCGGGCCATCAAGAGCTCCAGTGGATGAGCAGCCAGGGTGAGGGTCTGTGGTCAGGGCATCAGGAGCTTGGATGGGCAGGTGGCTGGGGTTAAGATCCATGGTCGGAGTGACGGGAACTCCGGTAGGCAGGCAGTCAGTGCAAGGATCAGGGTGGGGGGTTAGGGAGAGTGTCAACTTCTACACGTGATCGACTATTACATGAGTATATATGGTAGGCTTCAGTCAAAAAACACCAGCCGCAACTTACAAGATGCAGAACAATTCAGGCCCGTGCACATCATTAGGAATTTAAACTTTATTCACGCCGTCTCGCGACTGACCCTATGTGATTGTGCAGACTTCCCCGATGGGAAAGGTAATCCTTCAATAAATCCAAACAATAAAGCTGATTGCAAGACATACCCTTTCAAAGCCTTCATGCATGTAGGTATCCCCTCCAGGTGTCACCATTTGCAACTCCTCCAATCCTTTGCGAATTCGTTCCCTTTTGATAAAAATGAAATAAAAATAAACGTTCTTCAAAGACAATTGATATCCTGGCCTGGAATAAATAGTTAACAATGGATGCTTTCACACCACGAGACTGTGACACCGAGCTCCACATAGAAAATGTATACATGTTAGGTATACACACACTGGGTGTTTTCATTACAGGTAATTGCAAAGTATTCAGTATATGTAAGTTAAACATGTTTGTCCCAGATTTAATTTTGACATACAGCATTGTAATAGGCCCTTCAGGCCTACGAGTCTGTGCTGCCCAAGTACACCATGTGACCAATCTTGGACGTCGGAGGAAACCCATGCAGACGCAGGGAGAAGGTACATATTCCTGACCAACAGCGCCGGATTAGAACCCGGGTCACTGGCACCGTGACCGTGTTGCCCCAACCACATCCTATAGAGACCAGGCACACCCATGAAAGTTCATGCACAACTTTAGATTCAAACCAGCTGGGATGAGCGGCCAGATGGAACATTCGCAATACTTGGCCTCTTACAGAAAGAATGCCCTCTCGGACAAGATATCGGAGATCACACTGTCTGCGTTCTCAGCAAGAGCAAAAATTGAAGAACGACGGGAACCTCGTGCTGACAAAACTGCTGAGGGCGCATCATCAAAACAAGATCACAATAAGAGCACACAGAAGAACCTCAGCCAGTCTCGGACCTTTCATAGGAGGTAAAGGTATATTCCCAACTTTTCAGGCCTGAGTCTTGTTTCAAGGTGTAAGGAAAAAGGAGGCAGGCATCTGAATTAAAGACTGGAGAAAGGAGGGGGAAGAATGGGAGGGAGAGGAGTCCAGACCAACAGATACAAGATGTTTTTTGGATATGATAAGAGGAAAGGTGAGAATTGAGTTTGGCTCTGTGAAAGAGACAGAGGGAAAAGGGGGGAAGAGAGAGAACGAGAACTAGAGGGAAGGGGAGGGTTTTAAGGAATCTGATGTTATTACTGTCCTTTTTGAGGGCATCCAGAAGATGAAGTGTTGTTCCTCCAATTTGTGGGTGGTCTCAGTCTGGCAGTGGATGAGACATGTCAACAAGGGAATGGGAAGGGGAAATGGGAGATCCACGCTAAGGTGCTCAGTGAAGCAATCCACCAGTGTGCGACCAGTCTCTCCGACGTAGAGAAGACCAGAACGGGAGCACTGGGTGCAGTTAATGACCCCTGCAGATTCACAAGATGCTTCACTTGGAAGGAATGTTGGGGCCCCGAATGGCGGTGAGGGAGGAGGTGGGGGAGCACAAGATCACAACCTCAGCAAGTCAACAGGAACCATCAACCAACATAATCATCACCCAGGTGGTCCAAAGCCAACAGCCCCTACACACGGGAATGTCCCTCATCATTTATCGTGAAGAAAATGGGGAAAGCGTGCTTACCAACAAACTGAAATGAGATTTTTCTGGGCTGAATTAATAATGTTTCTGAAAGGAAGGTCGAAAGTCAAATGGTGGCAGCTAAATTTGGCAAGTGAACGAGAAAGAAATGACATCATTGCCTCGAACGTCTGCTTTCCAAACACAATAGCAGGTTTGAAATCTTTTGGCTCATTGCAGCAGGAATTCAGCCATTGGTTGGTTCTCTGAGAAAGCCAGTTCCACTTCAGCAAATCCAGCTGTCTGAGATCAGAGGCATTTTTCTTTTGTCGACAACCATCAGTTTTGCAAAGAGACACAATTCCAGGTGCAAGGCCCAGCTGGGGCTGACAAGATGCAGAGTTCCATTGGGAAGGCAAGCTTTGGAATTAGAAAACACATAGAATACAAGGGATCTCGGGGGAGTGCAATCAAATTCTACACTGTGTTTTAGTTCATTACTATATTGACTAGACTGCAAGCCACAAACAGCAGAAAGATTCAGATATACAGTAAAAACCGTTATCCGGAATTCAAGCAACCAGTAAATAAAATTAAAATAAATAGGTAAAAATTTAAATAAAATTTTAAAATAGTAAATGCTCTCTGAAGTAACACATAAACCTTTGGTTGGTGAAGATGGGAGCAAATATTCAGCCAGCGGAGGGCCTTGGTTGTGCTTTGCTTGTAGCAACTGTATGAATAAAGTTGTGTTTGAATAAAATGGCGTCACCCAGGATGAAGAGCTGCTTGATTCCGCTCGCTGTTGAGGTAACTCCTTATCTCTGGTTAGTAAGATTCTTTATCTTTATTAGTATATCATTAAGGATTTATCTGTAAACTCGGGGGAGGGGGGGGTTAACTATCTGTAATGTTATTGTTTGTCTTTCGGGTGGAGGGATCTGCAGATGTAGGGATGGTTAAATGTTTTTAAAAAATGTGATTGAAAGTAAAGCAAAATTCTACAAGGTTTATATATTCACGCAAGTGAAGTTTGTTCAGTGCAAGTACGGCATTTTTTGACTTTTGAACTGTTTATTCTTAATGCAGGTGCAGTAGTTTGGCATTGCAAGAGTGAGTCTCAAGCAACCAGAAAACTCACATCCGGCATCTACCGATCCCCGTAGGGATCAGACCAGGGGTTTCACTGTAATTCTGGGGCAAGAATTGATTCTGTTGAAAGTTCATTTGAACTGAAAAGTGAATTCTCTTTCTCTCTCCACAGATGCTGCCTGACCTGGTGAACATTTCCAACATTTTCTGCTATTGTTCCAATCTTGAGGAGCCTTCAAAACGTGTCAGTTACATTGCCATTCCAGGCCGTGTGTTTACTGATTGACAATTTTTAAGTCATCTTCCTTACTTCCCACTGGATCCATGGCTTCTTCCAGCCCACGAGCCTGTGCCACCCAATTGACCTTTATGTTTAGAAAGGTGGGAGGAAACCTGAGCCCCCCCCCCCCGGGGAAAAACACATGCAGACACGGGGAGAACGTACAAACACCTTACGGACAGCGTGGGATTAGAATCAGTCACTGGCACTGTAATAGCATCATGGTAACCACTATGTGCCACACTAACTGAATGGTTTACTGTGTGTACCAAGACACTATAAAAGCTCCTTTTTACATGCTATCCAGCCAAGTCAATTCATACAGCAGTGCAACAATAAAGAAGAGAAAATCAAGGGCAGGAAGGAGTGTTAAAATAAGTCAAGTTGTGCACGGAATAGGAAGGGGGGGGCAGAAATGGGGGGACAGAATGGTGATTTGAAAATGGAAATCTCGATGTTCACATCACCAGGGTTATGAACGACGAGGTGGGACCCCTCAAGCCAGGGCCATTGCTACCCTTGGGTCAACTAGGCAGCCACCTAGGGTGCAGACCTCAGAGGGGCACTGTTGACAAAAGACTCCAACAGTTCCAGCATCTCTGTGTCAAGAATGGTTCCGACTAACGCGCGTTAGTCTGGGACGCTGAACGTGACATCAGGTATTGCACCCACTGCTCAGCCCAGTCAGCAAGCCCCCCACCCCCAAACAAAGCCAGTGTGTCATTTTACACAGCAAGTCAGCATCCCGGGAGCAAGATAGGCAGGACCATGTAACACAACAGCATCTGTATTTAATGTCACATATAACATACTGTATTGACAGCATGTTAGACCCAGTTATTTATCCCCCCCCCCCACAAAAATGGCTCAAAAATATTCCCCCAGGTCTTGTATGCCAGGTTGAAATGAGGGCGATAATGCTGAGAAACGCCAACAGTGATCACCATCACTGTGCAGCTCACTAGCATCCCTGCTATCTATCGTTGAGGGCTGGTGTCAGGGCTGCCGGTCATTGCTGCATTGAGAAAACATCAGGTTCGCAAGAGACGAGTCTGGACACAAACAAATGTTACTTTTATTAACACACACTTGCAACCTCTGTTATAGCTTGTGGATTTTCTCTGTCAATACAAATTCCCATTCAAAAACAAAGCCCCATTGTCAAACAAATATCCTGCACAGGATTCTCCCAGCTCCATGGCTCCCTCAGGAATAGTGGAGAGTTTGAAAATAAACTCCAAGGTTAGCTGCTATCCCTGCAGGGCTGACCTCACCATCTGCTGCTAGAGCAGACTTTTCCCCCCACTTTACGAAGCCAACTCCTCGTCAACCTCCAACATCAGTCTGCGTAGGCCACAGGAGGGTTCCTTGACCAACAGTGACTTCTCCCATCCTCCTGCTGAAACGCAAGGTCATAACAAACAACATATTTCACGCTTGCAAATTTTTTTATTTCCAGATCTCAGATGTGTCCAAGTTAAATTTGATTCAACTCCAAGAAATGGAAAAAAAGTGACTTTTCATCTTTCCTTGATATTGGTTCTAAGGATCACACCTACCCGTTGCACACCGAGAGGGTGGCAACACTACCACCGAGCCAGCAACCCGGGTAGGGATTCTGTGAGGGGTTTGCACGTTTCTCCCGAGACCTTGGAATGTAGAAGAATGAGGGGAGATTTGATAGAGGTTTACAAAATTATGAGGGGTACAGACAGAGTAAATGCGAGTTGGCTCTTTCCACTTCGATTAGGAGAGACAAATACGAGAGGGCATGGCTTTAGGGTGAAAGGGGAAAGGTTTAGGGGGAATATTTTCAATTCAGAAGGTGGTGGGAGTGTGGAACAAGTTTCCATCTGACATGGTAAATGCAGGCTCCTGTGTGTAGAGATTCACAACTCAGGGGAGGGATGCAAGGAAGGCATTGGATTACGCCACTGGAAGTTGAAAGGGGTCTAATCTTTGTAAGTGGTGAAGCATTTCTTTTTCCACATTTTTTTTCACTGCCAATAAGTGGTGATTCTGCCTCGGCCGCAGGAGAAAAAAACACCTCAGGGTTGTATGTGATGTCATGAATGTACTCTGACAATAAATCTGAAATCTGGATGGTTTTCAATGGTTAGAATCACTAGGCACCAGGAAGGAGAGAGGTGGCAAAGAGTCAGATTTGAATGGAGAGGACAGGCCCAGGTGAGAAGACATCATTTATGTCAAGGACAGGCAAGTACCCAGAACAGGAGAGTCCTGGGTGGTGGGGTCATGTGCAGAACATTTTTATTACCCAGATACACTGTAGACTTTAGTGGCCACCTTCTGTAGACTGGCAAGCATCCCTGTGCACACATTTCCCACTCTGCAGCAAGGCAAGCTTAGGCTAAAGCTATGACAGCGCCAGTGATCCCAGGTTTAAATCCGGCACTGTCTATAAGGAGTTTATACATTCTACCTGTGAACTGCGTGGGTTTTCCCTGGAGTAAAACACAAAATCTGCAATGGTTGAAGTAAAAACGCAATACTGGATAAACACTGCAGGTCAAACAGAAAAGATAAAGATACATAACCACCATTTTGGGCTTGAGCCCTTCATCAAGGTATGATGAAGGTTTTCCCTGGGTGCTTCCTCCCACCCTCCAAAAACCTACAGGGGTTAAGGGTTATTTGGACAGAACAGGTTTCAATGTCCAGAACTGGCTTCTAGCACATCGTAAATAAAATTTAAAATTAAAGGTTTTTACAACTCTCCTGTTGGTGTTACACAAAAACATTTACCCTGAGAAGCTTACACCAAGGCTACGTACTGATGTTGAAAATGTCTACAGGCAGTTGAGAGGTTAAAGATGGATGAGATTTGAGCCATCTGCATATTATGGGTTTCAAAGGACCAGCTAATGCTGACAGGAAACTACAAGACTGGCTTCCGAACGACTGGAATGGGGAGAAGTTTTCTTCTGCAGACGTTGGAAGTGGGGTCCGACAGATGACTGGACAACAAACGCCAGAGCGTCATTATCTTTTGATAGGTAATTAGCAACGTACTGCCAGCAGTAAGGCAATTAGGCGTACTTTCAGCTGGACCATTTAAATCCCAATAGGTCCACTCAGTAAACATTTGGGAACAATTCGAGTTCAAATCTTGCATTGTCATTTACAGAATGCAGGCTGTCCGCCAATACAATGTTGGTAAATTCACTCCTTTGAAAAAAATATTTTCACTTGCAGGTTGTTATTTATTTTAATAGATTCTGGCTTGTGTAAATCTGATCTTATTAAATGCAGATGTTCCCCCACACCCCCACCACCAACTCCCAACCAATCCTAAACCCCCTTAGTAAATTTCCAACTTGCCGGCTAATTAAACATTCAAGTTAAACAATAAAATCTACAGACACAGTGATGGTGGTTTACACAAAAATGCTGGATTTCCTGAGTTTCTCCAGCATTTTTGCATAAACTCATTAAAATTCAAGTTTGGTTAAGTTCGTTTAAGTTTAGTGTTACACGTTCCGAAACACAGCAAGAAAGTTTGTTTTCTGTGCATTGCAGCTAAGACGTCCTTAAGCAGTCTTTTTTTTTACATATAACTAACGTTTTATTCCCCCATCGGCAACTGTCACACAGGTAAGATCAAAACCCCAAAGTTCCGGATCTCACCACGAGTTTAGACTTGATACCTGAAGTGCAGTATTTACATAGGCTAGACATGGGATGCCACCCGTGATGTGTAACGCACAGCATCACTGTGTTAATTATGTCAGTGACATGAATCACCCGCATCTGAAGTATCCAGCAGACAGAAGAGCAAAATGGCTTTCAATCCCCAGATGTTTTCAATGCTAGCAGCGGATACGTATAGCACTATACAAATGCACCTCTGGTCATTTAATGTCAGCAGGCTACACAGTTAAAAATCCCATGTTGCAACATCGCGTGCTTTACACGTCATTAATAACGTCCTATTCATTAGCCCGATGCTGCCGATCACCTGCAGTGGTGTTTAGACTGCGTGGGCATTCCATAATAATTTTTATGGGTCCAGGAAGTAAAATATTGGATCGGGAATGAGTCCCTCATTTCTGTTCCAATCCATTTTACAAGGACTGTGTTCTGGAATTTTGGGAATAATAATTTGCTAGAACGCAGTGGCTGTGTAAAAAAACATAAGTGATATTGGAGTTATTTATCAACACAGAACACAGGTACACCCCAAGGATGTGTGTTTATCCCACTGCTTTTCTTACTATACATCCACGACTGTGGGCCAGGCACAATTCCAATGATATCTACAAGTCTGCCGATGACACCACAGTTGTTGACAGAATCACAAACGGCAATGAGGAAGCGTACAGGAGGGAGATGGATCAGCTCGTTGAGTGGTATCACATCAACAACCTTGCGCTCAATGTCAGAAAAACCAAGGAGATGATTGTGGACTTCAAGTCAGGGGAACACGACCCAGTCTTCATCAAGGGCTCAGACATGGAAAGGGTCAAGAACTTCAAATTCCTGGGTGTCAACATCTCCAAGGATCTGTCCTGAAGCCACCATGTTGATGAAATCACAAAGGCGGCACACCAGCAGCTATACTTTGCGAGGTGTCTGGTATGCAGACGCCAACTCTCAGGACAAGAAAAAACTCCAGAGGGTTGTTAACTTGGCCTGCGACATCACAGGCACCAGACTTCACTCCATCAACGACACAGAGGTCTTAAAAAAAAGCTGCCTCTATCCTCAAAGACCCCCCACCACCCAGGCCACACCCTCTTCACTCTGCTACCATTGGGGATGAAGGTTCAGGAGCCTAAAGGCGAGCACTCAGCGGCACAAGGACAGCTTCTTCCCCGCTGCCATCAGATTCCTGAATGATCAATGAACCAAAGGACCCTGCCTTATTTTTCGTGCACTATTTTTTTTTTTAAGTATTGTTGTAAGGTGGTTTATATAAACATTTACACTCTGATGCTGCTGTGAAACACCAAATTTTGTGATTTGTTTATGACAATAAATTCTGATTCTGATATTAAGAGTACCCCCGACTGGTTGGTTTTAATGGAATCAGCCACGTCAAGAAAACTTTATTCCTGGGCAAGAGAGAGAAGTTCCTTATTGTTAATTTGCTAACAAAAGATGGGACTCAAGCTCCCGCTATCTATTTACCCTGTTTGCCGAGCGACCAAATAGGCAGAGACAGTTTGTGGGCTGGGTCGCACCAGCGCATGGCCGGCAGGGCTGTTCAGAAGGACTGATTGGCAAGAGGGGACATCAGCCCATTCTGGATTTGCGCCTGTGCGCTGCAGCTCAAATTGCGGAATACGGCAGCGGTTAGGGGTCATCAAACTCACCTTGTGCTTTGCGCCAGGTTGAGTCAGGGGGTTATTCTGTATGCTGCTGACTGGAAGAGTGAATATTTTGGACATGATTCTGCACCAGCCAAAGTGGTTGCATTTGGAGCGACCATAATTAAAAACAAGAGGCTGCAACATTTAATTTTTATTTAAAGTTAGACATATTGCGCGGAAGAAACCAATTTCAGCCATTTAAGCTCGTTCCACCTAATTACACCCAAATTAACCTACAACATAAAATTTTTTGCAGGGTGGGAGGAAACTGGAGCACCAGGAGTAAACCCACACAAACACGAGGAGAACGTACAAACTCCTTCGAGATCCAGGTCTCTGGTTCTGTAGTAGCACCGCGGTAACCATGCTGCCCAATAAGCGACGTTTGTTGTACTTTCTCTGTAGCTCAAATTATGGGTTTATTTTCCAAATTTAAATTCAGACATACAGGACATTTACAGGCCATTTCAGCCCATGCCGTCCAATTCCCTGTACGCTTTGAACAGTGGGAGGAAACCAGAGCCCCTCCCCCGGAGAAAATCCACACAGGCACGGGGAGGATATAAAAACTCCTTACAGTTAGCATGGGATACAAACCCCAGTCGCTAGCGCTACACTAACCTTGCTGCCCCTTTAAGAATAGTTTAATATGTTTTAGTAAAATATTTATCTGCTTTTGATTTGAACCAATTGCAACTGCTTTTAATCATTCCAGCACAGACATTTAAAAACGGATAAGTAGTTATTTGACGAAGAGCTGTCAAACCCCATCAGGGTGGTGCCAAGTTAGAGATTTTGGATGCCTCATCTGCAGGCCTGGTGACCATTCAAAGCTTAATCCACATGTCGGACAGCTGTGCAATGAAGTCTTGAGAATATCTGTAATGGTGCAGCTGTAACTGATTAGCACAGCCACGAGGCTAGCACAGAGGGAAGCAAGCGTGGACAGTGGGAAAAATTGATTATGATCCATCCTATTAACATCACTGTATTGAAAGTCAGTCCGTGAAATGGCTACGTCACTAAGCCACCATAAAATTCACATGATGCACACTTCCTCCAACCCACCTCTGTGGCAGAAACAACGTTAATGTGAACTGAGCAGGCATGCAGAACGTGATTGAGTACTTCATTCTAACGTCAGCTCGCTGTACATCAATAGCCCCTTGGAGCTCTGAGAAAAGGCTCCCTGCCAAGTGTACCTTCCTCAGCCATCCATCAAAACCTCCCCATATCTGGTGCACAAGGACCTTTCTGCTGATGCATTCTTCAGGGGATTTGGTACTCAATAATGTCAATAAAGATTTGCAGAAAGAACCAGAGAAGAAAAGAAGAGCTGCTGTTTGTTGGAGCACTCAAATCAGAAAGGAGAGTGGAAGTAAACTTGAGGAATAAAATCCTAAAGGGGAAAATATAAAATGGACATCAGAAGAAGGCATGGGAAAAATGCGTAGCTCTCGTAAAAAACCCATGAAGAATTGTAAAAAAAACTGGAGGAACTCATAGCATCCATAGGGGGTAAACATATTACCGACGTTTCAGCCCTGAGCCCTTCTTCAATAACCATACAATTACAGCACAGAAACAGGCCAGTTTGGCGCTTCTTGTCCATGCCAAGCATCTTCTCCCAGCTTGTGCCAATGACCTACACCCTGCCCATAACCTTCCACACATCTCTCGACCATATACCTACCCAACTTTTCCTTAAATGTTGAAATCGAGCCCGCATCTGCCACCTTGGGCGGAACCTCATTCCACACTCCCACCACCCTCTGAGTGAAGAAATTCCTCCTCACATTTCCCCTACTTTTCTACCTTCATTCTCAATCCATGTCCTCTTGTTTGAATCTCCCCCACTCTCAATGGAAAAAGCCTATCCACATTTACTCTATCTGTCTCCCTCATAATTTTAAATACCTCTATCAAATCACCCCTCAATCCCTGCTCTCCAGGGAATAAAATCCCAACCTGTTTGATCTTTCCCTATAACTCAAACCCTGAAACCCAGGCAACATTCTTGTAAACCTTCTCTGCACTCTTTATTTTGTTGATATCATTCGGCATCCAAAACTGCACACAAATATTCCAAATTTTTCCTTACCAAGGCTTTATACAACTTCAACTTGACATCCCAACTCCTGTACTCAATCTCTGATTTCTGAAAGCCAACATACCAAATACTTTCTTCACCAACATATCTACATATGACTCAATTTTCAGAGAATCATGTACCAGAATTCTTAAATCCCTTTTTTAAATAGAGGAACAACATGAGCTACCCTCCAATCCTCCAGCTAATGACATTTTAAATATTTCTGTCAGGGCCCCCACTATTTGAACACTAACCTCCCTCAAGGTCCCAGGGAATATCTTATCAGGACCCGGAGATTTATTCACCTTTATTCTCTTTAAAATAGCCAGTGCTACCACCTCATTAATCTGTATATTTTCCATGACATCATTACCAGTTTTCCTTACTTCACCTGACTCAATATGCCTTTCCTTAGTGAATATTGAAGAAAAATAAATCATTTAAAATTTCCCCCATCTCTTCTGACTCCTCACATAGCCTACCCTCTGGATTTTTTTTAACCTTGCCTGCCAAAGCAGCCTCATATCTCCCTATAGCCTTTCTAATTTATTTCTTAAGATTTTTTTTCCTCTCTTTATATACCTCAAACACCTCATCTATTCCCTGCTGTCTATAACTATTGTACACATCCCTCTTCCTCGGAACCAAATTCCCAATATCCTTTGAAAACCAAGGCTTCCTATATATTCTAATCCTTTAATCCTCACAGAAACATATTGACTCTGTACCCTCAAAATTTCCCCTTTGAATATCCACCATTTATCTGTACACCCTTACCCAAAAATTAAATTATCCTGATCCCTACCCTCTAAATCCTTTTGTATCTCCTCGAAATTAGCCTTGTTCCAATCAAGAATCTCAATCTTAGGCCCAGCCCTATCTTTCTCCCTAATTAGTATTGTGATCAACAGACCCAAAGTATTCCCCAACACAAACCTCTGTCACCTGACCTATCTCGTTCCCTAACAGGAGATCCAATACTGCCCCCTCTCTGGTCAGTTCTTCTATGTATTGATTTAGAAAATGTTCCTGAGTACATTTGACAAACTCCAAACCATCCAGTCCTTTTACAGTCAATGCGTGGAAAGTTAAAATCTCCTGCAATCACCACCTTCTGTTTACTACACAGATATGCTCTCCTTACAAATTTGCTCCTCTAATTCCCTCTGCACATTAGATTGTCTATAATACACCCCCATTAGTGTTTTCATGCCTTTCTCATTCCTCACTTCCACCCAAATAGGCTCACTGGATGAGCCCTCCAATCTATCCTGCCATAGCACCACTGTAATGTTTTCTCTAATAAGCAATGCGACTCCTACACCTTTTATCTCCCCGTTACATCAAGCCTAAAGCAACGAAATCCTGGAAAACTTAGCTGCCAATTACAAGAGCTCTCCTCTTTCCCACCCCTTCCCTTCTGAGCCAAGGGGCCACCCTCCCCCACCCTGTGCCAGAGACATGACCACCTGGTGGGTCATCCTCCCCAACAGTATCTAAAACTGTATTGAGGGGAACAGCCGCAGGGGTACTCTGCACTGACTCCCTTCTTCCCTTTCCTCAGTCACCCAGTTAGCGGACTCCTGTCTGTTTGAGGTGACGGTCTCCCAGTAACTCCTATCTACTCAAGGCATCTGAATCAAAGACTGGGGAGAGAAAGGGAGGGACGAGGAGACCAGACTAGCAGTCAGGAGGTGTCAATTGGATATGATAAGAGGAAAGGTGAGAGTTGATTCTGGCTCTGTGAAAGGACAGAGAGTTAGAGGAATATAGATGGGGAGGAGGAGGTTTAACAGAAACTGGGGAAGTCAATGTTAACGCCATCATGCTGGAGGGTGCCCAGATGAAAGAAAAGGTGTTGTTCCTCCAATTTGCGGGTGGGCTCAGTCTAGCAGTGCACGAGACAGTGGGCAGACACATCAGCAAGGGAATGGGGTCTTTTGAAATGGGTGGCCACTGGAAGATCCATGCTATTGCAGCGGACAGAGGTGAAGAGCTCAATGAAATAATTGCCAAGTCTCCAATGTGGAGGAGACCGCAGCGGGAGCACTGACATAGTAGATGGCCCCTGCAGATCACAAGTGAAGAGCTGCTTCACTTGGAAGAGCTGTGGAGAGTTTCACTTTACATTTCCATGTCATCACTGGGCCTCACTCACCTGTCCTCTGTCAAGGTCATGAGTGTGGTACCTCTGGTAGAGAAAACGATGAAAGACATTCTCAGCTGGGGGCTGCAAAAGAACAAAAGAGCTGGTCGGATAGAGTTACCCAGAATAACAGTGGATTTGACATTAACTACAATGTACTGTGATATGAAGGCAAATGTGGAAATATTTTCTTTGCAGCCTTATCTCACAAATCCCAAGTGCAAATCCTCAGTCAGAGGAGTCAAACATCCAGCGTTGTATAAAATACTTGAGTGATGATGCTTAGTTATGTTGGATGAATGTTAGACCAGAGAAACATGTTCACTGTTATGGAACGAGTTGCTGGAGGAACTTAGTAGGCCAGGCAGCATCCATGGGTTGAAATGGTCATTCTCAATGAAGGGCCCCAACCCAAAATGTTGACCCTACACATGGACACTGCCTGACCTGCTGAGTTCCTCCAGCTTCTTACTGTTTGCTTGAGATCCCAGCATCCGCAGTGTTTGTGTCCCTGATAAAAATATGTACAGGTTGAACCTCTCTTATCTGGCACTCTGTGGTCTGCCAGCTCCCATGGTCTGGCACATTTGAATCTGCCATCTTTAGTACAAATTCCTGACAGATAGCGCAGGACTTGAACCCCAGTCCCAATCTCTGGTGCTGTAAAGGTTGAATCTGCCGTGATTGAGAGATCAGGGGTTCCTGATACTTGTTCCCACTAAAGTACTCACCAAGGCCAACCTGAAAATATACTGCTATCTCATGATCTTGGAGTCTGTCAGAAGTTCTCAAGATATGGGAGCAGAAGGAGACCCACTGGCTCAATGAGTCGGTTCCACCATTCTAATCATGAGCTCATCCATCCTCCCACTCAGCCCCACTCCCCAGCTTTCTCCCCACAACCCTTAATGCCCTGACTAATCAAATACCTGTCAATCTCTGCCTTAAATACACTCAACAACCTCGCTTCCACAGCCGCCTGTGGCAACAAGATCAACAGACTCACGACCGCCTGACTAAAGAAATGTTTTAAATTGATGCCCTTTTATCCTGAAGCTGTGCCCTCTTGTTCTAGACTCCCCTACCTCGAGAAATATCCTTGTCACATCTACTCTGTCCAGGCCTTCCAGCATTTAAAATGCTTCTATGAGACCCACCCCCCTCCCCCACCAATCCTTCTGTACTCCAACGAGTACAGTCCAATAGCTGACAATTGTTCCAAATATACTAATCTTTTCATTCCTGATATCATTCTGAACCCTCTCCTACTTCAGAACATCTATTCTCAAATAAGGTGCCAAAAACTGTACATAAATCTCCAACTGAGGTCTCTCCAGTGCTTTACAGAGTCTCAATTCGACATCCCTGCCCTTATGCGCTATTCCTATAGAAATGAACACCAACATCGCATTCACCTTCTTCACTGACTCAACTTGGAGGCTGAGTCAAGGACTCCCAGGTCTCTTTGCACTTCAGAATTTTGAATTTTCTCCCCATCTAAATAATAGTCTGCCCGTCTATTTTTTCTACCAAAGTGCATGACCGTACACCTTCCAAAGTCGTAATTCATCTGCCCTGGTACTCTCCCCTCAACAGCAATGTGGAGCTTCTTCACGAGAAGAACTAGAGATTCAAGATGGGTGCTCACCAACATCAAGGAATAGACAATAGACTCTTGCCTTCCTAGCAATCCCCAGATCCCAAAAGTCAATTTATGAAATTGACACCCTTTTACGATTGAACAGTGAAAGGCAGATTCCAACTGTTAAGTACCAGGAGGAAAATGTAGATTAAGAGCACTTTTTTCTGTCGTAAAACAAAAGGATATTTACCTGATGAACTTGTGGGCAAGGTGATTCACAAAGTAAAAAATTTCAGTCCAGTGGTGTTGCACGCTACCAGATCTGAAAGGCAAATTAAGATCACTAATTAAAGTTTCATACATATGAAATTTTCATAATTATATTTTTTAATCTGTTTCTTTCTTAAAACAGTGATAAATCAGAAAGGATACACATAATTGATCTAGTAAGATGACTACTTCTGTCACGTACAAGTAGTCAATTGATTAGAACTGAACAGTGGAACCAGAAAGCAAAACTGCAGATACTCAGTATAAACGTAATCTCATCAACAATGATCCAAATGACTTTAGATAGGGCATACATATTTCATTTCTTCGAGCAACTGACAACCTATTTCAGTTGTGGTATAAGCTTTGATGCTGCATCTCAGAGTTCCAAGCTTGGTTAAGGTGATGCTGTTACAGCCCCAGCGACCAGGGTTCAAATCTTGCTGTTTTGTAAAGAGTTTGAAAGTTCTCCCCATGTCTATGTGGGTTTCCTTCAGGTTTTCAGTGTCCTCCCACCCTTCAAAAATGTACCGGAGCTTGTAGGACAATTGAGTACAATTGGGCAGCAAGGGCTCATGTTACCGTGCTGTATCCCCAAATTTAAATTTAAAAACTAGGTTATAGGTTTAAAAAAAGTTTTTGAAAACTTCAAAGTCTGCAGACACTGCAATTGGAAATTAATTGCAAAAAGTGCAGGTCTTGCAGTCTTGTTTATGTTGCAAAGAATAACCAACATTCTGGGCCTGAGCCCTTCATCAAGGCACGAATTAAATGTAGGCAGGTGCCTGAATAAAATGGCGGGGAGAGAGGCAGGAGGAGGAGCACGGGCCCACAGGCAGGAAGATAGAGATGGGAGTGAGGGAAGAGAAAAAAGCTGGGAAATGTTGATGAGTGTATTGCCGAGCGTATGCACACACTGAAATTCTCGCTTACTGCAGGTGAACAGGTACTTGTAAAGAAAAAACAATTTAACAGTAAACCAATTTAATTAAGAGACAATAAATACACAATATGATAGACCCCGAAGTGATTTGCAACCAAATTCAGATTTTATTGTCAGAGTACATACATGACATTAGATACAACCCTGAGATTCTGTAAATGTTAAAACAAATAAAAGAGCTGTAAAACAGATAATGAATCTAAACTGTGACTGTGCAATGCAGAGAGTTCAGAAGTAAGAGTCCTTAAAAGAGTCCCTGGTTGAATTGTTGAGGAGTCTGATGGTGGATGGGTAGCAGCTGTTCCTGAACCTGGTAGTGCGAATCTTATGGCACCAATACCTCTTTCTAGGGAGAAAGTAGTGACACGTTGATGACGCTTTTGTGTGAGTGCAGGAACATGAAGAAAACAAAAGATTTAGAAGAGGTATAAACTTTGCCAACCTTTATAAATTTCTAAAGGACCGTGGGAAAGTCACAGAGGGAGAGAGAAATGGTGGAATTGTCCTCCCAGAATTCCGTGCAGCTGAGAAACCCCTTTGTGAGTGCTCTGTGCATACAGCTCTTTCTCTGCCGCACAGAATTCTGGGAGGGCAGGTCTGACGTCGCTCTTTCTCACAGCCTTTATAAATTGTGCGCTATTGCCACTCAGACTTTCCCACTTTAAATTGTGCGGTTATGTATTACCATATTCCCCAGACTTCTATAAATTTATAAAGGTTTATATACATCGGCACAACAACAGGGGCTGAAAGGCTCGCACCGTGCTGTGCATAATGCTTAACTATGTTATAATTATTTATGATTAATTTTGTTTAAATACAAGATCATAATACAGATGTCAACAGCGAGAAAAGAGCGTGTGCTGGGTGATGTGGGTATTGGTTGATTGCTGCTGCTCTCCCAATGGGCAGCATTTCCTGACAATGTACTCAATGGTGGGAGGGTTTTGCCTGTGATGTCCACCACCTTTTGGAGAGCTTTATGCTCAGGCATATTAGTGTTCCCATACTAGACCGTGATGGAGCCAGTCAGCACATTTCCACCACACCTCAGTAGAAATTTACCGAACCTCCGCAAACTCCTGAGGAAGTAGAGCCACTGACATTGTGCTTTCTTCACGATGTCATGAGTGCATTGGGTCCAGGAAAGATCCTCCGAGAGAGTAACTCCCAAGAACTTTTATCACCCTCTCCGCCTCTGATCCCCGCCAATGATCACTGGATTGTACACCTCTGGCTTTCCTTTCCTAAAGTTAAGAATCAGCTCCTTATTTTTGGTGATATTGAGTGCAAGGTTGTTGTTGAACCATTCAGCCAAGTTTTCATTCTCCCTCCTATACGCTGACTCTTCCCCTTCCTTTATACAACCCATTACCATGGTATCATCGGCAAATTTGTAGATGGTGTTATTGTCGTACCGAGCCACACAGTCGGAGGTGTAAAGGGAGTAGAGCAGGGGGTGAGGAACACAGTCCCGTGATGCTATGGAGATTGTGGATGAGAAGTTCTTACCAATCCTCACTGATTGTGGTCTGGAGGTGAGGAAATCCATGATCCAATTACACAGTGGGGTGTTAACTCCCAGGTCTTGGAGTTTGCGGATCAATTTTGAGGGGATGGTGGTGTTAAAAGCTGAACTGTAGTTTATAAAGAGCATCCTGATGTCCTTGCTGTCCTGGTGTCCCAGGGCTTTGTGTAGAGCCAGTGAGATGGCATGCGCCGTAGACCTGTTACTACAATAGGCGATAGACAAGATGATAGAATCATGCAGACTGCCCTCTTGTGGTGTCAGAGAAGTCGACGATTAGTGTAACAAGGGGAGGTTTGAGAGTCTGTTAACTGTTGGAAAGAAACTGTTCTTGAACCCAAGAGGTGCTGGTTTACAGTGACGAATGACCCGTGACAATATGTAAACACCAAACAAAAAGAGATTCAGAAGTTTTCCCATATGACCACCAACTTCGTCTTGAGCAAACGACGAGAGACTGGAGGGATACGGTGGGTCCTGATAAAGTTTCAAAAAGGGGTCCTGTCCCGAAACATGGACTTCCCAACTTCTCTGTGAATACTGACTGACCTGCCGAGTTCCTCCAGCAATTTGTTTCAAGTTCATGGATTCTTGGCTAACTGCCACAATTTGGAGGAACAGTTTCAAAGAATGAGATAAAACCAAACAAGCCAGGTAAACCTCGTAATCTGGATGAAGGTCACAGCACAAGCTTAAGATATTCAGGGCAGCACAGTTAGCACAACGCTGATACAGTGCCAGCGACCCAAGTTTGAATCCTGTGCTGGCTGCAGAGAGTTTGTACGTTCTCCCAGTGTCTGGGTGGGTTTCCTCCGGGTGCTCCACCAGTGTGGTCCAAAACCCAGTGATGTGAACGTTGAAATTTCCATTTTCAAATCATCCTTTGGTGTCCCCATTTTTCCCCTCTTTCTTTGTACTTTATACCTTGCACAACTTGACTTATTTTAGCACTCCTTTCTACATTTAAAAAAAATTGTATTATTGCACTGCTGTATGAATTGGTTTGACTGGATAGCATACAATAAGAAAAAAGCTTTTTAGTGTCTTGGTTACACATTGTAAACACTGGTTCTCTGTGTCCTTTCACACTCACCACCAGGCAAACCTGAGGATAGGGGATTCTATCCTCCATCGGTGACGTCTGAGTGATGCATCGAGCGATGGTGGACCTGCCCTAAATCCTGATCAACGTATTATGATCTTGTATTTAAACAAAATTAATCATATCTATAACATCATTAAGCATTATGTACAGCACAGTGCAAGCCTTTCAGCCCCTGTTGTTGTCCCAACCTATATAAACCTTTATAAGTTTATAAAAGATTGGGGAAAGAGGTAACACATAACCCCACAATTTATAAAGACGTGGGAAAGAGCGATGTCAGACCTGCCCTCCCAGAATTCTGTGCGGCAGAGAAAGGCCTGTATACACAGAGCACTCATGGAGGGGTTTCTCTGCCGCACAAAATTCTTAGAGGACAATTACACCACCTCTCTCCCGTTGTGACTTTCCCAAGGTCCTTTAGAATTTTATAAATGTTGGTAAAGTTTATACCTTTTTAATCTTGTTCCCCTCACGTTCCTGACTCACACAAAAGCATCATCAACATGTCACTACTTTGTCCCTGGAGAGTCCATGCTCCTTTCACACTGGGCTAATCGGCAGGCGTCAGATGATAAACCTGCCTAGGAAGCCCTTCCCTGGTGTGATTCGATGCCTGCATGCCAATTAAGGTGCTTTCACACTGGACGATTGGCTGTCAATTACTAGCACAAGGCGCCAGTGTGAAAGGGGCTTAAGGCAGAGATCGACAGGTATTTGAGAAGTCAGGACATCAAAGGTAACGGGGAGAAACTGGAGAGTGGGACTGAGTGGAAGGATAGATCAGGTCATAATTAGAAATAACAGAGCATACTCGATGGACCAATAGGCCTACTTCTGCTCTTTGTGATAATTGAGATACCTTGTTATAAACATTCTATTTTGAGCAGTAATAAATTAGGTGAGAAGTAGATACAAGGAGGCCATCAGTCTTGTGTTCAACTTCAACAAACGGCAATTCTTTTCTCTTCACAGTCCTGAAAGGAAATAATCCTCTGCCTTATTAATTATCTCCAGACTGCGAACAATCTACACTTTCTTCATTCACATATGGCTTTTATGGGACAAAAAGTTTAATTAACCAGCTGCAAATGGTCCTGTTAATGGGAGCCTTGTTCTAACACAATGTAACTGCACTATTCCAGTGAAGGCATTTTTTGTTTGTTTGTCGGATGCTTGAGACAGTAGTTGCCTGGCGGTGGACGTCTTTTATTTGAGAAAAATAAAAATGCCACAAAAGAGGCTTTCTGCTCTCCATGGATACTTGGAATTTAAAAGGAGCCAAGGAGCAGCAAGTTCAAAAAAAAGGGAGATGGCCAAACTAGGTGGCAAAGGAGGCCTGTATCTGTAATGTTCTATGAGGTCACTACCAGCCAAGGCCACCATCCAGTTCCTTCTGAAATGAAGTAGATGAGAAGTTAAAAATATCCTGGCTTACATCAAGAGCACAAGGACAGTTTCTTCCCCGCTGCCATCAGATTCCTGAATAATCAATGAACCAGACACTACCTTATTTTTCATCCATGATTATTTTACTTATAATAATGTTGTAAGATGCTTATAACATAAATATTTGTACTAGGATTCTGCCGCAAAACACCGAATTTCAATACTCGCTCACGACAATAAATTCTGATTCTGAGTACTGCCATTATGATGCAAAAGGCTTCACAATCCTACACATCAAATAACTTCAAAACAAATAAAGGATTTGACACAAACAAAAACACAACGCTGGAGAAAGATAAAGACTCATAGCTAAAATTTCGGCCTTGAGTCCTTCATCAAGGCATGAACAAAATGTAGGCAGGCGCCCGAAACAGGATCGCAGTCCAGTAAACACACTTTTATTGTTCCTGCACAACAAGCACCTACGAATGGGCTCTAGTGTGTCCCAGAGACCACAAATATGAAAAATGCATTCTTGAAGATTTATTCTTGCTTTTTAGAAAAAGAAATAAGGCTATTCAGCCTATCGAGACTGCCCTGCCATTTAACCATGAACTGATCCATTTTCCCCATTCCCCTGTCTAATCAAGAACTGATCAATCTCTCTCTTAAATGCACCCAATAACCTCCCCTCCACTACAGCCTGTGATGACAAATTCCACAAAATCAACATGCTGAACTCTCATAGCCTGAATTCGCCTGGGATTGTCTGATCTCGGAACCTATGCAGGCACAGGCCTGGTCAGTACTTAAGAGAGGAGACCGCCTTAGAACACCATGTGCTGTAGGTTTCTGTGAGGGGAGCTGGACCAAGTGGCGACTCGGTCTGCTTTATGGTAGATAGAAGCTAAAGAATTTAATGTATGTTACATTCTAAATGTAATATTACATGTCAATAATGAAATCTTTTACCTTTAACTTTCCTCTGGCTAAAGAAATTTCTCGGCAGCTGTTCAAGTAGATGCGCTAGCTTCAATCCTGAAGATTTGCCCTCTTGTCAGAGACTCTCCCACCATGGCAAACAACCTTCCTATATCCATGCTGCCCATGCCTTTCAATGTTTAAAATGTTTCAATGAGATTCCTCCCTCATTCACCTAAATTCCAACAAATACAGGCCAAAAGTTGTCAAATATGTCTCATATGATAATCTTTTCATTCCCAGAATCGTCCCTATAAAGGAGGAGCCCAAAAGTGCTGGCAATACTCCAAGTGAGATCTCACCTGGCAGCCAATCAGAATATGACCCCTGCAATCCGACTCTCCGCTTCCCGCCAATCAACGAATGCTCCACCCACACTAGCATATTTCCCGTTGTACCATGGGTTCTTATCTTGTTAGGTAGCCTCATGCGTGGCACCTTGTCAAAGGCTTTCTGACTCAGAAGATTTTAAGTCGTACTTCCGAACTGTGATGGTGTGAATTTGAGAATAATATTTCCATGCTACACTGTGGAATGTTGCACTGTCAGACGTCGTCCCACTGAAATGTTGTAATGGAGCTTTAAGTGATTTTCCAGATGCACACTTAAGAGTGCAGAGATTTACTAGGATGGTGCCCGGACTTCAAGAACCAAGATACAGGGAAAGGTCAAACAGGTTAAGACTTTGTTCCCTACAGGGTAGAAGAATGAGGTATTTAAAATTATGAGGGGTCCGACAGAACAAATGTAGTCCGGCTTCTTCCACTGACATTAGGTGAGACACAAACCAAAGGACATGGGTTAAGGGTGAAAGGTTTAGGGGGAACTTTTTACACAGAGTGTGGTGGGAGTGTGGAACAACCTGCCAGCTGAAGTGGTGAATGCAGGCTCAATTTTAACATTTAACAAGAATTTGGACAGGTACGTGATGGAAGGGGGATGGAGGGCTATGGAGTGGGTGCAAGTCAGTGGGACTAGAAGGGCCAACGGGTCTGTTTATGTGGTGTAATGCTCCATGATCCTATGGTTCTAATAATCACCCAGCATCATTCTTGATATCAGATGGAGAACTGCTTGCGATATCCCAGACCAATACTTATTCCCTAATCGGCAACAGTGAAAGATTAGGCATTCTCACAGTACTAGTTGTATGAGGATACTTAGCATGAATGCAAGGGACACCATTAGAAAGTCTGTGGACCAGAGTGAGCAAAGCTGACTAGTTTCGATTTATCGATACGAGTTTCTCACCAAAATATTTTCACAGATGACCACCTTGCTGACACATTTACATCACTGAGTTTCCCTTTAATCTCATTCTATCTTTTTAGAAAGTGTCTGAAGCCCAACTAAGATGTGCATTATTTAGGATACTTTTATTGTCAAGTAATAAAACAGAAAATGTAATATTACACCAAATTTCCTTCAGTAAGGCAAAGCTTTGCCATCAGCAGAAATTTCCCAGCACTCTTTACACTAGGCTTCTTCAGGTGGATTCTACGCACAGAATGCGCCTGAAGAAGAGGAAGCAGCCCTTTGATTTGCCGTTCAGGTGCAAAGCGCAGCACTGGCCACCTGAAGGGACAGCTGCACCAGGATGCGCATCTGAGCGCATTCCGGCTCCTGTCCCTTGGGCTGTCAAGTTAGGATGGCTGGTTGTCAGCTGGGACAGCCAACGTGGGCTATCAGCGCGGGGACATCCCCGTGGAATGTCCAAACACTGATTGCTCTGCGCGCGACCGGGGCGGGGGAGAAAGGGGGCCGGGGCGGGGGAGAAAGGGGGCCGGGGCGGGGGAGAAAGGGGGCCGGGGCGGGGGAGAAAGGGGGCCGGGGCGGGGGAGAAAGGGGGCCGGGGCGGGGGAGAAAGGGGGCCGGGGCGGGGGAGAAAGGGGGCCGGGGCGGGGGAGAAAGGGGGCCGGGGCGGGGGAGAAAGGGGGCCGGGGCGGGGGAGAAAGGGGGCCGGGGCGGGGGAGAAAGGGGGCCGGGGCGGGGGAGAAAGGGGGCCGGGGCGGGGGAGAAAGGGGGCCGGGGCGGGGGAGAAAGGGGGCCGGGGCGGGGGAGAAAGGGGGCCGGGGCGGGGGAGAAAGGGGGCCGGGGCGGGGGAGAAAGGGGGCCGGGGCGGGGGAGAAAGGGGGCCGGGGCGGGGGAGAAAGGGGGCCGGGGCGGGGGAGAAAGGGGGCCGGGGCGGGGGAGAAAGGGGGCCGGGGCGGGGGAGAAAGGGGGCCGGGGCGGGGGAGAAAGGGGGCCGGGGCGGGGGAGAAAGGGGGCCGGGGCGGGGGAGAAAGGGGGCCGGGGCGGGGGAGAAAGGGGGCCGGGGCGGGGGAGAAAGGGGGCCGGGGCGGGGGAGAAAGGGGGCCGGGGCGGGGGAGAAAGGGGGCCGGGGCGGGGGAGAAAGGGGGCCGGGGCCGGGGCGGGGGAGAAAGGGGGCCGGGGCCGGGGCGGGGGAGAAAGGGGGCCGGGGCGGGGGAGAAAGGGGGCCGGGGCGGGGGAGAAAGGGGGCCGGGGCGGGGGAGAAAGGGGGCCGGGGCGGGGGAGAAAGGGGGCCGGGGCGGGGGAGAAAGGGGGCCGGGGCGGGGGAGAAAGGGGGCCGGGGCGGGGGAGAAAGGGGGCCGGGGCGGGGGAGAAAGGGGGCCGGGGCGGGGGAGAAAGGGGGCCGGGGCGGGGGAGAAAGGGGGCCGGGGCGGGGGAGAAAGGGGGCCGGGGCGGGGGAGAAAGGGGGCCGGGGCGGGGGAGAAAGGGGGCCGGGGCGGGGGAGAAAGGGGGCCGGGGCGGGGGAGAAAGGGGGCCGGGGCGGGGGAGAAAGGGGGCCGGGGCGGGGGAGAAAGGGGGCCGGGGCGGGGGAGAAAGGGGGCCGGGGCGGGGGAGAAAGGGGGCCGGGGCGGGGGAGAAAGGGGGCCGGGGCGGGGGAGAAAGGGGGCCGGGGCGGGGGAGAAAGGGGGCCGGGGCGGGGGAGAAAGGGGGCCGGGGCGGGGGAGAAAGGGGGCCGGGGCGGGGGAGAAAGGGGGCCGGGGCGGGGGAGAAAGGGGGCCGGGGCGGGGGAGACAGGGGGCCGGGGCGGGGGAGACAGGGGGCCGGGGCGGGGGAGACAGGGGGCCGGGGCGGGGGAGACAGGGGGCCGGGGCGGGGGAGACAGGGGGCCGGGGCGGGGGAGACAGGGGGCCGGGGCGGGGGAGACAGGGGGCCGGGGCGGGGGAGACAGGGGGCCGGGGCGGGGGAGACAGGGGGCCGGGGCGGGGGAGACAGGGGGCCGGGGCGGGGGAGACAGGGGGCCGGGGCGGGGGAGACAGGGGGCCGGGGCGGGGGAGACAGGGGGCCGGGGCGGGGGAGACAGGGGGCCGGGGCGGGGGAGACAGGGGGCCGGGGCGGGGGAGACAGGGGGCCGGGGCGGGGGAGACAGGGGGCCGGGGCGGGGGAGACAGGGGGCCGGGGCGGGGGAGACAGGGGGCCGGGGCGGGGGAGACAGGGGGCCGGGGCGGGGGAGACAGGGGGCCGGGGCGGGGGAGACAGGGGGCCGGGGCGGGGGAGACAGGGGGCCGGGGCGGGGGAGACAGGGGGCCGGGGCGGGGGAGACAGGGGGCCGGGGCGGGGGAGAAAGGGGGCCGGGGCGGGGGAGACAGGGGGCTGACCAAAACACTGCCAGTACCTGACTCAAGCGCCGTCTTCCCCCGCCAGCCACCCCAGCCCCCCCTTCTCCCCCTCCCCAGCCCCCTTTCTCCCCCGCCGATCGCTCCGGCACTCGAGTCAGGTTCCGGCATTGTTTTGGCCAGCGTCCTTCTCCCGCGCCACCAACCCCAGCCCCCCTTCTCTCCCGCCGGCTGCTCGAGTCGGGTACCAGCATTGTTTTGGCCGGCCGCCCCAGCCCCCCTTCTCCCCCGCCGTCCGTCCCAGCCCCCCTTCCCCCCCCCGCCGTCTGCCCCAGCCCCCCTTCTTCCCCGCCGGCCACCCCAGCCCACTTCTCCCCCACCGGCCACGCTAGCCTTGCAGTCGCCACGCTGACAGTCCAGCCCCCTTCTCTCCAGCCGGCTGCTCTAGCCCTGCAGTCCCTGCGCTGACAGCCCAGCCAGCTGCCCCCGTCCCGATGTCCTGCGCCGGGGGAAGGGGCAGCTGGGAGAGGAGCTGTCAGGCGCTCGGCAGCTGACGGTCATCCCAAATGTAGCCGCTTTTAGGCGGCTGCATTCAGATGTCTGGGGACACCACTGTGCTGCGGCGATTATCCCTCTCAGAGGAGAGTTACAAAGTTTGCCTTGCAGGTGCCTCCTGCACATTCACGTAGCCTCCCAACAGCCACATATTGCCAAAATATGTGGCTTTATAAGCAGGGCAATTGGCCACCTGAAAGTGCCTAGTCAGAGAAAGAGAGGCCTCTCAGAGCCATTGAGTGTCTGTGGATTTGCCGTCAACGCTCCCGCAGTCTCCAGTCCAATCATCGGCAGCCAGAGCTCCAGATCTGCACCTCCAACACGATCAGGAAGCCCTCTGCACCTTCTCGATACCTGGTACCCCTTCAGCAAGTCACCTGGTGCGAGCCCTTTGACTGCAATTGCCAGCAGCCTGTATCCTATCCGGATTCCTCGCCTCAAATCACCAACAGATCATCCGTGTTTGACAGCCGCAGAGGCCCACAGTGGGGTCCGCCACTGTGGTCACCATCCCGTGGGCCATCTCCTCAAACAGGAGGGGCAAGCAGCCCGCATCCTACACAGATTCCTCGCCTCCAGTCACTAACAGATAGACCATCTGTGTTTAACAGCTGCAGAAGCCCACAGTGGGGTCCGCCGCCGTGGTCACAGTCCCATGGTTAGTCTCCCCTCCTTCTCAAACAGGAGGGGATGGGAGCGGTGGGAGCTGGTCTCCCCATTTACTGTGTCTTGAGCCAGTCCTCTGCTTCCCTGGAGTCTGCAACCTCTCAAGGCTGCAGCCGAACTCTGCTCACTTTTCTCTGAAAGAATCTCTGTTCACTGAGATTGTTTAAACAGGATTTGAGGGTTTGATATCTGCTTCCAGCACATCTGGTTAGTGGTCTAGAGTAGCCATTCTCAACAATTAAAAGGGAGGGCCACTAATTGAAATCATAAAATATCTTTGGGTTTTTTTTAAATGTAGTCAGTAGTTATGTAGTCAGTAGAAACCAACTAAAATTTGAGGGATTCACAGGGAAGGGGGCCCATAAACTTCGAGTAGAGTCCGCAGGAGGCCACAGCCAAAACAAGGTTGAGATTGGCTGGTCTGGAGCTTTACCAATCCCCAGTCATTGCGAATTGCAAAGTTGGGACGTTAAGGTTGGAGTAGCAGTTAGGGTAGCAGTAGCTCTTTACAGCACCAGTGGTGGGGACTGGGGTTCAAAACCCACTCTGTCTGTGATACATTCTCTCCGCATCTGCAGAGGTTTTCCTCGGGAGCTCCAGTTTCCTCCCACCATTCGAAATGTACTGGGGTGGGGCGGGGGGTGGGGGGAGTGGCGTAGGTTAATGGGGTGTAAATTGGGCGGCCTGGACTTGAGGGCTGAAATGACCCGATACGTCTAAATATAAAATTTAATTTAGGCCTTCAGAGAAGTTGACTCCCATGAATTTGAAGTTCTTAACCCTTTCCACTGTTGATCCCTCAATAATAACTGGTTTGTGTTCTCCCCACTTCCAACTCCATGGTGCTGAGAAATCGACAGAGCCAAAACATCCCTCTGGAGTGGAGACTTCCAATGATCAAAGGCCTCTCAGTGAAGAGATTGCTCCCAAGGCCACTCCAAGATGCCCAACCCTCATTCTAAAGCATGGGGATTTTATACTAAACACAAACAGTTTTTTTTGCACAAGACAGTGTTTGGCCCATAGTTTTCAGGAGATCCCCTCCAATTCTTCTACTCTGGAGAATAAAGACCATACCAGAGAGGATAGCAGGATGGTAGGGGTATCATTATTTCCTAGTTACAAAGAAAAATAGGTGCATGAGTAGGCCATTTGGCCCTTTATGCCTACACCACCATTCAATATGATCATGGCTGATCAGTACCCAGTTCCTGCCTTCTCCCCATACCCCTTGATCCCCTTAGCCATAAGGGCCAAATCTAACCTACTCTTAAATATTGACAAGGATCCGGCCTGGAAGAAGAGGTTAGTATGAGAATTAGATTGATCAACAAAAGAAAAATAGCAACTGCTGGAGATGTAAAACAAACAAAAATCTCAAAAAAAAAAAAACAATTGACAAATAAATGTCTCCAGGCACTGTACTTGAAGTAAAAACACAACGCTGGAGAAACTTGACCTCACAAAGATAAAGATATCTATCCAAAGTTTCGGGGTTGAGCCCTTTATCAAGGGGCAAGTTCTAGTCTAACAATGAATCAAAAAGAGTTGAGAGAATTAGGAGTTTTTTTTTTAAATATAAACAGCTGCTTCGTTCCAGGAAATTATTCCCATTTTCCTGGAACGCACGCTGTGTACAAAGCTTGGAACAGGAATGAGGGGGTGACATTCCAGTTCCAACACTTTACCCCCTAGACCCCTTGTCAATTTCCTGGAATGCCTGCTGTCTTAAGTGAACTGCACAGGCATTCCGTGAATAACAGGCTAATGAATAAGATGCATTGATGACGCTGTCTAAACTCGCGTAAAGAAACAGAGATTCGGTCGCTCGTATGTGAACAACCAATGGTGAGATGTCAGTCAATCTAAAATCATGCAAAGTTTATCTAAAAAAACATAAATGATTGTTGTGCTTGATGTGCTCTCTGACCAACTCCCTTTTTCTGCGAGGAACATCTCAATCCAAGATGCATTTGTCATCCCACATCCCAGCGAGGGAGAGGGAATAATAGCACGAGACCACATCCTGTTTCTCAGCACAGGGGCTAACAGACAAAATCCTCTTCTAGTTGATTGTTTCTGAAACATCATGTGAGGTGAGGGAAAGGGGATAAGTCGCTTTGTCACCGTCACCACCATGTGGGCTTTGTGGCTGAAGAGCACATTGGCGGCTGGTGGCTCCACGCAAGGAATTCACCTCAGCAGCGGTCAAAGGACTCACACCAAGCTGTAGACTCCTGGAGGCCAGCTAAAGGGGTCCCAATTATTGAAACAGGAACGCAAGAGGGTGCTGAAGGCTTTCTGATTGTGTCAGAGGTTCAGATCTGGAGCTCAGGTTGCCAATGCTTTGGACAGGAGGCTGCGTCGCTGCAGGAACACTGGAGGCAAATCCAGAGATCTCAGCAACTCTGCAGGGATTATTTTGCTTCTCTTTCTCTGACCATAAGGGGTACCCAGCAAATTTCTGCTTATGGCTAACCTGTCCGCCTTAGAGCAATCTAATGTGTAATATTACACCCCAAATGTTATATTACACGCCAAATGTAATACTACACAAGATTTATTACATGACAATAAAGGAATCTTGATTTCTAGATCTTGATCATTGGTGCAAATTAAGAGATGAGAGACCCAGGAATTCAACAATCTCAACGGGCCTGCTCGGAGTTGGTGGAAACAGATGCAGGATAAGCTTTGAATAGGCACAGAAATTTGATGCAGGCTTTGGATTCAGGAAGAATATCCCCTGACCCACAGTACATGGTCATTTGCACTTTTGGAAGGCACTGCGTGCCCTCGTGTGGACTGATGTGGATTGTGGCCATTGACGGAAATGAGGAACCGCCACGGGCCATTTCTTTCAGTTCTCTTTGAATGCAGAAATAGACTTGATCTGAACATTCTTGCTGCCACCTCAATGCTTCTGGAAGTCTTGTGGGACTTTGTTCTCGTCTCTAATCGAAGTTTGGGGCTCACATTTGGCGACAGACAAGGCATTTAATTTATTAATATTTATTATATTTAATGAAAATGAAAAACATTGATTAAAATTGTTTCTTGACAACAGGGAACCGGGGGGGGGGTTTGTGGGGGAGGGAAAGAGAGGGAGCGCTACCGGAAAGTTCTTGACAACAGGTTCCCTCCCATCGTCTGCCGCAACCAAGCACTAGCAAGTCTCCAGTACCCATAGTGCAGGGTCGGCCAGCTTGACGTGATGGAGCTGCAGCCACTGTCTTGAATGCAGGCTCCTGCACGACAGCCCAAAGGCCACTCCTCACTTCATAATATGTATCATAAGTAAATAAATTGTTGTAGCCTGTCAATGCCAAAATGTCCAGTGCCAAACTGAGGGCGGCAAAATGTCCTGCGCCAAACTGTCCAGCACCAAAACGTGGACATCAAGATGCCCAGGAAGCTGATCCAAGGCCCATCAGGCTCTCAGGTCTACTATAGCAGCTGCTTGGTTATGGGAAGATGGGAACCATAAAACCAACAACTGAAGCCCAAAAATCCAGTAGAGCTGCAATCCGCTCAACCTGTTTCTTCCGTTAACCCCACAAGCTTGCCTCTGCACTCATTAATTACCCTGGACAATGAAGATTTTGCTTCCCATATATTTTATGGATTTTGGGATGTACCTTAACATTTTCCTGTCACTTTTTTTAAAAAATAGAACCTATTTCCTGTCATATTTTTAAGTCTACTAGCATATTGTGCACAAAGAAAGCTGTTTTGGACAGTCCGAGCATTCCTGGACATGCAATCCGGTAGGTGCTATGCAAATGTTGTCTTTGGCCAGGGCATGCTTAGTCAGGATAGAGGCAGACAGGCTATAAAAGCAGCTCCCATGCACAGATGCTGTGCATTACATTGATTATAGATTGAACGCATGTTGATGCACATGTTCTTCAGGCAATAGCTTAGTGAGTGTACTTAAAGCATTTATTATCTTCAGGACGATTCAATGCACAGAAATATCTTGTCAATGTCACAACAACTGCAATACATTCAGTTACATTTGTGGTGAGTATACACTTAATGCTAAATTCAATAAACATTAATTTTATGGTTCTCCAACTTCCTATGTGATACAAGAAATCTAAAATCATCTTTTGTGTTCAGCTTGAAGTTGTCTATAATAATCCTCAAGATTTTCTTTCAGGAAGCAAACCTTTTGAAAAACTGTGTTATCCAATGATATCTGTCATTTCAATTCTCGTTCACACTCTGACTGTTCTCCTTCTCCTGCATATCAAGCTTGAGCTGAAAACTCTGCAAAAGGTAGAGGATGCAGACCAGGACATCACAGGCAAAACTCTTCCCATCGTCATCTACAGGGAACGCTGCCTTGGGAGAGCAGCCAACAACCATCAAGAATCCACAACACCCAGAACGTTCTCGCTGCTGCCATCAGGAAAGAGGTCCAGGTGCCACAAGACTCACACCACCAAGTTAAGGAACAGCTGCTAAACCCCCCCCACCCACCCTACCCATCACTAGACTCCTCAACAACAAACTCAAAAACTCATTAAAGAACTCCCAGTTTGCAAATGATTTATCATTGAATATTTGTTTTCTATATTGTACAGTTTGTTTACACCTTCTTTGTTTATATTTCTCTCGTGTATCTAGAGTACAATTTTTTGCATTACCACCATAGAAATTTACACCTGCATTGTCCTGCCGCACATGAACAAGCCATTTGGGGCCGCAAGCCCATGTCACCCAATTAACCTACAACCCCCTGTACTTTTGCAGGGAGGGAGGAAACCGGAAATCCATCCAGACACAGGGAGAACGCACAAACTCCTTGCAAACAGTGCCAGATTCAAACCCAGGTCAACGGCACTGTAAAGCATTGCGCTAACTGCGGCGCTCATCGTGCCGCCCCATTCTGCCTGGCCCGCAGCAAAAAAGAAAATCTCAGGGTTGTAGGTGATGTCAGAGGACATACATGACAAGAAATCTGAACAACAGCATGTCCTTCATTTAGGCACTCACAGCCTTACATTTCAACATTAAATTCAATGAATTTCAATTCCCCTCGATTCATTTTTATTTTGTTACTTTTCCCCAACAACACCTTTCGCACTGCACCATCAGCCTTCATTGTTTAACTTTCTGCCTTTACAGATCTTCCCTTTTGTTTTCAGCTCCTTCCCACTTTCAGCTCTTATGTCCTGGCTCGAGCATCCAGTTTTCCTCTCTCCGCACTGCTGTTTACATTAAGAACGCCCCTTTCATTGTTTCCAGACCTCAGATTACCTCGCATCAATTTAAACACACTCTGTATTCTCGGCCACCACAAAGTGATTTGGGAAGAAAATTTCAACGCGACTGAATCTTCCAAGCATTAAACATCAGACAAAAAAAAAATTCCCCATGTTGCCTTCATTCTTATTCTAGTTCTCTCTCTCCCCACCCACCCATGTTCACATGTGGCAAAATACTTTTCTTCTCCACTTGCTCAACTTTAAATAAATCAAAATAAGCTCCAAAAGTTTGAGGAATTCACAAATGATATCCAGTTCAGCAAGCCAGGCCAGAATTCAGTCTGAGGGCTCCCACCACAGTCTGTGTCTCCCTGCCAGAGTCGCCGCTCCCACCTTTGATGCACTTTTGCAATGCGTCATTCTGTAGCCCAACTTCTACTGAGGTAGCTTCTAAGCTTAAAATACAGGTCAGCAAAATTGGCTTTCCACTTTCCCTGTATACATCTCCGAAGAACACGTGCAGAAATTCACAAAATCTCAGGCCTAACCAGACACTTCAGTCAATCAATTCCATTTTTGGAAAGCAACAAAAGGATCATGATAAGGCGTCCTTTAAACCTGTGGACGCTGTGATTGTAGTAAAAACACAAAAATGCTAGAGGAACTCTGCCAGTCTGCACAATCAGCGATTGGCTTTGTGATCAGTGACTGGCTGAATGGTCAGTAACTGGCTGAATGGTCAATGTTTGGCTGAACGATCAGTGATTTGGCTGTTGGGTGAGTGATTGGCTGCATCATTAGTGATTGGCTGTATGGTCAAGATAGAGAACCGACATTTTGGGCCTGAGCCCTTCTTCAAGGGATCCCTTTTATTGTTGCTACTTGAGGTCAAGTACTCTGTCAGATGACAGGGAGATCACGGCTTCAGGTTTATTGTCATCTGATTGCACAAGTACAACCTGACAAGTAGATGCAAAACACACAAACTCACAACCAGGGATAACACAATGTAGGGCAAGTATTCATAAGGACAAATAAATCGTTTCCCAAGCGTTAGAGCCCCAGATGGTTCGTGCGCGCAGTTCCTTTGGTCGTTCAACATTCTCATCGCTTTTCTCATCCGGGTGGTGCCGTCTCTGATACTCCTGCATCTCTTTCCTGACGGGAGCAGCTAAAAGCTGTTTATAGAGACTTTTGCGTTCTACTTGAAAAGGCAAGAACCAGGTCTGTTTAAACGTCGCTTGTGCCAAGCACATTCCCAAAATGATGCTGAAGAATCCAATTATTAGAGATCATGTGTCGAAGGCATTGGAATTATGTCTGAATTCATTCCTTGATCGATGTCAAAGAACCAAGGCAGAAAATGTCCAACACACATTTGGTCTGACTGAATCAGTGAAATCACCTTACCTTGCACTAACTCCAACTCTAAATATTTATATTTACCGGTAGAAGCCTTTTTTCTTCCTTGGCAATATAGTGGTAATTTAATTTGTATTGTTCTGTATCTCACCACTTTGGTGTCTCCAGCAAGCAAGATTTTCAATGCATCTACACTTTGCACAATAAACCATCTTCACCTCCATGTACCACAGGATTTCTCGTTCAGTGGAACAGTCAGAATTTTTGGAAAATAGTTTGCTCAGAGAATCAGAATCCACGGCACGGAATGGTTATTCAGCTAATTGTAAAAAATACCCTCCCAAAGCTTAGAGAAACTCAGGTGAAACAGTTATATTGCACAGTGCACGACCAAATGGTTTGGGGGGGGGGGGGGGTGAGGAGGGGCAGGAGTACAGGCCCAAGAGTTGATTGCCTGCAAAACCAAACTTTTCACTGCCTCTCAGAACACATATCTATCAACAATTCATTTCACTGGGAGAATGTGCAAACTCTCCCCGACAGCGCCCAAGGGCGGGATTAAATACAGGTGGCTGGATCTGCAAGGCAACAGCTGAGCTGCACACTAACTGCTCAATTATACCCTGCAGCAACTACCCGATACCATGGCCTATCAAAAAGCAAAATGAGGCGATGGGCAATTTATTTTGGCTCACATTGCAGAATTGAATTGTATAGCAAGGGAATTCCTTGCTTTTCTGCCCCAGCAGGGTTGGGAAGGTGCGCAAAATCATCAAGGAACCCCTTTCAGCTGCTTCCATCAGGGATGGGATACAGGAGTATTGGAGCCAGCGACACCAGGGTAAGCAATAGCTTCTTCCAATAGGCTGAATTACCAAAGGAACTGCTCCCACTACCCTTCCAAGACTCTCATATTCATGAATCAATATTTATATAGATAAAATATTTGTTCTGCATACATATTGTTAGGCTGTATGTGTGCTATGTCTGGCTGTGTGTCTGTGTATTTTGCATAGAGGACCGGAGAAGAATGTACAATCAGATGACAATAAATTTGACAAATCACACCAGAGCCTGCACCAAAGTTGTGAAGGTCAACTGTTTTCACCCGAATGGGAGATGAATGTGGACTGCTGTCGTGATGTTCCATTGTGGGAAATGGAAATAGAAAAGACCAGCATTATCAGATATGCAAATCCTCTCAATCTGAATCCAAGTGGGCAGCATAATTAGCTCAGCTGTAACAGTGCCAGTGGCCCAGGTTCGAATCCAGCGCTGTCTGACCCTTCAAAATGTACAGGGGTTCTAGTTAACTGGGGTGCATGAGTTGGCATGCTGGAAGGGCCTGTACCGTGCTATATGCCAAAAACAAAAATCAACTTAAATGATCTCCATTTGCCAGACCAAGATTTCACACTGAGGTGTGTTTAACATCTGCTTAAATGCCCCAGAATAAACAGGGATGAACCCCAGTTATCATCTTGCCCATTTACACCTCCAGTGAGGAATTCTCACAGTACTCCACGGAAATGCCAATTGGGACTGTATTCCTGAATACCAGTGTGTGACATGAAACCATGGTTTTCAGACTCTGGAAAGCCCCTCTGTTACATCAGCATCTTCCTGTCTATCTTCTCCTTGTCCCCGAGCCAAGTCACTTCAGGGACATCCAAACCTCACAGCAGGTTTCTCCCTGAAGCAGAGATCCTAAAGGAAACATTTTGGGCATGATCATCAATTTTTCTGCTTTCCTTTGAAATATTATACCATTAAGAAGGGATGTAATATCTCTGTGTTTTCCTTTGTACAGGAGTCCAAATTATGGGTGCAGATCCCCGGAAGCAAGGAACAAATTATGCATAAATCTCACTGCCCAGTAATTACACTGGGCAAAAAAAAGTTTTCAAAAGGTTTGCTTCCTGAAAAAATAAAATCAGGGATTATGATAGGATTATGACAACTACAAGTTGAACACAGGATCATTTCAAATTTGCTGTCTCACATAGGAAGTTGGAGAAACATCAAATTAACTTTCATTGAATTTAGCATATTTAATCACGAGGTTCAACCGACCTACAAATGTTTTGCCACTGATTTTCATTTGTACTCAGCATCTGATGCCTCTCATGTCAGTGTCTAACAATAGTCAACCAGCAGCGATGGAGTCCAGATTCTCTGATACCACTTTTCCATGGTCGCAATGTCCCGGTGAAAACTTTCACCATGTTCGTCACTGACTGCATCAAGATCAGCAGGGAAGACGTCCAAGTGCAAATACAGAAAATGAATTTTCAATGACATGTTGCACTTTGTGGCTTGTATATTCAACCAATGACCTAGTGGTCCAATGATCTGGAAGGTTAACCTTTCTCCACAGACACTAGCCCCTTTTTCACTGGAACCTTGTCCCAGGAACTGACTGCCAATTTACCGGTTAAGGGCCCAGTGGGAAACAATCGGCAGGCCGGCGTCAAATTACAAAGAGGATCGACAGCCACGACCCCTACTCACATCCCCGACGTCAGCTGACGCCGCATGCTGATTAAACCAGTGAATAAAGGACAAGTTGCATCCCTGGGCTATTGTTGAAGATAGACAGTCCTATCCCTGGGGATGACTTATGGTCAGTGGGAAAGCAACTTGTGACCCGGTTAAAAGAAACCCAGTGGAAACAGATTCTTTAACCGTGACACTGCATGACCATTTAACTGGGATGCCAGTGGAAAAAGGGCTACTGATTGATCTATTGAATGTCTCCAGCATTTTCGGTTTTAATCCTAGCTCAAGTCTTGAGGCTTCAAGAAATTTGGATTCTTTTGGAAAGAAGTAAATATATTTGAGATGTTGACATTGACCACTCCATGGTTAGCAAGATTAACAGCACACATGTAACCTGTTGAGTTACAGACAAGAGCTCCAAGACAGCCAGGCAAATGACAGCTACAGCAGAAATACTGCAAAATGAAACTGCTCAGCAATATTTATGGTCCCAAGACGCTCCAAAAAATTTGCTTTTGTGGGGGGGAGAAAAGAGACAAGAATTCATCTCATTCAAGTGGAAAGCAGACAGACTCCACCTGAAAATAACAGGGAAGTTTCCAGAAGAGTGAGTTCAGGCTGAACGGGAAGTATTCTCATTTCAAAGGTGGCAGGTGGTTCATTTAAGTCTTGGAAAACAAACATCCAAAGGAGTCATGTGATAGAGTAGTGGCTGATCAAGTAGAACCAGCCCTCTCCAGAGAAAAGGGGAAAAAAAGAGCCCAATAAACACAAAATACAGGAAAAAGATAAAGGAAGAGCCAGGAGATGACAGAGAAAAGAGAAGAAAGAAAATCCCCGGGAAAAAAAAGGCGGCCTTACCCGCACATGGGAGCAGGGAGCCACAGTGAAGAGGATTGACCAACCCCTGAATCTGGTAGGTGACCGGCGGACTACAAAATTGGCTCACGGAGCCAGACAAAGGTGCACAAACACGTATGCACGACTCCTCGCACGTGCGCAGTATGGAAACAAAAGAAAAAGGCGACACCAGTGGGAGGGGGGCCCAGCTGAGGGACGGACAACATCGGGTCGTTCAGCTGGGGGATGCCCAGCAACGGGAAGAGCAGGAGAGGGGTGTACAAGGATATGAGGAGCTGGAAGGGAGCAACTGGACGTCCTGCGGCAGGAGGCCCAGCAACTGGACGTCCTGCGGCAGGAGGCCCAGCAACTGGACGTCCTGCGGCAGGAGGCCCAGCAACTGGACGTCCTGCGGCAGGAGGCCCAGCAACTGGACGTCCTGCGGCAGGAGGCCCAGCAACTGGACGTCCTGCGGCAGGAGGCCCAGCAACTGGACGTCCTGCGGCAGGAGGCCCAGCAACTGGACGTCCTGCGGCAGGAGGCCCAGCAACTGGACGTCCTGCGGCAGGAGGCCCAGCAACTGGACGTCCTGCGGCAGGAGGCCCAGCAACTGGACGTCCTGCGGCAGGAGGCCCAGCAACTGGACGTCCTGCGGCAGGAGGCCCAGCAACTGGACGTCCTGCGGCAGGAGGCCCAGCAACTGGACGTCCTGCGGCAGGAGGCCCAGCAACTGGACGTCCTGCGGCAGGAGGCCCAGCAACTGGACGTCCTGCGGCAGGAGGCCCAGCAACTGGACGTCCTGCGGCAGGAGGCCCAGCAACTGGACGTCCTGCGGCAGGAGGCCCAGCAACTGGACGTCCTGCGGCAGGAGGCCCAGCAACTGGACGTCCTGCGGCAGGAGGCCCAGCAACTGGACGTCCTGCGGCAGGAGGCCCAGCAACTGGACGTCCTGCGGCAGGAGGCCCAGCAACTGGACGTCCTGCGGCAGGAGGCCCAGCAACTGGACGTCCTGCGGCAGGAGGCCCAGCAACAAGAAAGCAAATAGACAGACTATAGATAAAGACTTTTTTGAAGACCAAATGAGGACATTAAAAGAAATGCTAACACTTGAATTTAATACAATTAAAAGAAAAATAGAAAGAGCAGAAGTCAAAATGCAAAGATTAGAGTTGCCCATGACAGAAATAGGGAAAAGAGTAGAAAAGAGAAACTGCTGAACAGATGGAAATAAATGAATTAAGAGGAAAATGGAAGAAAGAGACAAAGAAATTAAGGAGATACAAGATTTGTTTTCCCAAAAAATTGACATGTTGGAAAACTACAGTGGGCAAAATAACAAAAATAGTGGGCCTGAAAGAGGGGGAAGAAGGGACAGACATGAAGGAATTTATAAAAAGCTGGATCCCGAAGATGTTAGGAGCGACAGACCTACAAGAAGAAATAGAAAGGGCACACAGAGCACTAGTACCGAAGCGGCAACCACACCAAAAGCCGAGATCCATCTTAATAAAATTTCTAAGATATGCAAGAGAGAACATACTGGAGCAGGCAAGGAATAAAGTAAGACAAAACAAGCAGCCGTTGGAAGATAAGGGACAAAAAATAATTTTTTACCCAGACACAAGTTTTGAACTTTTAAAGAAGAGGAAGGAAATTAATACAGCGAAAATGATTTTATGGAAGAAAGGCTATAACTTTGTGCTGAGACACCCAGCAGTACTAAATGTATTTATCCCTTGGGAACAGAATAGACTGTTCTCAGATCCAAAGAAACCCCAAGGATTCGCAGAACGTTTGCAGGACAGGAGACAAGATGAGGAGGAGTAACAAGAAAGACAACTGGCAAGAAAAAGTATAAAAATACATAATATAAAAGAGAGACAATGTATATACAGACGTTTAAAGTTGAAAAAGAGAAAGGAAAGAAGGAAAGAGAGCTTTGTTATATGTGCAGAAAATGAATAGTGTTTCTCTGGGGGGTGGGACTGGAGAGAGGGGGAAACCGTCACTGCAAAATCGGTTGAGGCTTGCGAGTATCATCGCAAACCAAATGGAAAGGGGAGTTGTGGTTGCCTGGCAAGGGACTAGTGGCAACCCAAAGGTGGGGGGGGGTTTAATGTCATTTGGGATAAAAGTGTTATTGGTTGTAGGGATTGTTGGGGTATTTGATGTTTTAAGTGTGTTGTTGTATATTGAGATAAATGAGGAAAATTTAAAAAACAATAACGGAAGGGGATGGGGGTGCTGAGGAGACAGAAAAGAAGTGAAAACAAAGATAAAAGAAGGCCACGTTGAATAATATGACCATAAACAGTAATGGAATACATCACCAAATTAAAAGAAAGAGGCTACTAACATTACTTAAAAAGGAAAAAATAGATATAGCATTTGTGCAGGAAACGCATCTAACTGAAGCGGAACATATCAATTTAAAGAGAGACTGGGTAGGACACGTAGCGGCAGCATCATATAATTTAAAAGCTAGGGGTGTAGCCATATTAGTTAACAAAAATGTAACACTCAAGATAAAGAAGGAAATAGCAGACCCAGCGAGAAGGTACATAATGATGAAGTGTCAGATACACTCAGAATTCTGGAATTTTCTCAATATATCCCTGAGTATCTGCAATTTTCAGAAAAATATCTTGCATAAACTCTTGATCTTCCTCATTAGGCAGTAAATACTGAACAAATTCCAAAACATTCTGATGGGGGGGGGGGGGGGGGGTGGATTTTAATCTTAATTTGGATCCAGTGTGGGATAAAATTAGAAAGATAACAAACAAAAAGAATAAAGTAGCCAATCAATGCAAGAAATGAAACTAATGGATATATGGAGGAGGCAACATCTAAAAGAGAGGGAATATTTATATTATTCGAGTAGGCACAAAACTTACTCAAGGATTGATAGGTTTTTGTTGTTGGCCCAAATTCAGAGAGTTGGGAAAACTGACTATAAATCTAGACTACTATCAGATAATTCACCCCTGCTACTAGCAATAGAACTGGAGGACATCCCACCAAGAACATATAGATGGAGGTTATACCCCATGCTACTTAAGACATGAATTTAGGGAGTTTGTTGAACGCCAAATTAAAACATATTTTGAGATAAGCACAGAGTCTGTAAAAGATAAGTTTATACTATGGGATGCAATGAAAGCCTTCATTAGAGGGCAGATAATAAGTTATGTAACTAAGATGAAAAAGGACTACAATCGGGAAATAGATCAGTTGGAAAAGGAGAAAGCAATTACAAAAAAGGAATTAGTGAAAAGGGAGGATATAAAGAAAAAGAGAGTTGGCGGACAAAAAAAAACACGAAATATTACAAATGTACAAGGTGGAGAAGAACATCATGAAAACAAAAGTATAATGAATTGGGAGAAAAAACACAAAATATTGGCTTGGCAACTTAAAACAGAGCAAGTTAAAAGAACTGTGCTGGCGACAAGGAAAAAGTATAAACAAATCACATACAACCCAATAGAGATCAATGAAAACTTTAAAGAATTTTATAAGCAACTATACCAAACTATACCAAGGAAAAAATGATAAAATAGATGAGTTTTTAGCTAAAATTGAATTGCCACAATGGCAAGTAGAAGATCAAAGTAAACTGATAAAACCTTTGAAAAAGAGGAAGTACAGGACGTATTAAGAAAGCTACCAAACAATAAAACACCAGGGGAGGATGAATTTCCAATAGAATTTTATAAAACATTTAGAGAGTTATTAATCTCACCCCTCCTAGAGAGTTATTAATCTCACCCCTCCTAGAGAGTTATTAATCTCACCCCTCCTAGAGAGTTATTAATCTCACCCCTCCTAGAGAGTTATTAATCTCACCCCTCCTAGAAGTAATGCATCAGGTGGAAGAAACACAAAACTTACCAAAATCAAGCAAGACAGCACTAATCACAGTAATACCAAAGACGGGGAAGGACCCATTAACACCAGCATCATATAGACTAATATCCTTACTAAACGCAGATTATAAGATAATAGCAAAATTATTAGCGAACAGATTGACTGACTGTATACCAAAATTAGTAAAACAAGACCAAACTGGATTTGTCAAGATGAACAGCAGTTAATGTTTGTGTATTTATTAATTTAATTCATGCAGCTCAAGGGATTAAAAGACCAATGGTGGTGGTTGCGTTAGACGCAGAAAAAGCCTCTGACAGGGTAGAGTGGAACTACTTATTTAAAGTGTTACAGAAATTTAATCTTCCGGAAAATATATTTTTTAATTGGATTAAGGCATTATATAACGGGCCATTGGCAAAAGTAATGATAAATGGATGTGTATCGAGCCAGTTCAAACTAAGCAGATCAACTAGTCAGGGATGCCTTGGCAATAGAACCATTGGCAGAGCTGATAAGAAAGGAAAATAAAAGAGATAAAAATAAAGAATGAGTATAAAATCAGCCTATTCGCAGACAACATCATAGTATACCTAACAGAACCAGAAAGATCAATAAAAGAGTTAGACAAGAAATTGAAGGAGTATGGAGAAATATCTGGGTACAAGGTCAACACAAATAAAAGCGAAATGATGCGGACTATATAGAACTCAAAAAAGAATCTCCATTTAAAAGGCAATCATAAGCGATACAATATCTCAGTATCAGGATGGGCAATAATCTAAACCACTTGCACAAACTAAATTAGCAGCCATTAATAAGGAAAATACAGGAAGACTTGGAAAATTGGGAAGAATTACCGCTAACATTGATAGGGAGGGTGAACTGCATTAAAATGAACGTATTCCCACGGGTACAATACTTATTTCAAATGTTACCAATTCCCTTAACAGAGAAATTCTTTGTAGAATTAAGGTAAATAACAAGGAAGTTATTTTATGGAAAGGAGAAAAAAAAAGGGTAGCGCTGGACAAATTAACAGAGAGATATAAACAAGGTGGATTGCAATTAAATTTCAAAAATTATTACAGAGCTGCGCAATTAAGGTACTTATCAGATTTTTACCAGACGGGAAAAAAACCCGATTGGACTAGGATAGAACTAGATAAAATAGGAGAAAAGGTACAAGAGCACATACTTTATAAATGGGATGAAAAGCTGATGCAATACAACAACTCACCAGTACTGCATCACTTACTTAAAATATGGAAGAAGATACATGTAGAAAGAAAAAAGATAAATTACCAAATACCAAAAATGCTATTGACGCAAAATCCACTAATCCCTCTTACAATAGACAACTTTTTTTTTAAGAGAATGGGAGAGAAAAGGAATCAAGAGAATAGAAAATTGCTTTTTGGGAAATAATTTATTAACATTTGAACAACTGAAGGACAAATATGGAATAACTCACGGTACAATGTTTGCATATCATCAATTGAAGGCTTATTCAAAGGACAAATTGGGAAGCAGATTGAGACTACCAGAAGAAGCAGCTTTGAATATGTAATTACAGACACAATGATAATTAAAAGATTTATAACAAACATGTACATTAAGCGGCAATGCAAAGATAATGATGAAATAAGGTACAAACCTAAACAAAGCTGGGAAAAGGATTTAAACAAAGATAAAGAATGAAACTATGAGAAATACAATAAACACAAGGTTTCGTATGATACAATACAATTGGTTACAGAGGCTATATATTATATCAACCCTCAGAAATTAAAAGAGTGGGACCCAACAATATCGGATAGATGCTTTCGCTGTAAACAAGAAATTGGAACAATAATACACGCAATTTGGGCATGTACAAAAGTGAACACTTTTTGGGAAGACTCAACTCAGATATTAAATCACAAAAAATAACATTCCAAAAAATCCAGAAATTAAAAAAAAATAATAAGAGGTAAAGAACTAGTTCTCAAATTGGATAGAGCCCAAAAAAGATTCATTAGCAGTAGCAAAAAATGTATAATGTCAACCTGGAAAATGGAAGCGAGCCTGAGAATACAACAATGGTACAAGGAAATGAATAAGTGTATTCCACTGGAAAAAATTCCAGTATCCTGGAAAAAGAGTGCCACAAAGTTAGAAGCACTGCCTCTTTGAGTGAAGTGTCAGAAACAGATCTCAGGTAAGCAATAAAAGATCTCATGGGATGAGTATGTTGAAAAAATAGTTCTCAGTCTTGACAAGGGTAAATGCAAGGATAATATCAAGGCTGAATGGGGTATCTAGAAGAAGCAGGGGTCAAAAATAAGCAAGCATTTAGGACAGTGAAAACACGTTGAACTTGGTTTAAAAATAATTCTTCAGCCAGAGGGTGGTAAATCTGCGGAATTGGATGCCACAGGCAGATGTGGAGGCCAAGTTATTGTGTGTATTTAAGGCAGAGATTGATGCCCTGGCCAGTCAAGAATCTATCAAAGGTTATGGAGAGAAAGTCAGGGAGCAATATCCCCTCTTATTTTTCGCAGACAGTGTGCGCCAAAAATTTTGTGTTGTGCAAAACTTTTTCCTGTGAATGTGTGCACTGAATGCTTGTGCAAATGTCAACTTGAAATTGTTTCAAGAAAACTTTGGCTCAGCCTATCTCTCATGGCTAATAAAACCGTATTGTCATGTTTTAAAACAAGTATGATTGGATTCTACAAAGTGAAGTATTTAGTTAAGATTTTATTCTATACTTTGAACTACTTTGTTCAATTTGCGTGCACGTTAATTTCCTTTGTGTGCTGATTGTAAAATGTATGTTCACGCATACAGCATTGAGCAGTGGTTCTCAACCTTTTTCTTTCCACTCACACACCACCTTAACTAATCTCTATGCCCTCAGTGCTCTGTGATTAGTAAGGGATTACTTAAAGTGGGATGCGAGTGGAAAGAAAAAGGTTGGGAACAGTACCAGGGAGTGGGGCTGACGAGGACAGTGATTCTCAATTGTTTTCTTTCCATTCACATACCACCTTAAGTAATCCATTACTAACCACAGAGCACCTATGGTATCCTATATGGTTCAGCTAGTGAGTGAATGGAAGGGAGATTTGATGGGCTGAATAGCCTATTTCTGCTCCTGCCTTATAGCCTTTGGAATTGCCCACTCGAGAATGTGGCAGAGCCAAGGTGATCGAGTGCATGCAACTGGGAGATGGATTGCTTTTTGGATTTTACAGGAATCGAAGTGATTAATATTGGAAAAAGGGACTGGTAGAAAAGATCAGCCATGGCATTGCCATTTGTGGGACAATACAAATTCCTGTTACATTTCTACTTTAGAACAATGGCTAAATTCTAAAGCTCACTGTTGGTTCTCAAATGTTTTGGGATGTTATGGAACATTAGAGCACAGTACAGGCCCTTCACCCCTCAATGTTGTGACAAATATATGCTTACCAAGACCCAAACCTTTCCTACCTTGTAATCCTCTAGGTTTCTTTCATCGTGCGCTTAAGAGCCTCTTAAATGCCCCTATTATTCCAGCCACCACCCCTGGCAAGGCATTCCAGGCCCCAATGTCCCCTCTCATTTTTAGTCCTCAATGTGCACAAAAATCTTATGCTGTGCAAATTTTTTTTCCTGTGACCGAAGTATGTGCTCCCTGAATGCTTGGGCAAACTTGAAATTGTTCCACGATCACTTGGCACAGCCTATCTCTTATGGATAATAAAACTGTATCGGCATAGTTTAATATAATACAAGAATAATTGCATTCAATGAAGTAACGTATTTAGTTAAGATTTTAGTTTAGGTCACTAACCTTTTGGGCGCACTTTAATGCCCTTTATATGCTGGTGGCAAAACGTGCATGCGCGAACGGGCGTACGCCTTAGAGGGAGCAGTGTTTAAAACAACTTACCCCGGACATCTCCCCTAAACTTTCCTCTCTTTACTTTTTACTGACGTCCTCTGGTGTTTGTCTGGAAACAATGAAAGCCCGAAAGAAATGGGAAAAGCTCATTTTCCCTCCCTTCAGATCTTTCCGACACACTGTACATCTGCTGTTTCCTGAAGGTGCAGAAGCAAAGGGACTTCAGGACCAAAACAGCTCCACACTAACCATTAACCACACATTTACACATTGCATTCTATTTAATTCTCCCCACATCAACTCCCCTCAAATTCGATCATTCACCCACACACTAGAGGCAATGTACAGTGGCCAACTGAAACAACACGACTTTGGGATGTGGGAAGAAACTGGTTTACGCGGAGGAAAGACGTGCAGCCAAACTGCAGACAGCACCCAAGACCAAGCTTGGACCCAGGCTTCCGGAGCAGAGAGGCAGTACCTCTGCTCACTTCCTCAAAAATCAAAATATCGCACCAGTGCTCTAGTGGCAAAAGCAAAGCTTTCTGGCCAGTTGCATCACTGTCGGGTACGGAGGTGCCAGCGCACAGGACTAAAGAGGCTACAGAGAGTTGTGAACTCGGCCAGTGCCATCACAGGCACCAGCCTTAACTCTATCAAGGACATCTCTAAAGGCAGCATCTCAAGAAAACCTCAAGGACCCTCACCACCCAGGCCATGCTCTCCTCACTCTGCTACCATCAGGAAGGTGGTACAGGGACCTTCTTCTTTGGCTTGGCTTCGCGGACGAAGATTTATGGAGGGGGTAAAAGTCCACGTCAGCTGCAGGCTCGTTTGTGGCTGACAAGTCCGATGCGGGACAGGCAGACACGGTTGCAGCGGCTGCAGGGGAAAATTGGTTGGTTGGGGTTGGGCTTCTTCCACCCTGCCATCAGATTTTCTCTTCTTTGTACAAACATATTTATATATTTTTTTTAAATGTAATTTATAGCAATATTTGCCCTGTAATGCTGCCACAAAACAATGTATTTCATGATGTGTTAATGACTATAAATTCTGATTCTTTACTCTATGATCTCAAACCTGGTGTAGTCCCAATTGCAAATTGTAAGCAGAATACCAGAGTGTGAAATGGAAATGTGAAAAATCCTTTGGACTCGGGCCATTTTTAATCTTTAATGATGTATACTCCAGATGTGGTCCATGGGTAAACTGGGACACAGAGTATATGCACTTGTTAGTGGTCTCTGAAAACCCTTTTTTTAAAATAAACCGGGACACGGAGTATATGAACTCGTTAGTGGTCTCTGGTCTCTGAAAACCCTTTTTTTAAATAAACCGGGACACAGAGTATATGCACTTGTTAGTGGTCTCTGAAAACCCTTTTTTTAAATATAAACAGATTTCAACTCAAGTATTCCCTAAGTCATAGCGGCTCTGTGATTAGTAAGGGATTGCTTTAGGTGGTATGTGGCAGGGAAGAAAAAGTTTGAAAACCACTGTTTTCAATTGTCCCTAATTGACTCATTACATGGACATTTTCGTAACGCCAAAGGAGATGCGCCAATGACAATTTTTCTCAAGCAAAATGAACAACTGGGTCTAGAGCGGTGATTCTCAACCTACCCTTCTCATTCACATCCCACCTTAAGCAATCCCTTACTAATCACAGAGCACCGATGGCATAGGGAATCCTTAAGGTGGAATGTGAGTTTTAAAAAAGGTTGCCCACCCTGGGTTAAAGCTAAGGTATCCTTTATGTTTCTGGATTTGTGTTTTGGTCTACTGATTCAGCGATTTGAGGTCAAATCATATGATGGCAGCCAGGTAGATAAGGGGTAAATGGTCACCACTGATTTGAATGCAACTGGAGCCTGTGCCACTGCGGAGACGGCAGGAACACTGGAGGTGAATTCACATACACTCAGTGACTCCAGTGGGTCAATGCTAATGGAAACTCTTCTTCAGGCAATTAGTGAGACCTGGCTACAAGAGGGGCAGGACTGGCAACTTAACGTTCCAGGATACATTTGTTTTAGATGTGATAGATCAGGGGGTAAAAAAAGAGGGAGGAGTTGCTCTGTTTGTTAAGGAGGATATTACTGCCATGAGGTGGCAAGATGGTCTGGAGGGATCGTCCAGTGAGGCTGTTTGGGTGGAATTGAGGGGTGAAGGAGACATGAGGGTGCTAATAGGGGTGTATTACAGACCACCAAATGGGTCAAGAAAACGAGAGGAACGAATGTGTAAAGAGATAACGTATGTGTGTGAGAATCATAAGGTAGTGATCATGGGAGATTTTAACTTCCCTCACATTGATTGGGATACCCATACAGTTAGAGGGCTGGATGGGCTAGAGTTCGTTAAATGTGTTCAAGATTGTTTTCTGAATCAATTAGTAGAAGAACTGACTCGGGACAGTGTAATACTGGATCTCCTGTTAGGGAATGAGCTAGGAGATCCAATTGGGTCTAGTGATCATAATTTTGTTAGTTCTAAGATAGTTTTAGGGAGGCACAAGGAGGGGCCTAAAGTTGAGGTTCTGGATTGGAGAAGAGCAAATTTAGAAGGAATAAGAAGGGATTTGGGGAGTATTGAGTGGGACAGGATATTTTCAGGTGAGGGTGTAAATTAAAAATGGAGGATATTCAAAAAAGAAATTTTGAGGGTACAGAGTAGTTATATCCCAGTGAGGATCAAAGGAAAGGCTGGAAGTCATAGGGAGGCTTGGTTTTCGAGGAATATTGGTAATTTGGTTAGGAAAAAAAGGGAGGTGTACAAGAGGTATAAAGAACAGGGAGTTGACAATTTGAAGGAGGACTACAAGGAGTGTAGAAGGAATCTTAAGAAAGAAATGAGAAAGGCCAAAAAAAGGCACGAAGAGGCTTTGGCAGACAGAGTAAAAATAAATCCAAAGGGTTTCTATAAGTACATTAAAAGTAAAAGATTAGTGAGGGATAAAATTGGACCCCTTGTAGATAGTGAGGGTAGGCTGAGTGAGAAGTCAGAGGAAATGGGGGAAATTTTGAATGATTTCTTTGCCTCGGTATTCACTAGGGAAAAAAAATATTGAACCAGTTGAGGTAAAGAAAAATAGTGGGGAGGTAATGAAGCATACAAAGATAACCGAGGAGGTAGTGATGGCTGTGTTGAAAAAGATAAAGGTGGATAAATCTCCGGGACCGGACAAAATATTCCCAAGAACACTCAGGGATAAGTGTGAGGTGTTACATTTTGGAAAGGCAAATCTAAATAGGTCATATGCATTAAATGGTAGGCTATTAAGATGTGCAGAGCAACAAAGGGATTTAGGAGTTGTGGTAAATAGTACCCTCAAGGCTGATACTCAGGTAGATGATGTGGTGAAGAAGGCATTTGGAATATTGGCCTTCATAAATCGGAGTATTGAATTCAAGAGTAGGGAGGTTATGATGAAATTGTACAAGGCATTGGTGAGGCCAAATTTGGAGTACTGTGTACAGTTTTGGTCACCAAATTATAGGAAAGATATAAACAAAATAGAGAGAGTGCAGAGAAGGTTCACGAGAATGTTGACAGGATTTCAAGGTTTGAGTTACAGGGAAAGGTCGTGCAGACTAGGGCCTTTTTCCCTGGAGCGTAGAAGATTGAGGGGGGACTTGATAGAGGTGTTTAAGATTTTAAAAGCGACAGACAGAGTAAACGTGGATAGGCTTTTTCAATTAAGAGTGGGGGAGATTCAAACTAGAGGGCATGGTTTAAGATTGAAGGGGGAAAATTATAAGGGGAACATGAGGGGAAATTTCTTTACGCAAAGGGTGGTAGGGATGTGGAATGAGCTTCTGACAGATGTGGTCGAGGCAGCATCATTGGTTACATTTAAGGAAAGACTGGATAGTTACATGGATAGGAGAGGACTGGAGGGGTATTGACCGGGTGCTGGTCAGTGGGACTAGGAGGGTGGGGATTTGTTACGGCATGGACTAGTAGGGCCGAACTGGCCTGTTCTGTGCTGTAAGTGGTTATATGGTTATATATGGTTAAGATTTACCAGGATGTTGCCAGGTCTTCAGGAGTGGAGTTGTAGGGGAAGATTAAACAGGTTAGGACTTTATTCCTTGGAGTGAAGAATAAGGGGAGATTTGATAAAGATTTACAAGATTATGAAAGGTACAGACAGAGTGGATGTGAGTAGGCCTTTCCTTCCCCCCCCCCCCCCCCCCACTTAGATTGGGGGAGATAATACAAGATCGTAGTTTTAAGCTGAAAGATTTAGGGGAACATCAGGAGAAAGTTCTCCACTCAGAGAGTGGTTGGGGCATGGAATGAGCTGGCATCTGGTGTGGTGAATGTGGGCTCAATCTTGCGTTTTAAGAATAAATTGGACAGGTATATCGATGGGAGAGGCCTGGAGGGTTATGGAATGGGAGCAGTTCAGTGGGACGAGTGAAATAACGGTTGGCAGAGACTAGAACGGCTGAATAGCCTGTTTTCTGTGCTGTAGTATTCTATGGATCTCATTGAAACATGAAAAATGTTGAAAGCCATGGACAGAGTAAATGTAGAAAGGTTGTTTCCCAAGGTGAGAGTTTAGAACAAAAGGGCACAACTTCAGGATTGAAGGGTATCTGCTTAAAACAAAAATGCACAGGAATTTCTTCAGCTAGAGGGTGGTGAATCTGTGGAATTTGTTGCCACAGGCGGTCATGGAGGCCAGGTCATTGGGGGTATTCAAGGCTGAGATTGATGGGCCCTTCATTAGCCAGGGCATCAAAGCTTATGGGGAGAAAGCCAGGCAGTGGGGCTGAGTGTTGAAATGTATCAGCTCATGAATGAATGGTGGGGCAGACTAAATGGGCTGAATGGCCTATTTCTGCTCCTCTGTCTTATGGTAATCAATAATGGTGGAACTTTTGTCAATCTTGATGTCATCAGTACAGAATATTCGACAGCATTATGTCAGTAGAGAGTATGGAGAACTAGTTTCAATTATTAGAGAATCTCTGTGAAGTTGGAAAAGCCCTGCAGAGGGTCAGAATCGCTTGGACTCATTATAAATTTACTGTCCAAAAATTAATGTTCATCAATCAAAAATAAGTGGGCTAATATGAACAACCCCAAAAATAAAACATCACTAACTCAACACCACGTCCCCATCCCAACCCCCCCCCCACCTATACCCTCCTCTCCCTTCCTCCATCTCTCTTCCCAGCCCACTGTTCCTTTCCATCACACCCCTCCCCCCATCTCATCTTGGCTTTCATACCTGCAATCACTTACCAACTGCCTCCCCCACCCTTTTATTTAGCCTCCCTCCCTCCCTCCCCCTCCCTCCTCCCCCCCACCCCCACTCCCTGACAATCTTTTCAATTCAGGCAAATGCCTGCACTTTTCCTTGCACCTTGATGAAGGACTCAGGCCCAGCACATCTTTGCTTCCCATGGATGCTGCGCGACCTGCTGAGTTTCTCCAACACCTTTGTCCATTGCGCTACAATCACAGCTTCTACAGAGTTGCCCTGCTCACATCTTAGTAATCCTCAATGCCCTGATCAAGATTCAGTGTAGTACAAGGAGCTCAATCTACGTAAAGCACAATCACAGGTTGGATGGAGCAAATGGTCTGTGTTATGCAACGCGAGTTTTATTTTAAAAAGACAATACAACACGGTAACAGGCCTTTTTGCCCATGAGCCCCTGCCGCTCAATTAAACTACAACCACCCCCCCCCCCCAAGTACATTTGAAGGGAGGGAGGAAACCAGAGCACCTGGAGGAAACCCACGCAGACACGGGGAGGACAAACTCCTTACAGACAGTGCCAGATTCAAACCCGTCCCTGTCACTGGCGCTGTAACAGCATTGCGCTCACCACCACACCAACCGTGCCACCTCCTTACAATTCTAGCAATGGGTTTTGTTTCCTTACAGCACAAAAGGAGATTATTTGGCCCATCAAGATTCCATCAGCTCAAAGAACAATCCCAGTACCCCCCAATAATCTTCCTTGTAATCTACTCTTCCCAGCTTTTACTTCTCACCCACATTACAGATGGTTTACATCAGCCAATTATGCAACCAATCCACATCTTTAAAAGGTGGGAAGAATCCAGAGTGCCAAGAGGTAGTCCATGTTCGGTGGCGGGAGAAAATGTGAACGTCATGCAAGTAGCATTCAAGGTCCAGGTTGATGGAGTGGTGGATCAGAATTTATTGTCATGTACACATCACAGGTGCAAATATTGCTCTAAATTATGTATCAAATACAAATAAATTGTGCAAGAAAATAGGAGAAAGTGAGGTCGTGTCTGTGGTTCATTGTCCATTCAGGAATCTGAAGGCAGAGGGGAAGAAGCTGTCCTTGAGCTGCTGGATGGTCATCTTCAGGCTCCTGTACCTCCTTCATGATGGTAGCGGAGTGAAGAGGGCCTGGCCCAGATGATGGGGGTCCTTGATGATAAAGGCTGATTTGTTAAGACACCACCTTATGTCGATGTCCTCGGTGAAGTGACGGCCGCAATGTCGCAGGCCAAGTTAATAACCCTCTGGAGTATTTTTCCTGTCCTGTGCATTGGCACCTCCATTCCAGTCAGTGATGTAATTAGACAGAATGCTCTCCACGGTACACCTGTAGAAATTTGAGAGTCTTTGGCAACATACCAAATCTCCTCAAACTCGTCAAAATCCTCCTTCTTAACGGCATCAATGTCTATGTCCATCCTTCCCTTCCCCCACTAAATCAGATGATTTAAATGTAATAACCCAAGATGGCAGCATGGACCCATCTGCATGGCTACTTTGGACTACCATTGCTGCAGAAACCTACAAGCTGGTGCACAACTTTTGATTCTATGAGGTTGGACTTTGGATCACAACAAGTTGAATGTTGTAAAATGGAAGCGCTGAACAGGAGCTGATCCAAGCTGAGGCTGCGAAGTAGAGAGAACTTGTCAGCTGAAGAATGGAGATCCAGGGCGCAACCTAGAGGAGGATTTTGAGCTGCTATGTGTCATTGGGGGCTGGCGGCTTTTCAGAGTCTTCTATCAATGTTAGGGATGTTTCCTGTCAGGGGTAGAGAGGAGAGAATGGAGCAGCAGAATTGGACTAATGTCTGGTTGCGAATGGAGTCTCGGAGCTGTGCCAGGTTCGGAGGTCTAAAGATACGTTGCCCTGGGCCTCATGGTGAAGTCCAGAGGATGAGTTGCCCCGGGCCTCAGGGCAGACAGCGCCGGTGCTTCTGAGAGTTCCATGAAATATGACTGTGCGGTCGACTGTTTATCCCCTAAACATTGGTGGACCTTAGCAACTTGTCCTGAAGAGGTCGGTCACCTGATCTGCAATGGCTACAGAACTAGTAGCCCGCAGCGACCCCTCAGGATCGAGAATGCTCTCCCCTTGAACTGGTGGACACTTAACATCTAATTTGCAACCAGTCTTTACTTGTGCACTGTCTAACCTCTAAAAAAAATAATTTGTATGTAGTACTGTTTCGTCAAGCAGCTTTTGTAAAATCACTGTGGTCTCAAGAATGTTGTCTCGTTAAAGTGACAATAAAAACACATCTGATCTGAAATATTAATATTTTCAAATCAGCTTCATTATTTATCTTGATGGAGAGAAGAAATATTCTGTCTAAAATTATTTCTATGATATTTTATAGATCTCACTCTACAGCAGGCCGCACCTCGCTCTGCCCACATCAGTGACAGGGATCTCCCAGTGGCCAACCATTTCAATTCCACGCCCCACTCCCACGCTGTCTGTCCGTGCCCTCATGTACTGTCAAACCAAGGCTACCCATAAATTAGAGGAGCAACATCTAATATTATGTCTGGGTACTCTCCAGGCAGATGGCATTAACATGGACTTTACCAGTTTCTGCTAGCCCAGTCCCTATACACCCTCTCTTCCCCATCCCTCTCCTCCACCCCCTTCTCTCTCCATTGACTGAGCTATTTCCTCCCCCCCTCCCCCTGCTTGCTGGTGTGCCCTCCCTTCCTTCTCCACCATTTACCTCCTGCCTGGGGTACCGTGCTCCTCCTCCTACCCACCACCATTTTATTCAGGCACCTGCCTCCATTTTGAAGGGCTCAAGCCCAAAATACTGGTTATATATCTTTACATTAGATGCATAAAGTTCACTGTTTGACCTCCTGTGTTTCTCCAGCTTTGTATTTTGACTATTAATGGTGGCATCGCGCGGTTCTCTGAAACATTTCACAGCCAATATCTTTTGTTCCAAAGGCAAATCCATTCACACATGGCAAAACACACAAGCAACAGATTGTGAAGATGACTCACTTTAACCATTCTTCATGTGGTCGAATATCGACCAGATTCACAAAAGCAAAATATTCCTTGCTGTAATAACACCACAAGTTCCTGTCCTGAACGTAAATGGGTCTTTTACATTCACCAGGGCGACAGAAAGTCACCGTCTCTGAGAGTCCAGTGCAATACTGAGGGAGAGTGGCACAGTTCTCGTAACATGCTCAATCCCACTCAGGATTGAATCATTAGCCTCGATTCCAAGGCTAACTGCAACTCCAGAGCTACCAGAACACCAGCATCACTTAAACATCATGGTTAACCATTCACCATACACATTGGTGGCACTGCAATTTGCTTATTAGTTCAGAAAAACACTAATCTTTGCAAAACTGGGAGCATAGCTTCATGAAAAAAAATTGTTAACCTAAAGGCCAGTTGGTGCTACAAACACTCACTGTGTTTGCCTTGTTATGGCACTGTATTCATGAGTATCCGCCACAAACTGTGGCTGTAAAGTGCATTGTACAAACACGAGACTTTTGTTCTCCACCTCATCTTGCACCTCGAAGCATTTCACAGGTATCCAATTAATAACTGCAAAGTTAAGATGACTCATTTTAAACATGGTTGAATAGCGACGGGAATTTCAAAAGCAAAAAATATTCCTGGTGCTGAAATGATATTATGCTTCTTCAAATGAGTTTTCTTTCAAGGAATTTCAAGAGATTTAGTACATCTTGCAAATGTCTACTGGTGTGCTGTGGAGAGCACGCTGGTATGGAGGTGCCAATGCACAGGACAGAAAATGGTTACAGAGGATTGTGAACTCATCCGGTGACACCAGAGCCTTCCCTCCATCGAGGACATGTACAAGAGTTGGTGTCTCAGGAAAGCAGCCTCTATCACCGCGGACCCTCACCACCCAGGCCACAACCTCTTCACACTGCTACCATCAGGAAGGTTCTGCAGAAGTTTTGAAGACCAACAGCCAATGGTACAGAAACACCTTCTTCCTCTCCAGAAGCACATTTGTGGATGGACAATGAATCAGAGACACTTTTTCTCTTAATTTTGCACTAATTATTATTTTTAATGTAATTTATAGCAATTTTTGCACCTGTGTACTGCCACAAAGCAACAAATTTTGTGAAATGGCCACACATTCTGATTCTAAAATGATACGACTCTTGGAGGGCTGCAAGGATCTGTTCTGGGACCCATGCTCTTTGTGATTTTTTTTTTATAAATGACCTGGATGAAGAGGCGGAAAGATGGGTCTAAGTTTGCGGATGGCATTAAGGTTGGAGGAGTTGTGGATGGAGCTGAAGGTTGTCGAAGGTTACAAGACGAAATAGACAGGATGCATAGTTGGGCGGAAAAGTGGCAGATGGAGTTCAATCCGGGTAAGTGTAAGGTGATGCATTTGGAGGGACAAAACAGGAGGCTGAGAACCTTGAGGTTCAAATCCGCTCATCTCTCAAGGTCACTGCACAGGTTGATAGGATAGTTAAGGAGGCCTATGGGATGCTTGGCTTCATTAATAGGGGGATTGAATTCAGGAGTAGAGCGGTCATGTTGCAACTCTACAAATCTTTGGTGAGACCACACTTCAGTTCTGGTCACCTCATTATAGGAAGAATGTGGAGAGGGTGCAGAGGAGATTTACCAGGATGTTGCCTGGATTGGGAAACAAGTCTTATGAGGCAAGGTGACCAGAGCTGGTCCTTTTCTCTTTGAAACCGAGAAGGATGACCACCCTATCGATAATCCAATAACTGCAAAGTTAAGAAGACTCATTTTTAAACAGGATGTTCAACCATGTTTAAAATGAGTCATCTTAACTTTGAAGTTAATTATAGATAGGGTGGACAGCCAGCACCTGTTTCCCAGGGCAGGATCAGTAAACACCAGAGGACACAAGTACATTGTTAAGGGAGAGAAGTTTAGGGGAGACGTTGGGATTTTTTTTAATATACATAGAGAGTGACTGGAATGCCTTTCTGGGGATGGTGGTGGAGCTGAAACATTTAAGAGACACTTGGACAGACACACAGATGAACGAAAAATAGAGGGTTATAGAGTAGGAAGGATATACTTTTCTTTAAGTATGGGTCAGCACAAGATTGAGGACTGAAGGGCCTGTACTGTGCTGTATTGTTCCATGATTAGATCTTTTACATTTGATACAAAGGCAATGCTAAACCGAATGCACAGGCCATTAAATATTTGAACAGCACCAAGTGTTAAACTTCTCAGCAACTTTACTGCGGGATCATTTTTTCCATTTGTTTCCTTGCTTTAAATAACGACATGATGGTGCTGTGGTTTCACCCACACGCCAAGCTGAGAAACTTGAGGATGAGGAAGGAAAGCTTCCAGTGAAGTTCTCACACACTCTCATTACATGCAACGTTTTGTGTTCAAGTGTAAGCAGGGCTGTGTTAGGCCTAGAATTAATAGAGAGATCAAAACAACTGGGGAGCAAGTTGAGATTAATTATGCTTGGCTACATTGCTGAAGGAATCAATATTTACAGGGATGATCTCAATAAAACATTTTGGAAACACCTTCAGCTATGCGGAAACTCGGCTAAATGGACGGCAGGACAAAGAATCTCAGGGTTGTAGGTGATGTCTGACACAAATCTGTATCATTATAAACAGAAGCGACAGGACGGAAGGGAGCGAGTACCCGATACCAGAATGGGAGAGGAAATAGCTGAACACTGCACCAAAATGAGCGTTGCTGGAAGAGAAATCCAGTGCCCGAGGAAAGAGAGGGCACAAGGCAGAGGAGGCCACAAGTAAATCGCAGCAGGGAAAGATTTGAAATCAAAGGATGAAATTTTTTTTTTTAATTTTCAGAATAACTTCCACAAGCCAAGAATGAAAGACTTGCGCCTCCATTTGTGACACACAGGAATGCTGGAGGAATTCAGTCGGTCTCGCATCATCCACAGGAGGCAAAGATTATATTCCCGACGTTTCGGCAATAGATTGCAGGCCCGAAACGTCGGAAATATATTTTTACTTCCTTTGGACGCTGCAATTGGCTGAGTTCCTCCGGCATTTCTGTACATTTTTATAGCCCACGCCTATAGTCTTCCTTCTTTCACTCCTCTGTTTATCACAGCCAGTAAACAGCCCAGATCTTGCTGTTCTGACCCCTGTCCCTTTCCCAACTTTTTCAAGAAATTAATATTTTTAACCACATTCATGCGATAAAAAAAAACTCCATTCATGGCCACTAATATAACCTGAGCACTCTTAACATTACATTTCAATAAATGAATTCAACCAGGTAATTCAAACCAGAATAATTCATTTCACCTGCCCCTATTTTGCTTTCATTAAGGTTATTTGTTGGCGACACCTGGATTAACTTTCAAAATGCGATGTGGCACTAGATTAAACTGCCCCAAACAAGAGGTTCTCTCACAATTTTCCTTGTGAGAGTTAAGATGGCTAAATTGACACCCCAAAATGTCATGCACAAGCAACATTATTTCTTCCCTGTTTTAAGAAATCATCTACAAACTTCATAATTCTGGTTGTTTATGGCAAGCCAAGAAAAAAGGTTTTAGCACAGAAAAAGTCTGGCTCCAAAGTCTGAGGATTTACATTTCATCATATTCTGCGAGACAATAATGCAGTTGGAAATATGCACTCCCTGCCAAGTTTTCTGGAGGCTGTGGGCTTGCATTCCACAATGAAGAAATCCAGTCCAGACCAATAGAAAGCATTAGCCTAAGCTCATCAAAATTGAAAATTTCCAAGTGGACAGCACTCAACCCCAATACTCCGCTCTCCTTCAAAGACGTCAAAAGTTGGCGGAGATGAACTTAACCTCCTGCTAGCTTCTTTGCCTTATTCTGATTAATTTCATTGCAAGTTTACGAATCAAAGCTTCAGATTTATTGACTGAGTACATACCTGATATCGCATGCAACCTTGAGATTCTTTTTCCTGTGGCAGAATTACCACTTATTGAAAAAAACCAACCCAACATACAAGTGTAAACAAATAATGTAAACAAACTGTGCAAAAGAGAGGGGGGGAACAAAATCAATAAAGTGCACAAGTCAGAGCCCTTAAATGAGTCCCTGATTGAGATTGTTGTTGAGGAGTCTGATGGTGTAGGGGGAGCAGCTGTTCCTGAATCTGGTGGTGCGAGTCTTGTGACGTCCAAGCCTCTTCCCCGATGGCAGCCACGAGAACAGAGCATGCGCTGGGTGGTGTGGGTCCTTGATGGTTGCTTTGGTTCTCCGATGGCGGCCTTCCCTGTAGATGTTCTAGATGATGAGGATGGTTTTGCCTGTGATGTCCTGACCTGTATCCACTATATAAGGCTTTGCTCTCAAGAGTATTGGGATCCCCATACCTGACAGTGATGCCACACACATCTGTAGAAATTTGCCAGGGTTTCCACTGTCACACCAAACCTCCACAAACTCCCAAGGAAGTTGAGGTGCTGCCATCGCTCTTCTCCAAGCACGAAGGGTCGAAGGCCAATTTAATAATACAGCGTAATCCCTATTATTCAGAATACCAACAACTGGCAACCTCAAGCAATCAGCAAAAATAATTATGGAAAATAAATAGGTAAAAAAATACAGAAGTTTAAATTGGCATACCTTGATTCTCCATTCACACAAAATGCAGCCTCAAGCAACCAGAAACCCCACCTGT